>NW_006780227.1:318714-339595 GCF_000442215.2 Lipotes vexillifer
ACGCAGGCCTCTCACTGTTGTGGCCTCTCCCGTTGCGGAGCACAGGCTCCGGACGCGCAGGCTCCGCGGCCATGGCTCACGGGCCCAGCCGCCCCGCGGCATGTGGGATCCTCCCGGACCGGGGCACAAACCCGTGTTCCCTGCATCGGCAGGCGGCCTCTCAACCACTGCGCCACCAGGGAAGCCCCAATGTGGGGAAGTTTTTAAGAGCTGAGAGAGTTCCTAGTTTACAGCAAGAAATATGAAGAATGTAATATTCCCAATAGATTAAAACTGCTCCATTATTGGGCATAATTTGGTAGTAAACATGAACTTTGCCAAGTTTATTGAATTAAAAATAGACTTTCAACAAAAGACTCTTAAAAATAAATGTAAGCCATGAGCTTAAGTAGTTGGAAGATGGTATAGGTCATCCTAAAAGTCCCTCCTATTCCCATCTAAGACACCTTACTCAGATGTTTTGAGTGCAATCATATGAAATACTTCCACAAACTTTAAAATGTATTCAGCTAAATATAGGGTAGAAAATACTGTGTCTACCAATTGGAAACTTAAAATGTGAATGAGTTTATATGCTGTTTACATATATAGCAATTTAGCTAACTAAAAAACAATAGCTTACATTCTTTCAGATATGGTAGAAAATTGTAGGATAAGGTATTAGATATTTAATTAGATAATAAAGCCATTAGTGTTTCTTGTTAAGGTTTTAATTATCCTTATTATTTCTCTATTATGCAATGTCCATTATAGCAGCCACTAGCCATAGGTGGATATGAAACTATTTAAATATGCTAATCTGACTGTAGAAATAAGTTTTTCTTTTTATTTTAATTAATTTAAACTTGAAAATATATTTAATTTTGTTATTGGAAAAGTTTTAAGTATGCTTGGAAAATTTGGGTATGTAAATCTACTTTTTCAACTGTAAATTGTGTGAAATTTAAATACAGAAAAAGAATTTCCAGTGAAGATTTAGTGTCCAAATCATGATGTGGATAAATGTAAGATACACACTGGATTTACAAGATTTAGTATAAAAAATGTAAAATATCTCCTTAAGAGTGTTTTATATGTGTTATATGATCTAGTGATAATAATTTGGATACACTGGGCTAAATAAAATACTTTAAATTGAATATGGCTATTTACTTTTTGATTATGGCTCCTAGAAAATTTAAAATTACACATGTGACTTTTATTATATTTCCATTGACCAGTGTTACTCTATATAGTCTCAATCTTTTATTTCTATTTTACTTTCATTTCATTTTTACCTTAGCTCTTCTTGGGACATCTTTAAAAATTTTTAAATAGTTAAAAATTTTATAGAAGCAAAATTCACGTTTCAACCAGGAGATCTGGCATTTTTCGGGTGGGGGAAAGGGGTGTTATTCTCAAGTGTAAAATGAATTTCATAGAGGAATTCATTTTAGCATGAGCTACTGAGTATTTACATAATCATCTTGAGATTGAAAAAAAAAATGCTTTAGGGCCTGGTATTTAAAAAATGACTGAGACCAACTCCATCAGAACTGTTTGAAAAACAAGGGCATATATTAATTGATTTTGGTTATTTTCCCTTTCTTAGAACTCATACATTTTTCTCTCTTAAATTTTTAGAATAAATGGAAGCTCTCACTGAACTCTAATCTTCCTTAGTTGTTCTTGCTCCAGAGAACAATGCACTGCTTTTCAGAAGATAATAATTAAAGCCCAAATGTTCTGCAAGCTTTCTGTATCTTAATATAGGGTATATTAAAGTTTGGGCTTCTGTTTATGTTTGGTTTTTGGAGTATAATGGACGTCTACTTCAGGTTTTGGAAGGATGCTATAATACATTTATGTGTTGTTGAATTTGTAGTATTTACCAGCCACGCAAACTTTTTGTCTGTTTTTAATGAAACATTTGGAAAAAGGGAGGGAAATAGTGTCAGATACATATATTTGCTGCAGGCTTATTGGTTAATTATTATAGTTTGAGATTTTTAGCTCAAATGAAATGCTGTAAGTGAGAGAGTTGGATGCTACAGCTTTAATCACTTTTTTCTTTAATGCTAAAGTGAAGGAAAATATATGGGTATATTTTATAAGTTGCTATGTGAGCAGTTATATGAAATTTATGCTGTGTAATGTGTTATGGAAAGTAGCTTTGAACAAACTAAGTGCCCATTTAATTTTATCAGAGCATGTTTTTACAAATCCAATAATTATGTAATGTACTAGATTTTTTTTTTAAGTTTTCCAAAGTATGGTAAACAAGCACTAGGTTTTCCTCATTTGCACAGTAATATGGACTTACAGGCTAAGGGTGATTTATGTACTGAAGTAATTTAAATTCCATACCTTCAAAGTCACAATGCATATGTTACATGCCTATAATTATGCTCCTCCGGGTGTGCAAGCCAAGAAGGTGGCAGAGTCAGACACAGAAAAAGAAAGGAGATTGATGATATGGTATTTTGCTAATACAATGCAAGGCACTAACAGATTATGAACCTCATTCTTGCCTTTCCTACTAGTACCTTCTAAATTACAGTTTCAAACTGATGTCTTCACTGATCTCTCATTTACAGAATTTGCCTTCATTATAAAGAAACCCTCTTGAAAAAAGATAAGCAAAACAATACTTCACATTTCTTTGGTTTAAGGATAAAAGATCTTTCCCACCTCCTCACACACACTCATTTATTAGATTTGACATACATATACTTAAATATCAAACTTTTTTCCCTATATTTATAGTCATTTGAGGAAGAAAAACTAGTTTAAGGGAACTGATATGATGCACTGGTGTCCTCTAAAAAGTCACACCAATGGAAGGTAGAATATTTTAGGGGAGTACCACACATTTTACTACTTGTAAGTTACAATTCTTGCATACTGTTGTTTCAAAGAGTGATATTGTGGATTTTCTTAGGTTTCCCACAGGTTGCTAGGCATTTTCTTGTCCTAAGTGTTAGGTGACCTTTAAGACGACTGAACATTTATACAGAATACAATTAGACCTGGTAAGCAATTTCTGTTAAATCATACATACTAATTCCTTTATTATGTTACTGCCATGATGTTTAATGGCCACCTCCTTTGCGTCAGTTCAACTTTAGGTTCCATAGATTCTATTTTTCTCTAAGATATCAGTGAAATTCCACTCAATTTCAAAGTTTTAAATACACACTTCTCTGCTTTTTTCCTTAAAGAAATATGGTGTCTCATTGATAGCATCACAGTG
The DNA here is from genome assembly GCF_000442215.2 of Lipotes vexillifer. Classification (NCBI taxonomy): domain Eukaryota; kingdom Metazoa; phylum Chordata; class Mammalia; order Artiodactyla; family Lipotidae; genus Lipotes; species Lipotes vexillifer. The sequence goes on from NW_006780227.1 coordinate 321,947, forward strand.
AGCCTGTTCAAAAAGGGAAGAAATAAATAGTGCTTCACATTTTTTTAGGGTGATTACCTTCTGATACCATGTAAAATGTCAGTTTGATCTTCAGTTTTTTTAACCCTATTTGGCCATTTCAGATCAAGTTTTCCACAGACATACTTTGTACATTTGATGAGAAAATGAGAAAATTACATAAACACATAAAAGTTGATTGACAGGTGATATATCCAAAGGAAGGTAACAGATTAAAAATATAGAAACTTGCTGTATCTTATTAGAAAAAATTCTTCTGCATAGTTTTTTAATGTTGCTTGGTTTGTTTGCTTTACCTGGAATCCTGTGGTTGGGGATATATTGTGTGACTGTGGGAATTTCAAACGTTTGCTCTTTACATTTCTAGAAATACAATAGGCTCACCCAGCTACATTTTTTAAGGTAGCTTTATTTGAGTAGATGCTCTTTTGACCCAAAAAATAGAGAAAAAGAAAATTAAAAAAATGAAAACCTTAGATAATCGATTAGGGATGATTAGTGATTAATTTTAGAGTGTAACAGTTGTATCTGGCCATTTCAATTATAGGGCACAGTGGCTACCCAAATGGTGTCTTTTATATAACCTCCTTGTTTTCACGTAAATGCGTGTGTGTTTATGATCATTTTTCTGTATTTGTACATTGAATTTAGTGAGTCTCAGAGATCAGTAGGGTGATGTTAATACATGTGGTTTATTGCATAAATTTGAGAGCTATAAGAGGGGGTCTGACTTTTGAGACTAAATTATGGTGCAGGTTTCCTGAATTATACTGTTTATACATGTTGGGACCTCAGAATATTGTTGAACCAAGGAAGTATCGTAATGGCCAATAACTATAATATTTTCAAACATTAATGGTGATAGAGTTAGGAAATTATTGCAAATATTGAAGTCACTTTTTTAGTGATTATTCAAAATTTATTACACCTAATAATTCAAATTATTCTCTAATAAAATTAGAATTTGTTCATTAGCTGTTCCACGCTTTTCTTCAAATTACCCAGCAGTCTTTGTTCATTAACATATTTTCCTGAAGCTAAATAAAATCATAAACTATTTACTTATTTCTAAGAATTTCCTTAGGGAAGATTTGCTAAAAATTCTTCAAAAGTTAAAAATAACACGTTAATATAAATATAGAAAGTATTCCAGTCTGAAAATTCTCTTAGTTAAAAATCACTCATTTTGGGCTTCCCTGGTGGCGCAGTGGTTGAGAATCTGCCTGCCAATGCAGGGGACATGGGTTCAGGCCCTGGTTTGGGAAGATCCCTCATGCTGCGGAGCGGCTAGGCCCGTGAGCCACAATTACTGAGCCTGCGCGTCTGGAGCCTGTGCTCCGCAACAAGAGAGGCCATGATAGTGAGAGGCCCGCGCACCGCGATGTGGAGTGGCCCCCGCTTGCCACAACTAGAGAAAGCCCTCGCACAGAAATGAAGACCCAACACAGCCAAAAATAAATAAATAAATAAATAAATAAATAAATAAATAAATAAATAAATAACACAAGATGAAAGCAATCTGCAGATTACTTATGAAAAAAAAAAAATCACTCATTTTATCCTGTTATTTTTCCTGAATGTAACACACCATGTACTATTATTAATAATGATTCATTCTTCTGAGTACTAATTACTAATTTTTCTGCTGGTTAATAATTTTTCAATCCCCTAATATTTATAATGTGTACAATAAATTCTAGGTATTACAGGTATAAAGACAAAGACACGATATTTTTTCTGAGTGTTAGTGAGAAGATAGAAATGAAAACACACTTAATGATCAAAACAATTGTTGATTTGATGAAGGTATTTCAGAGATTAGTAGGAGCATAGGAGAAGGACTATTACATTAGAAGAGAGAAATTCATTCAATAGTTGCATCATTCTTCTCAAAGATGTTTTACATTAAATGCTGTGTTTTCAAAAGACCTGAACAGCCTCTGACAAGTGACTGTCGAAGCTTTACAGGAATTAAAGGCTAATAACTGTATGGACTAATTTGGGGACATTGGTCAATTGTTCTGTCATCCTATAGATAAAGGCTGTATCAGATATCTTGCAAAAAATTTCCAAGGAGAGTTTCAAGAACCACACATCTCTATTCCAATCAAGGAGGCAATAAGAAACAATATTCTATCTTTTTAAAAAAGATATTTAGAGTCTATCAAAAATAAAATGGAAACAATATAATAAAATCAAGAGTAAAAGTATTATAGTGTTAGAAAATCTTAGAGACTAGGTAATTAGATACTTTTAAACTTTTTCTGTGGAGTCAATCCAACCACTTGAAAAATGAATATCAAGAATATAAAACAAATAAAAAGGAGCACTGTTTCTGATAAAGTAAGTTTTTACCCCTTGAAGCCACCAACGTACCTGGCAGTGGTGTGCTAGACTCAGCTCATCTGGCTCATGACACCCAGTTGTTGGCATCCCTTCCCAACTTTGCATTCAGTGATGTTACACTGGCAGCTTGTAAATGGCCATGGGGAGGGTATTTATATCCTGGAAACTGGCAAGGGCTACAAATCAGAACTTCTTTTTCTTTTCCAGAAAGCCATTGTTAAACATCTACCAGTCTGCCACTGAGTACTGAGTATGTAATGGGAGTACTCTGAGGAACACAACTGAAAAAACCATCAATTTAGTGTAATATCTACATGTTACACTGAGGGGCTCAGAGAGATGAAATAGTATTCTTTGCAGATTAACAGATTATGATAGATTACAGTGGATGTTTACAAGTGATGCTGGTAATGGGCTGAATTGTGTCCCTTTAAAATTCATATACTGAAGACCTAACACCCAGTGCCTTGAAGATAGGACCTTTCAAGAGGTGATTAAATTATAATGAGGCCATTAGGGTGGGCCCTAATTCAATGACTTAAAAGAAGAGGAAATTTAGAAACACAAAGAGACACCAAGGATGCACGCTCACAGAGGAAAGACCATGTGAGGACACGGGGAGAAGGTGGCCATCTGGAAGCCAAGGACAGAGGCCCCAGGAGACACCAACACCTTGATCTTGCACTTCCAGACTCCAGAGCTGTGAGAAATAAATTTCTGTTTTAGCCTCCCAGTCTGTGGTACTTTGTTATGGCAGCTCTAACAAACTGATACAGATGTTTAAGGTCTTTCCCCAAGAACAGCATGGCACAAAAATGACAGTCAGAGCAATCATGGAAGATCATAGCATGACCTTATCAAGTGTGTTTCTGGTCATTGTTTCACCAATGACTCAGTTGTAGGAGCCTTGTTTTTCAAACATACATACAAGCAGATGGATATATTAGGCTTAGTTTCTGCCTCTCTAGAAATCAGGATTTATTCTTAATTCTTTTATTCTTCTTTAAAAAGTAACAGGCATCTCTTTGCACCTAGCTAATCTTGCATTAACTTTGGGTGTATTTCTGCTGTGAATTCAGATCAGAGTAAACAGATGCTTGGTCTAGTAAACAGGCAAATCATTCACCAGAAAAGCAGGGACACGTTTGAGAAATTCTCATCCTCTGATTGTACAGATTTCATGCACATCTTTGGGAAAAAAAGGTGAAGTTTGTTAATGTACTTCCTGATCACAAACTGTATGATTTCATTTGACAAGTATTGCCAATTGCAGGAGTAAATTGTGTTGTTCCTTACACAATTACCACACAATTCTCATTCCTGGGCCTTCCATTATTAAAATATTTTCCTTCTTATTCAGCTAGATATTATTAACCTGTTCTTAACTCTTTACTTCCCCAACCACTGTCTATTACAGCTTCCTTCACTTAACCTTTCTGGTTTTCCTATTTCTTTGGTTTTCCTGGTTCTAATAAATAAACTGACCTCCTCTATTTTTAATTTAACAGAACATACATGAGTGTCTCAACTCAACAACAGAAGACAAACAGCCTTCCTATTATTGTAAAACAGCTTAAGAAGTATTTCTACAGCAATAGAACTGGAATCCAGAGCAACTATTGGCAGTAGAATGGTAAATCACTGTTATTTTCCTGATTATGAATACAAGCAGTATGTTGCAAAGCCATAATATCACCAGAGGTGATCATTAGTGAATTGCATTTATCATATCTTAATGTGTGATTTTCCACATAGTTAGTGTTGTAAGTCTCTTTTACAACAGTGTGCCTTTTGACCTTCGTTTTTTGAAGCTCAGCGTCTTGAAATTGAAACTTCAATTTCTAATGCCTGTTTGTCATTCTGCATATGTTTACTTCTGGGATTAAAAAATTTGAGAAACAAGAATATGTAGCAACACATTTCTGGATGTTAATATTGCTGCTGATCTGATTCATATTTTTGTAATGTACCATCATCAATATTTGAAAAGAACAACTATATTTAGCACAAGTTCTATGAAATATTTCATTGTGAAAAATTTGATCAGAAGACATGTGTCCTTCCTACTAGGTATTTATCTACGATGCTAGAATTAAAAACATCAAAATATGTAGTTGGTATGCATATAAATATAAAAAGTATTGGAGAATAGCAAAGCATTGGCTGTTCTTTGGTTCTTGACTTGGTTTTCTATTTCTTGCTTTATATTTTGGGGGAGCAACCAAACCTCTCTGTACATAGTTTCATCAGAAATAAAATGAAGCTCTCCTTTCCATTAAATAGTTCTTATACAAGACCTGAATACTCAAGCAGAAATGTATTGCCAATATGCAATTGTTAAATTTAAAATTATTGCACTTTTTCCTAGAATAAATGTATAACAACACCTTCATTTACTTCTCAGCATTGAGAAGAAAACTGATGTATTCATCACATAGAAAACAACATCTCTCAACAGTTTTTTTAAATTTTTTTATTTCACAGGTATAAATTTTACTTCAGAAATTTTTATGTTTTAAAAATGTAATGTGTATTCTAAGTTATAATGTTTTGTTGTTAAATAGAGATTTCAAAAGTAATATGACACATTAACATTTTCAAAAAATCTTAGCTAAATCAGAGGTTTGGATGAAAAGGGAGTTCACAAATTGATGTTCTGATAAACTCTTGTTTTGCACACTAAATAGGCAATTCTGGGATTCTTCAAATGTAATATCTATAGAATGTCTTCTTTTGAGGAGTTCCAAATTCCTAACAAATATGATTTTACTAAATCCACATGAGGTTGCATATTTTTATCCAAGAATATGCTGTATGTTTAGAAAATTGAGGGGCTCAAATATTATATGTTGAAATTGCATAGCAGAGTCATTGACAGTTGCCAGACAACAGAATTGCTTTGTCTTTTGAATGTTTCCACTAAGAAATGCGCACCAATGTCCTTGGAAATGATATTTTAAAATTTCAAACCCCCTCCCCACAAATAAACCCTCAATTGGTTCTTCTCATTTCCCTGCATAAAATAGCACTATATTAATTAGAATAGAATAGAATAATTTCCTCTTATTTGATAAAAATGTAATACTCCATAACTTATTTTATGACCACAGATAATTACTTTTACCCATATTGAAGAAAAAGTAGCAAATATTTAGCAAGATGCTAAAAAAATCACTAGACATTTTGCTTACCAAAAATTGTCTGCACTTCAGAATGTGATAACAATTTGAAAAAAAAAAAAGCCCTCATAGAACTGATCTTCATAAATATCAATTGATCTTCATAAATATCAATATGCCTGCAAAAATTAGGATTTTATTTTATGGAATTACTTTAGTTTTACCTTTTAATTTTTAACTACAAAAGCAAGAATACCCTTGTTGAGAAGAAACAAGTAGCTCAGAATTATATGTAGGTGGTTATGAAATTCTCCCTCCCAACCCCTCTGTTTCTATTCCCAGAGATACCTACTAGTAAACATTTGGTGTGTATTATGTCAGACTTCCTTTCCTCATATAACTGAATATAGAATTTAAAAATGATCATTCCATACATATTATTTTGCTGCTTGCTTTTTAAACATTTAAGAATATCTTTTCATGCCAGTACATGAAGAGTTACCTCATTCTTTCAAATGGCTTAACAGCATTTTACTGTATGAATATGTCATTATTTATTGAATTAAATACCTATAAGTGGATGTTTAGGTTGTTTCCAATTTTAATTCAATTTCTAAAGGGATAGTTGTGAAACATATGCTTTAATTATGAGCCAGAGTATTAGTTATTCAGATGAAAAACACTAATCTAGAGACTTCTCACTGACTAAAGTCAAAATAGAAAAAAATAGAGACCTAGATTTTATACTACATTTTTATATCAGTCAGCAACTATGTAGTGTATTGGAAAGGACTGTAGATTTGGAGCCAAGGAATCTGGGTCTCTTTCAAACCCTGTCACTTTTTAATTATATGGCATTGGGCAAACCATCTCACTTCTCTGAACCTTGTTTTTTCATCGACAAAATGATGAATGTAAACTCCATGGTCTTTAAAGAGTCTAAGAACTCTAAATGGAAGATTCGACGTTGCTATTTTAAAAAATTATGTACCTATCACTCACTAGGTGAGGTGAGGATTTCAGAGAAAAATAAGCAGTCCCCCATCACCTTAGATTATTTATTTTGTGGTAGGAAAGGCTGATGGGCGTCATGGCACATAAATTGAAGAATAGCCAAAATCTATACTCCTTTCCATGTCTATATTTTAGCTATTCCTTGTCCTCTATTCTATTCTACAGATATATTTGGGGAATCCAGACTTTATATTCTTAGGTGGGATGTCCTATACTCAGACACAGCAGATTAATTCAGTTTTGGATGGAAGAGTTTCTGATGCTTGGTCAGTCTTGGATTGATCAGATTTTCTCAGAGCCTTCCTTGTCTGGGTAGATTCTTGACATTAGAATTGAGTTAGGACAGGCTGTTTAGAATGTAGTGTGCCAAGGAGCAACTTTTAGAGATTCCTTCAGTGGCCCAGAACTGACTCAAGGACGCTAGTATTTAGTATTTACTCTTGCTTCTTCTACTAGTTTACTAGATGATTTGCTTTTGGATCTGTGAATCGTTAGATAAAGAACGGATACGTAAGTTGGTTCTCTAAAATGGTAACATGGGAATAATTGATTTTGATCATTCCATTATTTAGTTCAATTAAAATAAAAATGGGCTTCTTTTGCAGAGCCCTTTCTTTGGTCACACATATCAGGCACAACTCTATGGTCTCTGTGTCTGGGTAATGACAATAAAAATGTCAAGTATAAAGATTCTCTTGAAAAAGTGTGTAAAACGTTTGGATGCATGTTGCCACAAGGCAGTACGGTTATTAACATATTATGATATTTTTCCACTAAGTCCAAACTGAGTACCTGAAATCAAGCTAAGATGTGAACTAAAGGAAGTTCTCTTGTAGTAGCAGATAGGTCATCTACTAAAATTGTAAACACCCGTTGCCCAGACTAATTTTATTTATGCCTCTGATGGTGCGAGATTTTATTCGCTTTAGGTTGCATTTCCCAACAAAATGTACTTCATAACCAATTTTCTTAATGGCAATTCATACACAGTGTATTTAATAATGTCATTAATTGCTCCGTTACTAATTGTTTCATTACCGTTCTCATATTAGCAACTGTGAACACCCAACATTATTTATCAGGTGTATGAGTGCCCTCTCTCTCCTGGGCAGTGATGCTTACTTAGGAACAGAAATGAAACCCTTTAGCAGGATTCCTGCCTTTCCCCACAGCTCCTACTGTCACCTGGGGTTCAAGGCCAGCTCTAATTTTTAAAATAATTGCCATGAATATAGTTTATATATACAAGGAGCCCATGAAAATGGCTTCAGTGTTGATCCTCACATTAATCCCGTTTTTCTACTCTCAGAAGAAAAAATAACATTATCCTTATATAAATAATTTATATGAAACCATTGGCAGGGGAGTGGGGTGGTACTCGTAGCTTATCTAAGCCTGATAGGCCAGATTGCTTCTTCTGCTAGGGGCTAGAAGATTTTTAATGATATTCCTGCATTTGTTTTAATCATTTCCATAAGATTACAGACCCGATGCAAATATCTTGTAAAATGTATGAATTTGAATAAAAAATTTTACAGGTCAGTATCAATAATCATGTGAAAGCTTCACAGGAATTTACTCTCTGTTAAAACTAAAAGGACTAAGAGTGTTTTTTAACTGCTTTGCTCTTCATCTGAACACAATGATTTCTTTAGTCTACCTTCTTTTTCCTTTTGGTGAGCTTAATTTAATATGAATCATCGAAGAAAAATTGTAGCTGTTTATAAAGCAAATGCATCTATTTTATTTGTATATTGGGTTGGCCATGCGGCCTTGTTTCATTTTAAAAAAATAATTGTTCCCATTTTCGTCTTGAACATTTTTCAGATAACTTTATCCACTTCTAACCAAAAAGCTTTAAAATATTTTTTTTAGAATCTTGATGTTAATGCAGGCACCACTACCAATTCTGGGTGAGACAAATGAATCTATTTTCTCAGCAAGATTCAAGACTTCATGCCCCCCTGTTAAGGCTCATGCTATGAGCAGGGCTGGTACTGTTTATGACAGATGCAAATTATACTCAACATCTTTTGTATTTTACAATTTATAGTCAGGCATGCATCCTCCAAATCCAGTTCTTTCCTTTAAAGCCCAGAATTCTGGACACTTCATAAAGCAAAAAGCTTGCTGCCACCTTCAAGGAACTCAAATTATCTGATTTTTTTATTTGCTGCTGCCATTAGATTGAAATGATTTTTCTTCAGTTTGCTCAAAGCCAGATTTAAAGTCAGGTCCCAGAGGTAACAGGAAAGTCGATCCCCTAAGCTACTCAGTCGTTGTTTGCTTTTTTTACATGTAATATCCTACTTCTAAGCCAGAATATAATTTAAAATACAAAACACACTGTACATAAATATGTCCTTTGGAAGTTTTGTAATCTGACATTTAATAGAAGTTAACTAAGTGCCTTATATATCATGTTTGTTGAGGAAAATGGAGAAATTACAAATATCCTTCAAGACAATTATTTCTTAATAGCTTTCTACATATTTTGAATGCTACACATTTCCTTACTGCTTTAGATCAATAACATGACGTGCTCTTTTTGAACAGAGACCTGCTAGATTTCTCATTTACTATGCACCTAAATAAGCTAAAAAACATTCAAAACACTTCATACATTATGAGCTTCTGATAGGTATTCCAAGAGCTCTCCCTTGCAGTCACTTGCTGTTTGCTGGGGAACAGCAAAGGGTTACTTCAGCCCAGACGCTGCAAGTACCAGCAACAGGAATCCATTGGCTTTCATTTGTCCATGTCTTTCATTTGATACTACCAGTATTAATAGCTTTGCAAGGAAATTCTGCAGTCATTAATCATAATAATTAATCAGATCCAATTATATTGCATATAAATGTGAACAAATTGCTGAAAAAATAATGATCTATCACCAACATGTCACAAGGAGAAAGAGACTAAAATAGTAATTAGAAGCAGGGATTTAGTTGTATACAAGTGCCCTGCAACTGATTTTAACAGTATGATGATTCGATGATGTAATTAGTCAAAAGTCTAGCAGGCTTTTTTATAGCAGACCATCTAATGACTGTGCATCTGGAGAAAATAAAGTCCACTTTACTATAAGATCGTTCTGCATTTGCTCCTTACTTTGCACTTCTGAATAAAGGAGATCTGCTGCCCTTGGCTTTCTAATACTGGGGACTAAATTGTTCCTGCATATGTTTTCTAGATTTTCAATGTATGTTTGTAAAGTAAGGCTGTCTGTTAACTGAAGATCACTGAAGTTAGGAATTAAGATACTCTAATAGCATTTTTTTTTTACTCTTGTAATCATAAAAATGCGTAACATAATTCAAAATACAATGTTTTGGTTATAGTAAGTTAACACTGTGGGTGGCGTACATGATAGCTATGTTCACCTATCTTCTTTCCCTTGAACTGAACTGAAAACATTTCAGTAAATGGAATTACTCTGTTTTCACTTCAGTTAGCACTCTCCAGAGCACTGGCAGATTTTATCAGAAACCATTTTTTAAAAATATGTGTGTGTGCGTGTGTGTGTGTGTGTGTGTGTGCGTGTATAAATTCTTCTTTAACAGATTTTAAAATCTGACCAAAGTACATTGTTCCATATAAGTTTTTCTGTAACACAATTTTAATAGGTCTTTTTATTTTCACTTGTCTCACAGGATAGAGCTTCCAAACATATATTTTCAATTTAAAACTTGTGCTATGCACATACATAATTAGCACTAGTTTATTGCGTGGTCAAATATGTATTTTTAAACCTTTCAAAACATTTCCTTGCTTGACTCACAGATTACACATAAAATGGTTAACTAAAGATTGATGAGTGGTTTTTATGATAGGTTTGCGACTTGAAAATAAATGTTAGGTTCATCATAGTTTTCAATATTAAGCACTGCACTTTACCATCTTTGATCTCAGTGTTGTGACTACTACAAAGAAATAAAACCTTATCTTACCTTTTCCAGCATCTACTGCAGAAGACCTCAATAATGCATAAGAACATCTGGAAGTACGGTAATTTCAGCTATCAGAGATAAGAATTGACACAGAACAGGTAAACCCTACAAAGTCATCATGTTGAAATGAACTGATTAAGGTTTAGTAACATAAAACATCATGTATAGTGTTTCCATGCTTGCTACATCTTGTTATTTTATATTAAAAAAGGAATGCCAATTATATATATTTAATAGGTTGATTAGCTGGTAGCAATATTATATTTTACATAAAGCGACAGAAATGTCTGCAGATCTATTGCCATACACATCTATTTAGAGTTTACCGTGAGTTCATAGAAAATACATGGGCATAGTAAACAGGGTTTTGAAATGACAATTTTTTACTGGTTTAAAGTGCTAATTGCTAGTTTCTCAAGGGTATAGAATTAATCACCTGCTAGATTTACAGTCTCTAGGTTGAGACCTGAGGATGGAGGCAGTAAGAAAAGCTCTTGAGGGACATATCATATGGTGAGTCTAAATATCAGTCTCTATGCATATGTAAATTGGTAACAAAGTTTTTTCAAAGCTCAAGTATGCTAATTTCAAACAGGCAAGACTAAAGCTAGCTTTTAGCAGCTGTTTAACGTCTGCCTGTGGGTGGTAGAGAGAGCTTAAAATACAAGCAAACAGTGGTGCATAAGTAATTAAGCAACATTTTGCTGGGCATAAATAATTCTGTTTATATTGCTCTTTTGAAGAGTATAGAATACAAAATAACAGATCAAGTGCACCTTTGGTCACCAGAGGTTAACTGTTCTTCCTCCTTACCTTTTCTTTGGTTTTATGATTTAAGGGGAATAAATAACAGAGTCAATCTTTTTTAACTTCATAGGAAATAAAATCATTTAAGGTGGGAAAAAACCCTATTACAGAATCACTGTTCTTATAGTTCAACTATATTGTTTTTAGCCTGTTCCTCTTGTGATTTATTGGAAGAAAATGTAATATCTAATCAAAGATTTGCTTATTAACATTTATTTTAGTATTATTGAAAGTGAATTATTGTGATGTTTGTTAAAAAAATTAAACTTTTAACAAAATCTAAAAGAAAGAAAAATGCCTCAATTTTTCAGGACCAATTTTAATTATCCCATACATTAAAAATAAATAGGTAAGTGATTCACTCAGAGGTCATTGCCTAAAAATGAGGAATGCTTAATTCACTGTACCACATATAGGATAATCACCTAATTTTAACAGCTCTGGCTTAGCCACTAGAAATGTCTAAAAGCAAAAGGAAAGCTGGTATAAAAAAACTGCATTTGATTCAATAAAAACCTTGAAATTGACCAGAAGGAAGATGAAAGATTTAACATGATTTAGAAATACCTAGTCTGGAAAGAAAGGATTATAGATACTAACTGTGAAAAGAGTCAGGGGTTTAAACTTTGTTTTCGTTAAATATTCATGGCTTAAGGAGTTAATGGTTAAAGGAAGTACTCAGTTGGGTATCAGATATTATAAAGGGCTTTATAACATATAAGAATGCTAGGAAGGCAGGAGTGGCCATTTATGCACAAGATTGCTATTTCCCTTTGCACTGAAGGAGCAGGTAAACGAAATAGAATTTTCAAAACCCCCTTTTATCCATCCTCTACATTCTAAAAAAATATGTAAACTTTGGTGAAATAAGACAATTGGTTTTTTAATGACATTTCTATGTTTTCCAATTTTGCATTTTTTAACCTATTATGAGGTTGGGTTTTAAAACCACATGGCCTGAACAGAAGAACGGATGGGACAATAGGTGATATGTACAGACTTGATATTCAGTCCAGGTGAGCTGTCCTAGAAAAGATGTTGTTACTTTGTACCTGGTTCTTCCCCTTTCTCGTCTACAAGATGTGGATATTAACACCTGTTCCAGTCTCCCTAACAAAGTAAAAAGATGAAATTCAGTTAAATGACTAGAAAATAAGCATTTCTTTGGGACACCATTCTAAAGCTCCTCAGGCTCACTGAACATCTTGCTCAGATTCATTTTCATTCTCTATGAACCAATGGACAGAGCTCCCATTATCTAGCTAATGGAGGATGGATGGGAGAAGAAAGCAAGTAACAGGTTCCCTATATCTACATGACAATTTTAAGATTTGTTTTAAAATTCTGACAAAAATGGTTAGTAAATAGTCACCACTACTCAAACTAGTATAATTAGTGTTCTTTTTTCCTTAGTCAATATTTTCCTGAAAATTGTCCTTATTGTCTATGCATATCCTGAGTAATATATATATTTTTTTAAATCAGAGGAGGCCTTGACTACATATGTTTAGGTAAAAACTTGCATATTTTTATATGCTGTTAGGTTAGCATAAGTCTTGGCCATTTAAAGTATGAACTTTAAATATTGTTTTAGGAAATTTGAAGTGTTCTGCTTGGCCATTCATTTTTCTTCCTCTTGATCTTCAGCCTTCTGTGTGCGCTTAGTACCTATTATTATTTTGGACTTGCATATGCTCTGAGGTGTTTGTCCCACCAAAAATAGACAGTTACTGAAAAAGCAAAGTAACACAAAGTGGAATTAAGCCTGGGTTGCCATAGACATACCATGGTACCTTTGTTCTGTACCTCCTCATGCATTTGTCAGTGGAGGATAACAGTTTCTACACTTTACTGTAATTCATAAGTAAAAATGTTGCTTTTATTTCTCATATTATCTGTGGAGGTATGAATGCAGCCAAGCTTAGACTTCTGGTGATCAGATTAGTTTAATGCATATTTAAAAAGTCAATAGTATAATTTTGTTCAGAATAATCAGTCTAATTGATACAGACCTCAACATAGTAATGAATTATAATCAACTTACTTTGTTCCACTGGCAAAGTTAATATTAACCTGCAAGATATGAAGGAACAGTGTATAGATGACCAGGAGAGATCCAAAACAAAGGTCCAAGTTGGAAAGCTGATCTAACGGACACTGAAATCTGGAGTTTTATTCCAGAGCCAAGTCCAGTGCTAGGAAGGCAGAAAGTGATAGATACAATGTATATAGATACCCAATATCAGACAATTAGTGAGAAGATTATGGGACCAGGAAAATCCAGAGAATTCTAATCCCAGGGTAGAGACTGCTTATCTTCTACAAACTTTGATACTTTCTGTAGTGTATTTATATACAAACACATACACACATATGTAGAGTCAGAGGGTTGCAGAGACTCTGCAGTCTCTGCAGATATATCTTCTGTAAAGGTGGGCAAAGCAGAAAATTCCCTTAAGGATAATAAGGCATATTCTCAGAAATATTTGTAATCCTTTGTGCTCAGTGCTTCATTTCATCAGAAGGAAATGCAGATTTACTTATTCATTCTTCCATTCACTCAGCCACTGACTTTTTTCTTCCTTACTACAATGTGTAGGACAGAGTGCAAATTAAAACAAATGCAAAGATACATAGGGTGCAGTAGAATAGTAGGGTCAATAAATGTGGAAATACTGAAAAGTCAGAGTTGAATATTACTTATTGCTGACATGTCTCTCACTTGATCTCTGACTTTTTAAGCCAGCATTATGACAGCTATTAAGAGATGGGATTACCTGTAATGTGAGCCAACATATATAGAGAATACAGAGTATCTGTGAATATAAAATATCTACTGTAAACTTTCCCTGTTCAGCCACTCTGTAAAATTCTGACCACTCACCATACCATGCTCCTTGGAAATGGTTGTATGGATATATGCTGGTACAGATTGCCTATTGCTCTATTATTCCCTATGAAATTCTAAAAACTTTGAATATAGGGAGCATACTCATTCCTAAATGGTACCCCATATACCCATGGTACTCACTCTTCCCAGTGATCATTCAGAAAACCTTCTGAGCCTGTTAACGAAAACTATTTCAGAATGAACCTTTGTCTTGTCCTTGTTTCAATTCACAAAGTTAAATTTACTTGGAATTTCAAACTTCCTTTGTTTTAAAACTGTTGGTTTCAGATGCAGACTGCATAGTTTTCTGTATTGGGAAAGACAATTTTAATTTGTGAATCACATAGTAATATTTTTCTTTTTAAAACTTGGAAGCAGCATTCTGCTGATTTGCTTTAAAGGTGTGCTGCTATGAAAGAGGGAGCAATTACACATACAAAAGAGTTTATATCTGGGAAAACTGGTGGAGAATAGCAAGATAACTTGAATGACATGAATGTCTGAAAAAGGAAAAATCCTATTTTCTTACACCAATTAACTTCTTTTCCAGATATTATCTAGATCTTTTGGACATGTAAGATAAATTTGTTTTACTAATTCACTTTGAAAATATCTGAGCTCCTCTTTCTTTTTTTGTTTTTGACTGCAGTTAGCACATGGAGTTAATATATACTTGGACCAAACAAGGAGATGACATTGGCAAATCAGACTAATGCTCTTACCTTGAGGGAAAAAATGTTCCTTATGCATTACATCTCTATACAGATTACTACTGTGTATATATCCTTGGAGGTAAAGAAGCTTTCAAGAAAAAAATTAAAATTCACCATACTATCTTTCTAACTAACCTAAATCAACACCTATATAAAGAGTAAGGTTGGAGCAAGGGAAGATGAGAACTTCTCATCAAAGGCCCAGAGGCCTGTAGGTTGCATAGGATACCTTGAACTTGGAATCACTTCATCCATATTCTCTTCCCTTTGGTGTCAGTCTGATATGTGCACACCAGCTATAAAATGTTGTCTTCTTTTGGTTTCTGAACTGAAATTCATCTTAAAGGCATCACCAGATCTGTTAATCTGTTGACTATACTTCATGTTACGAGAAAAATCTAGACAGAATCATTTCAGTATTGGGGTTTTTCACCTTTTTAAATGTGTTTTTATGGAGATGATTGTACAATGTTAAGATTAATTGCAGCTGAGAAACTTCTCTCATTATATTTACTAATTTGTATACCAACCAAATGGTAAAAGGGAAAAAAAACTAAAAACATATTTGGTAATTTCATGAATTTAAAAACTAGCCCTCAGGGAAAATGCATCACTTTTTATTTTGTATCACTGCTGTGTTTAAGAAACCTAAAAAAGGCAATTTCATATTCTCATATTTTGACAAGTACTTTACATTTGCTTGAATAAATATTTTACTATGAAAGGAATATGATTAAAAAGACAAGGAACCCCACACTATTAACTTCTCAGAAACATTAAAGCAGTAAAAGTACACACTCCGTAAGCCAAGGGATGCAGCAGCGTTCAGTTAACTCCAACCAATCCTGAAAAAGGATTTTCTTTTACTTTTTTGCGGTACGGGGGCCTCTCACTGTTGTGGACTCTTCCGTTGCGGAGCACAGGCTTACCGGCCATGGCCATGGCTCATGGGCCCAAGCAGCTCCGCGGCACGCAGGATCCTCCCAAACCAGGGCACGAACCCCTGTCCCCTGTATCGGCAGGCGGACTCTCAACCACTGCGCCACCAGGGAAGCCCTTCTTTTTCTTTCTTATTTTCATGCTTCAAGAAACCCTACACTTGAAGAAAGGAAATATGTGCTTCAACTGTCATATTGATGTGGCAGAATTTAGCTCTTTTGTGAAGAGCTTCCATGTCCCCAGAGCATAAAAACAATAGCACACTATATAGATAGCCAATAAATCAATTAGCTTTAGCAGCCAGAGTTCAGGAAATGCATTAATTCTTTTCGATGAAAACACAGCTTTTACTTGTAGCCACACTTCATACTGTTAAGGTCAATTTTTCATGTGGAAATTATATTTAGTGGCTGAAAAAAATCACTCATAAATTTTGTAAAGCAAAAAGAAGCACTTATTAACATAGGAGAACAAGTTTGTTTTATTTGTAATTATCTATCTTTAGAGTAATTGAGATTCTAAACAGCAGCTAATAGCCTCATAGTCTCAAATTACTACTGCCTGTAACTTTACTTTGCCAAACATCAAAGAGCTTTTCAATTGCAACTCTACTATTAAAACCTGGGTCATTTTCTAGCAATTAATTGGAAGAGGTGATTAATAGCTTAATAATGGGTTGCTCTGTGTTTAAAAAAGTGCAGGGGATGTGCATAGGAAAGGAATATGTAATTTTGTATCCCTGAAACATAACCTAATTGAAAAATCAGCAGTTGGTCTTATTTACTTTAGGCTTGTATTTCCAAACTGTCTTTTGATCTACTCTGAGAAAATGTGTAAATCTGGAGAGTATTTTTTAATTAACTCCTTGAACATTGAACGCGCTATGAATTTAAGGAGCACAAGCTATTCCATGGCACCTGCTGTGCCACGGTAAACTTCACAGGAATTTGAGGCCAATACATGTCAAGCATCTACCCGGATGTGCAGATGGTGGTGTCCATTTAGCTAGTCACACACTGTCAGGCTATCAGTGGATTTGTAAGGCACACTCACCTACAGCAGAGCCTTGCGACTGTGATGCCTGGGAGCCTATGTCCACTTCTATTATGCATTCCTGTTATATACACCTCAGATTCAACTGCAATCTATGAAAATATACTTTCAGGGCTTCCCTGGTGGCGCGGTGGTTGGGAGTCCGCCTGCCGATGCAGGGGACACGGGTCCGGGAGGATCCCACGTGCCGCGGAGCAGCTGGGCCTGTGGGCCGTGGTCGCTGAGGCTGCGCGTCCGGAGGCTGTGCTCCGCAACGGGAGAGGGCCGCGTACCGCCAAAAAAAAAAAAAACAACCTTCCAGAAACATCCAGTGAAATAGTGCAACTTAGTGAGTTCCCTAAGCTAAACACTCCGTGTTTCGAGACTAGTCTCAAGGAAATGGCAAGTTGGTTAGTCAGATGGAGAGGAGTTCAACGAGGGGGAAGGTCTCTAGATAAAGGCAAAGGATGGGACTAGCAAACTGAAAAGGACCAGGAGTCGTTTCTCCAGCTCATGACACAATCAGGTTGATCCATGGCAAATATCCTCTTGGATATGGAACTCACTGATATTTTTTCCATGATCTACCACAATTGCTATAGATGCTCTTGGATTTCTTTCTCATGTTACCAGAAGAAAGTAAAAAATGAGGCTCTCAATTTCCACTAATTTTCTTCATGTTGGACATGTCTGCCTCCCATTTTAGTCTCATCTTATCCACGTTGATTCTAGAAATACTGGACTCTTTATCTCCTGCTGTATTTACATGATGACTTAACGCTAGAGGAAATCAGTACTTCACTAACTATCTGACACTCTTT
>NW_006780227.1:339605-346906 GCF_000442215.2 Lipotes vexillifer
GACCAAACATAAAATGAGAAAGGAAGGACAGTTAAATAAAGAAAACAACCCGGAAATGAGCTCCACTTCCCCAGCTCTCACAAACCCAAACATCCATTCTGGAAGGCTGATTTATTCTTCCAAGGTTAAGGACCCGACTGGTCCCAGAATTCTTTTTTTTTTTAACTCTTTACTTTCCACACATATTGGGGAATATATAGAGATATAGAAAAAAATTTTTAAAAGAAAGATAATGGCTTGCTCTGCCACCACTAAAAGATACACAGTCACCCCAATTTAATCAGCTGTAATAAAGATGGAGCAGCATGCCAGTGATGGGAAAAGCCAGTTGGTTGAAAACAAAGACAAGAATGGCTTTATTAGATTGATATATGCTCTTAAGCAGGACCCTACTCATCCCCAGATGTCAAGGTCTAGAGAAGGCTGAATGAACAGAAAGTGGTTCAACTGCAAGAGGGCTGACCTGTACCTTAGAACTTCCTGCTGGGCAGATAGCCTGAAGTTTTCATTATCCTTCAGCTTGGAGTGGAGAGCTCTGCTTCCAAGATGTGTTAGAGACAGACCAGTACAGCAGAGGCAGTCTGTTTCTTGCTTAGCTTTTTATAGTTTTCCTTGGGAAAATAAATTGTTATGCTTGATTTACTTATCTTTGTACCTGTAGCTAAATCTCCCTATGACCTTCAAATTCTTAGTGTAATTTTCTGTGCATTCAGATTTTTGAATGTGTTGATTTTATTTCCTGTGCCCACCCTCCTAGAAGTCTCCATCCATGTCTCTGCTCTTGTTTGATTGTTTTCAAGCTAGGCCTGCTACTAGGTTTTGTCTCATTCTTGTCTTCCAGAATTCCTTTTTTGTTTCTCTTCCTTTTTTTTGGTACACGGGCCTCTCACTGCTGTGGCCTCCCACGTTGTGGAGCACAGGCTCCGGACGCGCAGGCTCAGCGGCCACGGCTCACGAGCCCAGCCGCTCCGCGGCACGTGGGATCCTCCCGGACCAGGGCACGAACCTGTGTCCCCTGCATCGGCAGGCGGACTCTCAACCACTGCGCCATCAGGGAAGCCCTGTTTCTTTTGCTTTACTTCCTGAATTTGGTGGAATAAATCCTCTAATGAACTTTATGTGAAAGGGTACTCAGAAGATAAGTTGTTAGAGCCTTTGACTGAAATGTTTGTACGCTACCCTTCTTCGTTCCATTGTTTGGTAGCTCCCAGTGTTTCTCTGAAAAGTCTGAAACACCTCTGATTCTTAATACCTTGTATATTAACTTTTTTAAAGCGGTGAGTTTTGTTTTTCTCTCTGGAAGCAATTCTAATCTAATAGTAATACTTGACATATTAAAATTTCATGATTTTGTGCTTTGGTATGAGTCCTTTTCATTCTTCCTACTGGGAATATGCCTGGAAATATATATATATATATATATATATCTTTTACTTCTGGAAGATTTCCTTTTTTTTTCCTTAACATTTTTTTTCCATTTCATTGTCTATGTTTTCTACTAGCCAGATGTTAAAACTCCTGAGTTGGTCCCCTAATTGTCTTATTTTTTCTTATCTAATTTACTCTGTTTTTTGTTTTACATGTTAGCTCCTTAAGCTTATCTTTCAACTCTTCTATTGATTTTTTAAATTTTGTTTTTAGATTTTATAATTTCCATGGATTATTTCTTATTCTTTGATTTAAAAAATATTATTTTGTGTGGTTTATGAATGTAGTGTCATTTATTATTTTCTAAGTATTAATTACATTTTCCCCATAATTTTCTTTTGCATGAACACTATCTCTATTTCTCCTTTTAGTCCCTATTTATTTTCTATGTCCCCTTTATTTCAAGAGTTTTCATTCACATCTTTTTGCAAATATCTGGTGATTTTTGGCTGTACTGATTAGAAGCTTACTGTGCCCAGGAAGAATGTCAGTTGGCTGACTTTGCTCCAGGGTACCCAGCCTGCTAGCTGGCTTAGTAGTTTGCAGGCATGTGGGGTGATACAAGCCTAGCCATAGTTACTGAGAGTGGGGTAAGAGGAACATTGTAGACTTCTTCCCTGTTTGCAGTGTGGTGCCTTTCCCCCATCATCTGAGCTTGGTGTCCCTGAATATAGTATTTCTTTGTTTTGTTTTGATTTTGCTTTTCTTCCAGATATTAAAATTTTCAGAATTGTAGGGATGGAAGAAATGCAGTGCTTGGCTGTACAGGTAGGATCTGGGCTAGCTTTCATACAAACTGCCTGTTTCCAGTTAGGTATTTGTCCCTGTGCAAGTGTTCTTATTTAGAATGTCCTTCTCTTCTTGCAATATTGATACATTCGTGACATCTCATTTTATTTGAAAAGTGGGAAAGAGAAGGGCCCTTATTTTTTTTTTATGAAAATGCAGGGTAGCCTAAGCAGTTAGTGATGGAATTTTCCCCAAATCTTTACAGCATTTTTAGTTAAGAATCATCACCTCTTTTATAGATTAAATAATTAAGGCTTAGAGAAATTTCTTAAGTTGCATGAAATTTCAGGGTAAGTAAATGGCAGAATCAGTATTTGTACCCAAGTCTCACAGATTCTAAAGCATATTTTATTTTTAATACTATGAAGCCTCCATAAAAATGGATATTTTAAAATTGGTTTCAAAGCTGACTCTAGCAGGAAGAGAATTTGATGGGCTGCAGAGTTAGCTGGACTAGGAGTCATAATGATTTTCTTTTGGCAAGGCACCATTTTGCCTCCATTTTACCCCAGAGCCTCCATTTTCTCCCCATCCTCCCTATTAAACTCTGTTTTGGAAATTTTAACATATTTTAGAGTATGGAGTATTGACAAAAACTTTAGAAATTGCCTTTCCCAGGGACATTTGAATGATAATAAAGGAAGATTTTTGATGAAGCTCTAATAATATTTCAGGGGGTAGAAGAAGACACATTTTAGACTCAAGTAAATTTCTGAAATAACTATGTAGATGGACATCTGTGCTGTCTACCTACCAGGCAAGTTATTAATGTTGAGAACAAAATGAAGCCATATGGCATTAACCGGTGGCATCTCTTCATAGCAGGGAGAGAGGGAGGCAGAGAAATAGATCTACTTAGGATGCTGACATGATAGGCCAGCTCTTGAGATTTGGCTCTCAGGGGTGTGTCTGGGATGTGTACAGTATTTTATCTAAAGCAGCTAGGAATGGGAAGAATGAGAGTATGATGAAAAGCCAATTGGAGAACAGTGAATAGATTAGATAAGAGAGGCAATATCATATTTCTAGGTTGAGATAAGATTATGGGGAATCTTACATTGAACTCTATTATATGGCAATGGAATGCTAACGATCACTTTTGCACTTGAAATTTACAGAACTAGACCTATACTTGGAGAGATTGAATGTGTTAGAAATATCTTCCTTATCTTTATTTAAATAGTTTAATTTGTTGGCTAGAATATAAATGGAATTGAATGAACAATAAACTGCAGAGTCACTGTAGATAAGATGGCTATAATTTATTGTCCAACCTAGATCACTTATGAATGGAAGGAAGGCGTTAGGGCAAAAAGCATGAACAGGAAATCTCCCAAGCATATTGGAATGTATAGTCATCCTACCTAGGATGAAGATGGAGAAAGGGGGTAAGATGGAGCATATAAAAACTTGTCTGAATATTATCAGGAAGAGAAGGGAAAAGGGAAAAATAGTGAGTCATTATAATAAAATCTTTGGTTTTTAATTTCATATTCAAAGTCTTTAATGGGCTCAAGTATAACTTTTTTTCTGATATACATCATTTTAGTCTTCAAAGCTCTTATTCAAAAAAAGTGAGAGTGTGCTCTTGTGAATCCATATATTCAAGGATATTAAATAGCAATATTTTTGATGATTTAAAAAATTTACTTTCATTTGGTTACAGAAATATATTTAATTTAATTCCTTTTATAACCAGAGCAAAAAATAGGGCTTGAGTTCATTGTCATATATGTGTCTAAGTGCTCGAAATGTATGTTGAATAATCATTTAGTAATGTGGGATAACAAAAACTGTGATATGTGAAAGCAGTGTTTTCTTTGAAGAATTATTTAGTCCTTTGATAGACAAATTATGTTCAAATTATTTCTCTTTCATTTGAGCAGGGCCAACTTATCCATTAAGCCCAATGGGCATAGCAGCCTAGGCCTACCATAATTTTCGAGGCCCATGAAAAATTTTAATTTCTTTAAAAATCTGAATTCAAATGCTAAACTTTCAGATCATGAAAAATGTTTTTTAATATATAATAATTTAGTATATAAAATTCTTATGTCAATGAATATAGTTAGTAAATACAATTTTTGATAATTCTTATGGAGGAAGGAGTCTCACAGAAGCAAAAGTGAATGAGGCCTATAAAAGTCATGCAGTCCAAGGAAACTGAAAAAATACTCTTTAAAAACCCTTCAGTATAGTGTTAGAATACTTTTTTTTTTTTAGTCTTACCTAAGATTTCATTTTAATTTGTGTATCTGGAACAAGGTAACATATTTTCTTTGGGAGTTAAAAAATCTCTGAAGATAATTACCCTCTTTCCTCAAATATCTTTATTATGTGTTTTGTGGAGAGAACTTCTTTCATTTTCTAATGTCTTTTTCATCAATTATGGTAAAAGTCCTCCTGCGAACTATTGAGGATGTTTTCTCAGGGAAAGGTTGGGGAGATACCCGAGTTGGAAGCATCAGCAAGCCTCAGATGAAAACAGGGATAGAGAGGGACATTTGATTATAGTTCAGGTTCACAAAAGAACTAGGTGGGACCTCAGCTTCACATGGCTGGCCTTCATTTCATTTAGGACCAAATCCCAGGTGGCTGTTAGTGCTACTTTGCTTATTTCTGTGTAAAGTAAGCAAATGCCCTTCTTTCCAGCATCCAAATCCTTGCTGGTAGTTGGTGAGGGCCAGTATCACACACGAGGAATAAGGCTAAACATATGCCCTTGTTACATGAACACTTTAGTAGGAAGCTACAATTTTCCTAAGAGATATACACGTTGTATATACCATTTTTACCTATAACTACTTGTATGACTATTAATACAAATGATGATACCAGTGAAAAAATAATTTAAAACAACAATAGTTAACATATATTGGGTAACACATTATTCGAATGTGTTATCTCTGAATTTTCACCACAATCCTATGAAAGTTGTTGGAATATCTATATGTATCAAGAAGGGAGGGCGTATCTACTACCTACTATGTTCTAGACTCTGAGAAAATAGCGGAGAATAGATAGGTGAGGTTTCTGCTCTCTTCGAGTTAACATTCTAGTGTGATATAAAAGAAACAAGCCAATAAGATAAATATCGGATGGTGATAATTTCAATACAGAGAATTATAAAAGAATGATGGGATAGGGAACATTAGTGTTACTAGCTACATTAGATTAGCTAGTCCAGCATTTAATTTAAAATATAATGTTCAGAAAAATGAAAATGGTTGATGTGGCTGGAGCATGGTGAAGAAGGAGGGGAGCACAGAAGATGTCAGAGAAGTAAGTGCCAGATTGTGTGGAACACTGGAAACAAATAAAGGTTCCATTCTTAGCATGATGGGAATTTATTGGAAGCTCTTCAGCAAGAGAGGGATGTGACCCTACATTTTTGGTTTGAAAAGCTGGGTGGATGGTGGTCTTCTTGAATGAGTGAGAAAAACTCATAAAGAAACAATTTTGGCAAGAAAACTTAAAAATTGTGTTTTACAGTTTAGTTTTGTTTTACTGTTCAAGGAGCAGAGTGAATGAAGCAGTTGGATGTGAGTGTTGAGTTTTATAAAGATATAAATTGAGCCTTAAAATTAGAATTTAGAACTATAGGACTGGATGAGGTCACCAAGGTGGAAGGTGTAGATAGGAAAGAGAAGGGTATATAAGACAGCGTCCTGCAGGGCTTCAAAATTTAGAGTTTGAGCTGAATAGAAAAATCTAGAAAATGATATGGTGACATGACCATCAGTGGAGCAGAAAGAAAGTTAAGAATGTGGGAAGACTGAGACCAAAATAAAATATTTTCAGAAAGGTGGAGTGGCAAACTGTGTCAAATGCTGGTGAAGGTTTAAATTAGATATGCATAGATAGAGGCTGGATCTTTGGATTTAAAAACATGGTGACCTTAAGAGCAGTGTTTGTGATGCTGTGAGAATGGTAGCGTGATTGGATTAGGTAGAGGAATCTATGTGAAGAAGGTGAATATAAAGCATCATTCAAGAAATGTTGGTGTGAAGGAGACAGTGTAAAAGGAAGTAGGCTAGAAGCAGAGTTTTCTTCCTTTTTTCCTTCCTCCCTCCCTTCCTTCCTTTCTCTTATTTTTTAAAAACAGGACCTTCTAGGTCATCTTTGCATGCTGATAGAAATGACATTGTAGGGAGAAACTGATACTATAAGAGCCATAGGGGATAATTAAGGATAAAAGTTCTCATCAGTGTAATGGATGGCGAGAAGGAAGGATCTAGGGCATAAGTGTAGCGGTTCACCATTGACAGGCAGCAGGGCATTTTATTCCCAGTAACAGGGCAGTAGAGCCTGTGGTGTTGACTGATTGGACATTTTGTTGGGGGAACGATAAGGAGCGTGTGTTGTAGATATTAGCAAAAGTGAATGACTTCATTTGAAAAAGAGAACTCTTAACCAGTCAACACAGAACAAGAGAATAACGAGTTAAAAGAAAATCAGCTAGGAAAGATTAGAACCTACTTTTACTCGACCATCTCTTACAAGGATGTTGGAGTCTTTTGACATGTTAGTTTCCAAAGATACCGTTCATGTGAATAGTGATAATTGTGTAGCACATTGCCGTATCTTATTTAGTGATCATGGGTAAATCAGCTTTTTTTTTGGTAGAGATGTGCCATATTTGTAAATGTGTTCTACCTAAAACCTCTGAAACCTTGACATAGATTTTCTTAATTCCTTAAAATAGGTGTTACAAATAATGTCTTCATTCATTTGCCAATCTCAGAATTCTATAGTTCAATTTTAGGACTCATTATTGGAGTGTCTATATTCCTAACAAAGGCTAACTACTCATCCCCACCTTCTCCCTGTATCCCCACCTCCCTGATTATCCTAAACCTATTGAGTTTTCTCCTGAAATGCTTCAGTATTAACCATATGATATCTGTTTGATTGCATATGGTCTGTCCTGATACTCGATTTGTCAGATAAATTTCTCAGTGAATTTTAAACATTTTAAGGCTAAGGAGCTGGCTGATTGCCAATTTTTAACTCCTTCCTTAGTTCCTAATCCAATGTTTCAAGTTTAGCAAGTGTTTAATAAATGCTTGTTGAAAAGCAGGAAT
>NW_006780227.1:346946-354880 GCF_000442215.2 Lipotes vexillifer
GCAGGAATGAAATATATTTCTAAGACAAGGATTTCTATTTTGTTGGCTTACACCTTTTTAAGATTGTTTTTGAAGAGGCAGCCTACATATGTCAAAAAATTCAGTTAGTACAAAAGTGAAAGTCATAGCAGATAGGTCTTTCTGCCCCATAAACCCCTCTAGGCCTAATTCTCTCCCCAGAGGCATTCCCATTTCCCCTCCCTGTGCATCCCTCCTGGTGACGTTCGTTTATCTCACTTTGCAGTGTTCTGGGTTGGCAGTCAGATCTTCTTTTCTCCAGATGCGGTATGTGTGCATACCAGGAAAAGTTCTCTTTGAGTTGAGAGACTGGTTTATTTTTTAGCTGCTGTGAAATAATTAAAAATGAATGGATACGGTTGAATTGTAGGAAGCATATTTATTATTTGGAGTAGTTATAAAAAAATTCCTTGAAATTAAAAATCATACTTTGAACAGGTCGATTAGTCAGATTTAATTTTTCTTTCACTCTCTTATATTGGTGTAAATATTTTCATCTGTTATGCGTAACCAAAAAGTATATTAAACTGTCAAAACATAAATGATTTCCTTTTGGCCACCATGGCTTGAGGGATTTATTTCAAGACTGTTGTGCTACTATTTGCCCCTAGGATGTGTAATCTATATTTTAGGGGAATGTGGCTTACTGCAAGACACCTGTATTATTTATGTGTGATTAATATTTGCGTTATGGTGAGTGAGGTCATTTGGCCTTACTTTTCTCTTATAGTGACTTAATCATTTCTCACAAGAATGTAGTCATTGTAATAAAACATTCCACACACTAGTTTTTTTTTCAGCAGTGACAAATGCAATTGTTGTAAAATGTGAATTTTCAGTTATTAAATATGGCATCATGAATGTAATTTACTGGGCTACATCTACAAGATGCTGCTATATGGCACCACTGAAGCTGATACCAAGCCAATCCTTGTTTGTATGAATTTAAATATAAACAGTGGTGAACAGCATCTTTAAATCACAATGCATAGGCTACCAGACCTAATTTTGTGTCTCTGGAAATAAATCTGTAAAGTGTACAACTAGTTGGTTATATGGATGCCTATTAAAATGGTCTCTTGTAATTTGCAAATTTGCAACAAATTATGAAGATTCTTGATCATCGCTGACAGATAATATCATGTGCCAAATTAGGACATATTTCAAAGTTCCTTTCTGTGGGTCCTAAGATATGACATTTTTCACAACTTTCCTTCAGAAAAAGCATTTATGTCAGAAGAGTGAGGAACTGTAAGAGTTCCAGAATCTACAAGGCTAAAATTCAATTAGATATTAACGTTACCTGCCAGAACCGTCTTTCCTTCGCAGTGGTACAGTAAAACATATTGCTTTTAAGGGTTATCACACAGATTTGGTGGCATATGGATTACTGAATATAAAAGGAATTCATCTTAAAATGCCCACAATAATTTTTTTGATCATGTTTTGGTAGCTTTGCCAAGTAGCCAGAAAGAAGATATAAAAGTAAAAGATGATGTATATATTGTTAGTTTCCCTTTGTTCACAGGTGAAAGGAGTTTCTTTCTGTTGTTGCTGTTGTTCAATGCCATATTACTTAAAATTTGGAAAACTGCAAATAACTCCGGAATTTAGTACATTTTTTTCTTTGTACCTCGTCCACTATTAGAGCTGTAACTTAGTTTTTATGCTGTCATATTGCAAACGGTAAATATTTGGGGAAGAACACCCTATGTCTGTATTTCAGAGAAGGAATTAAAGTATGTGTCTACTAGAGGTGTGAGAGAGGAATCTTCCTTTTAAATATTGGCACTGTGACATATAAAATACCTTTCAGGTATACATTAAAATTGTAAAGGTGCTCAAACTTACTGAGCTTCCAGAGGAAGTCATCAAAAGTATTAAAGAATGATGTTGATAATTACACTAAATTCAGCCAGGATACGGCGGACAAGGGCTTTAAAACTTCGGAAACATCAATTAAAGCCCAAGTTGTGTGCAATAAGCATCAAAAATTGATAAAAACTCAAATTTAGGTTTTTAGATTTAGTGTTTAAATCAATCAACTGCAAACAAGATTTAATTAAAGAATATTATTTCAAAGTGTAATTACCTACTGGGATTAGAATGAACCTCTATTGCCCATAATGTTCTCCTACTGTGATCCCACACTGAAAAATGTTGAGTTTTAGATTAATATGCATCTTGTAAGTACAAGTCCTAATCTCAATCTTAAAGGACATTTAAAACACACTTGGAACCTTCTATGCAATCAAGCCCAGTGTGACTACTCTGTCCACCATGCTAAATTTGTGATTACATTTTTTATGTGCATGATTTAAATCGCTTTAGCAGCAGTCCAGGGAGCATTTTACCCTGCATATTAATTACACAAAGGCTTTGTCATGTGAGGGTCTCAGTGGTCATGGTCTGTAATCCAGCTCATTTGAACTGTGAGTACAGTTTTTGAGCATGCTGTGCACATCAAGCCCAGCTTTAGAGCTAGAATAAGCTGAGATGGTTAACAGGTATGGTTCCTGCTTAAGGAATGATGCCATTTATTTAGTGACATCTGCAAACTAATTATTTAAAAATCTGAAAGTGAATATGTGTGCTCAGAAGGCTGTTATTAGTACATAAGAAAGGAGACTCCCTGTCACGGCGTTCCAGTTCTTATTGCCTTAAGCTAGTATTATCCAAACAATCATATGACTCCTTTATAAAATTCTTCGTGTTATAGGAGTGGGCTTTTTCTGTCATTAAATTTCAATAATTTTATCATCATCAGTATTTTTCCATGTTTGAGGTCATTTTAAACATTGTTATCATTTAAGAGGAATTAAATGTATTTTTTCAGTATATTTATCAATAAGCAGAGTATAAAAGTGAAAGATCATTAAAAAAATCACAGCATTTCGACTGAATAATTTGTAAATATTCAGGACTTTCAAATATATTGCTTTACTGTAACAGTTTGGTCCTAAAGATCAGAAGACTCATATAATCTTTGTTCCACATTAAAAGGTGGAGTTTAATCATATAACATTGGTATACTGTATATTACTAAGTTGAAAACAAATATGGAAGCTCACATCTGATATGACACTGGAGGCTTGACGTCATGGAAGTCAGCGCTGGTTTTTAAACATGAAAAAGAATCACAGTGATTTGAGTGAATGCCACATACAGATCCCCAGGACCCATGCCAGAATTTAAAAATCTAAACCAATAAAGGGACATGTGCATGTGTCTTCCTAAAACTGGCACTGAAAATTCAGAACCACTGATGGTTAGCTAAGCAACTTAATAGAAAATAGCTCTACTTTAATCTCTGTCCAAACAAGTGTAATGATAAATATAGAAAAGACTCTGCAATAAAAGGGTAGCAAATGCATCAAGATTCACTTTGCTGAGAAACTCCATTGAATCTCTGTCAACAAATGATGCAGCAAGCAATCTTTTAATTGACACATATTACTATATTATCACACTTTTCTGGAAGAATGAGGAAAGTACAATATTTTAAAATACTAAATTATGTCTTAAAAACATAAAGCAGACAAACTCAGTCAGACAAACTGAAATACTTTATAAAGCCTAAGTGGAAATAAAATAAGAATTGATACCTTTTCTTAAACTTTATAAAATGTGTGGCCTATCTATCATGACCACAAATATTTGAAGGAAAAAAGAATCATCTTTCAAAAAGAATGATCCTCTCTGCTTTAAAAAATATGTTTTCAGTGATTTATGTATACATTTTTCTATCCAAAGCAATTTGCCTTTTATTTATTAGTCTCAAAATCCAAGTTGTAGCTAAACTATTTGAAATTCTGCCAGGAATTCCTGCGAAAGTTCTACTCATTCAGCTTTCAATACAGATACTTTCAAAAAGCACGTTTTGTGTACAAGATAATATAAATGGTGCTGAGGAGAGAAAGACAGCTAAGCTGTGGTCTGTGCTTTAGGAATATATTGGAGACAATGACAAGAAAAAATAAAAGATTAAAATGTAGTATGACAAGAACTTTATAAAAATGAAGAACTTTATTTTCTGAAACTTTCAGTCTTCTGTTGTCAGACTCATTTTTTGTTTTATGTGTTTTGCAAAGAAATGATTTCCCACATTCCTTAAAATAATTATTTTGGAATGAAAGTAGAGAAAATACAATATTAGCATTTATAAAAATATGCATTCTGTAGACTTATTTTCATTTAATCAGGGTAGCGTTCATGATTTGAATGAAGTAGATCCATTCTAAACCAAGGTAGATAATCTTAAAATGAGTTTTTGCTGCAGGAAGAATTGTATGTAAGTTTAACATTAGGTTATAATATGCAAAGGGTATGTAAAGTTTTAGATATTTTTGTGGAATTGGCTCAAATTCATCCTATGGGTTGAGTTGTGTATTTAAAGGACTTTTTGGTGTGGTATTTGAAGAGTCAAATGCTACGTTGACTTACACTTATGCATCATTGTATTATAAAAAGATTCAAGAGAAATTTGGCTATGCCATTTAGCAGGTCTGACAGCCTTTGTAGGAGTGTGAACACTCAAGAGGCCATGTAAAAATGCAGTGTCTATGTCTGAACATTTGTGCTCTGTACTGTTGGTTTAGGTTACAAAGGATTACGATGTTTTTTAAAGAAACAGCATCAATTCAATCAATTCTAAATATTTTAATATTAATTTCAATTTTTGTATGAAGTTTGGGATGAAGTTTTAGGATAAATATCTAGATAATTCAAATTATATAAGCAGCCTTGGCATCAATAATCTGAATATCTTACTAAACAAGTTATCATTAGGGTGAAACTTGCTTCTGTTCTTCATTTTCTGTTTGGCCACATAAATGCCAAAAATTATGACTATTTGGAAACATCCTTGGTAATTGAGTTTTTCACTTTTCTTCAGGATGTTTGGCATCATATAGCCATAGTCCTCATTGAATTTTGTACCCTGTACAATGATTGCCTAACAGAGAAAACTTTCATACAAGGCATATGTTAAGAGCATATTACTTAAATAAGTCTGAATACTAAATCCTGATGTCATTCCCTTTACATTTTTATCAAAGAAACAGAGTTTTTTCTTAAAATAATCTTAGTCTTCTAGTAACTGCCTAACACTATTCATAGTACAGTCTAACTCTTTCCAGAGAAATTCATTAAAAATTACGCTTTTGTGATCAATTATTCAGACTTACCAATTCTTTAAGAAATATCTTTCCTTTCTTAGAACTGTTCCCAAAGTCTGGTTATGTGAAGTTAAAAATGCCCTTTCAGAGTCGATGACTTTTCTTTAATGTACTTTCTCCTGTTCACATAATAGTGTTGTGCATTAATAAAAATCTATAGATTAAAGCTGTGTAGTTATTTTTCTAATGAAAAGGCTCCCTAAATATCTGGCATTTTGGATCAAATTTTAATGTTTCCAATTTTGAAATCTCAGCATAAAACTGTTGATGTGGTTCCCTTTTGATAAATTGTAAAGGTAAACTTTCATGAACATTGAATAGGATCACCTTTGCTACTTGGGGTAATAGAATAAAATAAAACAAGCAAACACATTTTTCTTAGTGCCACATGCCTCTCCTTAATAATAACTTTTGTCTCTTCTGCAGAAATAGATGCTGTGTAAGTCTCATTAAATTACCTGACTGATGGAATAAATACACAGCCCACAGCTCGGCAGTCCATAGTAAACTGAGCAAGGGTCTTGATATCTCAGAGTTCTGCTTATTTACACATGCCTTGGACTCTTCTCACAGATATGTAAATTATTCTGGTTAAAACTAAATGCTAAAGTCTACACCATTAGTCTTCCACTTCATGATCTCCACATGGGGCTGTTAGAGGGATAATGTACCATACAATACACGGTTTACTTTTAATTAATAGAAAAAAATGTGAAATGAATATTAAATGTAGTTTAATGTGAAAGAAAGCTCAAAGCAGTTTGGTTATTTATTTATTAAAAAATATTCAGCCCTGCTTCATCATTAGAAAATAAGTAATACATTATGGGACTGGAAGCCTTGCTGGAGACTTTGGAAGAAAATGGTGGCTTGGAGAGGCCTTAACAAACCAGCTAAGGGTACCAGGCCTGACACAAAGAGGGGCTGTTTTAGGGAGAGGTCCAGGAGTTCTGCTCTGTGTTTTTTGAATCCTAACAGAGATTTTCTGCCAGAGTCTGTTCTGTGCTAAGATCGTCCCCTGTTGTATACCGTACGAATTGTAGGATCTGGTATTAAATCTTAGACCAAAAAAAAAAAAAAACCCTCATCAAATAGAGCATTTAATTAAAACGCAAGATCTGTTTGTCTGTGTTATAATTCAATGTGTCAGAATTAATGCCACTGTTTTTAATAAATAGAATTACCAATTCGCAAACAGTTTATCACACAGTTCCCAACCACAGAATGGAATTTTAATTATAAAACATTATTTATGGCAATGAAATGATCGTGTTTCATAATATTTGCCAACAGCACAAGTTAGGATTTAAATAGAAAAGCTCTATTAAATAATCACTTCCTCCAGTGGATTCCCTTTTGTCTCATTCGGCTCACCTAGGATAAGGCAAGAACTTTGGGAAAAGACAAAGGACATTCACGACTATGGCTAGGCTTTAGAAAATAACAAAGTCCTCACTGAAGACACTTATTTGCAAGATTAAAGGGTTTGAAGTAAAGCCTGAAATTAGTAACTTTTCATCTCCTCTTTCCCAGACAGCCAGTGTTTTGTAATAAAATAAAGACCTTGCACTTTCAAACCTTCGTGCCAGACAGACTGTGAAACTGAATGCTACTCAATTTTAAATTATTCATACATTCTTAATTGTGATGCTATCCTTATAAATGATAGTAATGGTACCGTTTAAAACCTAAAAACCAGCAGGCACCTGCCAGTGAAACGGGTTCATTTAAAGCACAGCCATTGAACCCTTAATATGTGAGGCTATGGAGAAGACTCAGCTAGGAGAAAGTAAGACATTTGATTTTACAGTTAGGAATTAGGTGGCTTGACATGATTAGCAGAAGGGAAGTAAAATGCCAGTGCTTAATTTACAGAGAATTTACAGACCATTTGGAAAAATCACTCTGTGCTTGGAGAGTACCTGTGGAAAATTCTAACTCTCCTTATAAGAGCTTTAGCTACAAACAGTTGTTTTTGTATTGTTTAGCAGGGATCGAAATATACTGTGAAGCAAAGAAGACATGAGATTGTGAATAAAATGACTTGCTCACTTTAAAAATTATGAAAGTTTGTGTGTGTGTACGTGTGTGTATGTGTGTCTGTGTGCATCTGTGTGTGAATGTTAGTCCTTAAAAAAGTTTTTTGAGAAAGATCCATATAACAGTCCAAATAGTTCTTTTAAGAGAAAGAGTATTAAGAGAACACAGTTAAGTCTGTAAAAACCAGCGTCTTTACAAGACATATATACCAGAGTCATTTTACTTTCTCCAACATTTAAAAAAAATTGATGTTGCTTTGAATTCATTTTCAGAATCCTTGTAGTGATATCAACACTTGTCATGGTGTTGGGAGAAGAAATGTCTTTCTGAAATGTGGCCATATTCTTTTGGAACATACTTGTTAAAAAAAATAGAAACTTTTTGAGGTTGTGTCATTTTTAGATGGCCATTTTTATATGCATCAATTTCTATAACCTTTTGAGCAAATTTTTTTTTGCTTTTTTTTCTGTTTGTGATTTCACATTAAATATCTTTAATAGGAAAAAAAGAATTTAGCTGTTAAATATTTTATTTAACTATACCTTTTTCAGACAGACTAAATAAGTAAGGAGATAAGTAACAGATTTCTATGCATCCAACTTTGAGTCGAGACACGCATGTCTCCAGGTCTCTAATGATACTGTTTCAGGTATCATTAAATGATTCTAGCCTGCATACCATTAAAGGCTTAGAAGAGCG
>NW_006780227.1:354984-365975 GCF_000442215.2 Lipotes vexillifer
AGAGCGGTGTTAGTGAATTGCAATTGAAGGCCAGAAATCTGTTATTTATTCCTGAAGCCTTTTCTGGTATCCATCGAAAAAGGCACTGTTTATGTCCACAAGTCTAAAAGTTGATAAATGTAGGATCTTAACACTATTTTCCACAAAACCCAACCCAAAAGGCTTTTGTTATTGTTCTTTCGTTGTTTATTTGATTATTTGGGTCTGTTATGTGGTCTCATTGAAATGAATTGCTTTTCTACATGCATGTATATGGACAATATTTATTTTTAATTTTTAGTTAGGATAATAAATATAATGGTCAGATAGGAAAAGGAAGCCCAGTAATATTACACCATTAAAATAAAGTGTCTCAGATTTGAAATGTATCCTTTACTTTGAATTTAAAATGTATCCTTTACTTTGAATTTGAAATTTTAGAGTTTTAGAAGTAAATGTAGTTTACATATTTCAAGTATGGGTGCTTGATTCAGACTATATGGGTTAAGATCCAGGACCTGCTGTTTACTTACCACCTGTATGTTCTTGGACTTGATGAGGAAAAAATGAGATCAAATAATTAAAGCATTTAGATATGTGATTGACTCCTAGCAACTGTTCAACAGCTATGAACTCATTTGATGGTTAGCTTTTGGAGAAACCAGCTTTGTACATTATTCTATATGTCCTTGCCAGGAAATATTTGGGCCATTAGAATATTGAACAAATAAAATGCAATGAAAATAATCATAGCATAAACTCTATTTAGTTGTCCCACTGCCCCTTTAAGTCCTTTGGAGGATAATTCTTACCTTGCTACTTCGTGAAAGTTCCAGTAGGCCCATGACTTTCTGCTCATATTTAAGTGTTAAAAAAATGATCTTTTGTTTCAAGCTCAACATTCAGTTTCACTAATTGAAAAGATCCAGTTCCAAAAAATAATAAAAACTCTAACCTAATTTAATCTGAAATCTTTTCCCAACATCTACTTCATCACACTGACAAAGGCTGGCACGTGTGGTGAAAGCACATCACAGTCGGCTCTTTCTCCATCCAGCCTCCAAGGTTGTTGAGTTTCGTTCTGTCAGGTTCAAAAAGTAGGGGCTGGGAGGAGAAGCAGAGGAGTAGAAAATTCAACCCGTGATGCTTTTAAATTTATGGTATTTCTCCTTAGCATACCCTTATTTGTATACTTGGAGAGCCTCATTTTATTTTTTTAAGAACTAGCTAATTCAACATTACCTTTCTTCATATGGCTTTCCTTGATGTCTCCATTCAGAATTAACTGTCCATCTTTTGTGTTCCCATGGCCCTCTGTAGATTTCTTTATTAGGACATTGCCACTTGATACCACAAGGAATTATTCATAAACCTATTTCCCTTGATCAACTGTGAACCACATGAAGGAAGGACTGTGTGTATGGCTTGTTCATCCTTTGGGTCTCTAGACCATAGCACAGCTTCTGGAACATAGCAGGTCATAGCTAAATTGAATTTTTAATCTCATTTGGACAGACTGGAATGATATTTACTTTTAGTAGAGTAAAAATTTACACTTAGAAACCACTTGAGCTCCCTTGTCCTCTCAGTCTGTAAATGTATGAGTGCAATGTTTTTAGTTTATAGAACAGTTCAGGCTCCTTTCTCATATTTGGAATGATTCTTTCTTGGAAAACTTAAGCATTTAATTCTCTTAATTTTGATAATACAGATTTCCCAGTAGGCAAGTTTTCTTGGCATAAGGAATTTATTTCCTTTGGAGAGTTCAGATGCTGGCTTAAAATTTTAAATTATTTCATATGTAATCATTTTATTTATAAAAATATAATAGAGTATAGAAAATTTGAAAAATAGACAAAATAATTCATAATGAAATTTCTCACACGGGGATGGAAAAATATTTTAACATGACTGCTAAATTTGGCAGATTTGTCATGACTCCAAGGCAGCAAATTGAGAAAGATTCTTTGGCCACATCTGGCCACAGTACCTGTAATTGATTTATAATGTCTACCGTGATGCAGAAAGGAGTGCCATGTATATGCCATCCTTATCCTAACATAACCACTAATCACATGGTAAGAATTTCTTTCCAATCATTTTTACTCATGTAAATTATTTATGCCATTGTAGTTACAGTGTTAAACAACAATTCTGAAGTCATTTCTATACGTGGCTCGAAGTATAAACATTACCAATTTCTAAGTCCTCTAATTGCCCGCCTCATTTCTACTTCTACTTCTGAATTTATTGAAATTACCAACCCTTTAAAAATTACTCATAGTATACAAGATGGGCAGATACTCTATCAATTCTAAAATTCCATGTGGAGAGATACGCATAGGCAAAAGTGCTACTTATATCAAATCTACAATGAAATATCAAAATTACGTCAACTACAAGTAGTTTGCTAATTTTAAATATTAGTTTGTAATTTTAGATTTTAATTAGCTTTAATTTAAAATAAATAGATTTAGCATCATACCCTTTCTTGATGGTAAAACTCTTGGAAAAAATTTTGATAAACTTATGAAGAGAATATTTTCATTTCTGTCATATTTCCTACATGGGCAAATAATCTTAAATACATCTTATGGAAGGCAAGAGGATGGGCTTTATGGATGCCTGGTAGATAGATAGATAGATAGACATATATATATATACACACATACATAAATTTGAACACTCCATTTTGTCTTTTTTTAATTTTTAAAAGTTTTTAATACAATTTTTAAAGATTTCTTTCCATTTACAGTTATTACAAAATACTGGTTCTATTGCCTGTGTTGTACAATACATTACATCTTTAAGCCTATCTTACACCCAGTAGTTTGTGTGGACATTTCATTTTGATTGGCAAGTTTCTGCTCAGAAATTACCACATACTGTATCCTAAAGATTAGGGTGAAGGTTACATTTTTTTTTTTTTTTTTTTTTGCGTTACGCGGGCCTCTCACTGCTGTGGCCTCTCCCGTTGCGGAGCACAGGCTCAGGATGCGCAGGCTCAGCGGCCATGGCTCACGGGCCCAGCCGCTCCGCGGCATGTGGGATCTTCCCAGACCGGGGCACGAACCCGTGTCCCCTGCATCGGCAGACAGACTCTCAACCACTGCGCCACCAGGGAAGCCCTGAAGGTTACATTTTTAAAAACAACATTAATTATATGTTAATTTTATACTACATTTACACATCATATATTTTATTAGACATTTTATTTTGAGAAAATTGTAGATTTGCGTGTGCTTGTAAGAAATAATAGAGAGATCCCATGTACGCTTTACTAGTTTTCCCCAATGGTAACCTCTTACAAAACCATAGTAGCATCATGTCATAACCAGGATATTGATATTAATGCAGTCAAGATACAGAATAGTTCCACCATCAAAAGTATCCCTACCATTGCTTTTTATAGCCTCACATAGCCCCTCTGCCACACCCTGCCCCTTTGTATAATTTTGTCATTTCAAACATTTTAAATAAATGAGATTATGCAGTATGAAACATTTTGGGGATCAGCTGTTTTTCAATGAGCATTAATTCCTGGAAATTCATTCAAGTTGTGTGTTTCAGTAGTTTGTTCCTTTTTGTTGCTAAGTAGTATTCCATGGTACGGATGTATTGTAGTTTGTTTAACCATTTACCCATTAAAGGATGTACAGGTTTTTCCATTTTTTTGACTTTTACAAATAAACTGTTATAAATATTTGTGTACAGATTTTTGTGTGAGCCTAAGTTTTTATTTCTTTGAGCTAAATGCCCAAGAGTTCAATTGCTGAGTTATATGATAGTTAGTTGCATGTTTAGTTTTATAAGAAACTTCCAAAATGTTTTGAGAATGGCTGTACCATTTTGCATTCTCGTCACCAATGTATGAGTGGTCCAGCTTCTCCAAATTCTCACCAGCATTTGGTGTTGTCATTAGTTTCTTCCCCTAGACAATCTAAGTGTCTAGTAGTATCTCATTGTGGTTTTAATTTGCATTTCCCTGATGTTTAACGGTATCGAACATCTTTTATGTGCTTATTTGCCATCTGTCTATCCTTCTAGTGAAATATATGATCATGTATTTTGCCCATTTTCTAATTGATTTTTTTTAATTCTTGACTTTTGAGATTTTTTCTTTTTTTTTTTTTTTTTGTTATATGCTAGATGCCAGTCTTTTGTCAGGTATGTGGTTTGCAAATATTTTCTCTCATTTTATAGTCTGTCTCCTCATCCTCTTCATGTGGGCTTTTACAGAGCAAAATTTTAAATTTCAAGGATATTCAATTTGTCAATTTTCTTCTTAAGAATAGTGCTTTAGTGTCAATTATAAAAACTCTTTGCCTAGTCTAAATCCTGGAGCCTTTCAGTTATTTTTTTTATAAAAGTTTTTTTTCTTAACTTTTTCTAAATGTTTTAAATTGATGACCTATTATGAGTTAAATTTTGTATAAGGTGTGAGATTTAAGTTGAACTTCATTTTTTGACTATGGATATCCAATTGTTCCAGCTCCATTTGTTGAAAAGGCTAACTCTACTCCATTGGATTGTTTTTGCACCTTTGTAAAATTTTGCACCTTTGTGTGAATCTGTCTGGGCTCTCTAATTTGTTCCATTGATTTATATGTCTATCCTTCTGTCAATATCACATAGGATTTTTATTATTGGAGCTATCTAGTAGGCCTTAATATCTAGGAGAGTATTTCCTCCCATTTTTTCCTCTTGCTCAAGAGTGTTTTCATTATTCTAGGGCCTGTGCTTTTACATAGAAATGTTAGAATAAGCTTGTCTATGTCTGCAGAAATCCTTTCTGAGATTTTAATAAGATCTGCATTAATCCACAGATCAATTTAGGGAGATCCGACATCTTTACTATGTTGAATGTTCCCATCTATGAACATGGCATGTCTCTCCATTTACTTAGATCCTTCTTTCATCAACATTATGTTATTTGTAACGTAGGCCTTGTACAAATTTTGTTAGGTTTATATCTAAACCTAACAAAAAGTAAAGTAGTTTACTTTTTTGGAGTAGTTGTATATGGTATTGTGTTTTTAATTTTGTCTAATGTTTAAAATTCTTCAGTTGTCCAATGGTTTTCTCTCTCCCTCTCTCTCTCTAATTTTAAGGAGGATTATATGACCATTCACTTTTGGGGAATGCTTAGACTTCTATTATCATTTCTTTCTTATCTTAAAGAGCTAATAAAAAACAGAAAGCATAACCTAGTATTACTATTATTAGCAGAAATGTATGACATTATCTAAATCCACATGTACCTACATTATTTGAGTGAGTGATGCTCAAGCAAATATGAATGGACAAAATAGAGACTTACATGCTGGAAGATAATTCAATTGTAATATCAGCTGTTGAAATTTTGGCCTCCATATTCTGAGATGGTGCTTTTTAGTTAAGCACTTCCATTACTACATGAGCATACATATAAAATATACATATGGATAATAGTACTGTAATATATATTATGAAACAGGCATGAAATATCTCAGAATTTTGTAACAAATGAGATAAACATAAATAGAAATTCCTCATCATTCTTCTCTTCTATCAAAGGATCATTTGTACACTCAAGAAGTGTGTCCATCACACTTTGGAGAACACAAGTTTAACAACCATATTCAAAGGGTGGTTACTAAGGGAGACATGATGATCCAAGAGGAGGTCTCAAGTATTGTGGTCCAAGCTTAACTCTATTCAGTATTTTTACTGGTGTGGTTTTCTTTCCTCTCTATCTATTCAGTCTCTCTCTGTCCTATCATGCACACATCAAGCAAAGTGATCTTTATAAAATTTATAATATGGACCGTATCATTTTTCTATTTAAAGTCTTACAATGACTTCCTATATTACACAGAAAACAAAAGTCTTACAATGACTTCCTATATTACGCAGAAAAGAAAAATCCAAATCCTTTATGATAGCCTGCATGATCTGGTCCTGCCTAACTATCCTCCCTTATTTCTTGCTACTGCCTCTTACATTAAGCCTTACAGCTCTGGCCTTCAGACTTTATCTCAAACACTCTGAGCTCTGTTTTCTTGGTCTGCAGTGTGATTTTCTCATATGTTCCCTTTGTTGCCTCTTGCAACTTAACATTAAGGTTTCAAATTAAACGTGAATTCCTTTATGTTGTCTTCCTTAAACTCTCAGTTTAAAGAGAGTTTCTCTACCTTTCACCTCCTATTCCCTATTATTCTTATTCTCTGTCTCAGCACCCTCCATTACACTGACACAAATGGTAATTATTTTTGTTTATGTTTTACATCTGTTTCCCCCAAGTGACTGTAAGCCACAAGAGGACATGGTCCTTATCTCGCCTATTCACCTTTGCATAGCATATAATATGGATTCAGTGAATACGTTCAGAGTGAATAAATCAACATGGAAGATAAGTAGAAGTTAAGAAGAAACAAAACTGGAATATATGTTTATGCTTATATTTGACTTCAGAACTCAATTGTGTATAATTTCCAACAAACAGCAAAAGATCCTTGCACATTTACCATAAGCCAGCACTGCCATGGTTGAAAAATTAAAGTAGAAAAGTAATGTCTAGAACCAAGGAGATGATAACTTTAGTGTATTATGCTTTCATTAGGCAATGCCGGAGGTAATGTGTAGGTGATATATATGTGGCTTGCTTCAGTGTTTTTTTGCTTTTCACTAAGCTGTCGTTTGTACGCAATAGAATTCACCCATTTTAAGTGTGGTTTGACATGCTTTATTAATTGTATAAAATCATGTAAACACCACTGTCAAGATACAGGGCTGCTATTAGGGTGATATTTCAAAAGGGAAATTCAATTACCTGAAGTGTATGTGGAAGAAGAAGATCAAGATTATGGAATAATTAGAACTGATGCATACTGGAGACTGATGGAAGGAATTGGGCATATTTTTACTTGGAGAAAATTCAACAGTGAAACATCACAAAGTTCTTCACATATTTGAAGGGCCATCATTTGAAAAAAGGAATTAGATAATTTCTTGGCATCCTTAAGGAACAGAACTAAAAGACAATATGTGAAGACTACAGGCAGGCAAATATTAGCTTAACTATGGGGAAGATGTTTTAGGAATTGGTGTCTTACAAAGTAATGAGATCCCAGTAGTTGCAAGTATTTAATCAAAGTTTAATATGTTAGGAATTTTTTTTTTTTTTCTTTTGCGATACGCGGGCCTCTCACCGCTGTGGCCTCTCCCGCTGCAGAGCACAGGCTCCGGACGCGCAGGCCCAGCGGCCACGGCT
Source organism: Lipotes vexillifer (assembly GCF_000442215.2). NCBI lineage: Eukaryota > Metazoa > Chordata > Mammalia > Artiodactyla > Lipotidae > Lipotes > Lipotes vexillifer. Next base: position 362,216 of record NW_006780227.1, read on the forward strand.
CACGGGCCCAGCTGCTCCGCGGCACGTGGGATCCTCCCAGACCGGGGCACGAACCCGCGCCCCCTGCATCGGCAGGCGGACTCCCAACCACTGCGCCACCAGGGAAGCCCCTATGTTAGGAATTTTATAGCAAAATTTTCTAAATGGGATGGAGGTTAGGATGATCTCTAAGCCTGCTCTTGTGAAATATTTGTTGAATGAATGAGATCACTGAGGTAGTTAGCAGGCTCAGATGGTGAAATACTCACTGGAGAAGGGGATTCGAGTTGAACGAGGGAGACCTTGGGGGTTTCAATTAGGTACAAAGGAAAGTAAGTGGAAGTAACAGAAGAAAAAGTATTGATGTTAGAAAGGCAAAGGTATGCAACAACATATTTCCAATCAAAGTGGATTGTTCTAAATAACCACTTGGATTTTATGGAGGACAGGTCACTGAAATAGGAAGAAAAATAGTACTCTCTTACATTACTTTCCTTATCCTCTCTTTATTCCTAAAATGGATTTACACATAAGAGAAGAAAGGTTTTTATCTATTTGAACAAACTCCCTGGTCTCTTAAGCAGGACTAATGATCTTAAATTTGGAAATGGCATACAGCTACAAACAAATATATATTTTTCATTTAAAAATACCATGTAGATTTGCTTTTCTTTCAGGCAGATAATAGGCCTTTTTTCCCTCATAGTTCAACTCACAGAGAATTGGTAGATTTTCTCTATAATTTGCTATTATCCTAAAACTCAAAAGCAAACCCAAATGCCATCAGTGTTTATAAGCTGTGATATGTTTGAAAATGGAAATTTGACCACTTCAAATAGAAAAATCTTCATTTCCATTAGAGTTTTATGAACTGTCTGATTGTAGATCAGGATAAAACATACACTATTTTGTAGCCTGCTAGGATACACCAGGAAAGATGATGAAAACAAAGGCAATTATTTGTATTAGAAATAGCATATTTCATTAGGCATGTCATGCATGAATATAGCCACATTGGTACACATTGCCTTTTGCTGGATTTATACCCTCCAACTTATAGAGAGTTCTTCTGTTTTAGTTAAGGAAATTTGCCTGTGTATATCTTTTAATTATGCATTAAAAATACAACATTTTATAAATTACCAACATTCAATAAACTAAACAGTCAATTAGTTTGGTAATCATGTTCCCCATCAACTCACAAAAGACTACACATTAAAAAAACAAAGATAAGTTACTCTTCATTACTTTTACAAAGAAAAATAAGGATAAAGGTTAAATAAATTACTTTTGTAGTATTAAACATAGGTAAAAAGCAAAGTTTAGTAGATCGTTCAGAATTGACAGGAGTGACAAAATATTTTATTAGAAACAGAAGGATGTAAATATGGTTCTGAAAAAGAATCAGAAAAAGTGAAAGAATCTTACACAGAAAAATGATGGAAATGTAACTGCAAAGTTATGGTTCTGAATCGCCAAGCTAGTGACCAACCTAGATAAAATATAGGCTATTTTGTTTTTCTTATTGAGATAAAAACAATGTGAGTAGAAAGCCAAAAGTTTTAGACTTTTGTTCTTTTTGAGGGAACTGAGAACAAATATTCCTGAATGAAATAGAAGTGTTTGCCCAGGCAGTTGGCATAAATGAATGTTCTCAAAATGAGTTTACTGGAACATTTCTTCTTTTGTGTAGTTCAGAAATACAGGCATAAAGGGCAGGATCTTCCTTTCTCTAGATTAAAGATCTTCATATACCTCCATACTGGATGTAGGAACAGACCTTTGATTATCTGTGTTATCTGGGAATAGATTATCTGGATTTGGTTATCCAGGCTTGCTAGTGGTGTTGTGTTATTATTGTAGGTTGAGAAATCTTCACATCTGCGCAATCCTTGATTCTTTCTTCTGTGCCGTAAGGTTATAATATGCCCATTTGGGGCATATTTGGAGGTTCAATCTACCACTTTTAAGTTATGTTATTTTGGATAAGTTATTTATCTATTCTGAGCTTCAGATTTTCACCGTGAAATGGGTTTTAGTAATACCCACTTTAGAAGGGTTGATGTGAAGACTAGAGAATGCATGTAATTGCGTCTAATGTAGTGTCAAGTTTATAACACATGAAACAAAGGTAAACCATTATATTTATTGTCAAGGGAGATATAATTCGAAGATCATCATTATGTTTGGAAGGAAGGAATGTGATTCATTTGTTGGTTATTTGGTCAAACCCAAAAGGTACCAGATTCAACTATATTGGGAAATTTGCAATCTTGGCTCTAAATATTCTCATCTTCATTCATTCTTAGTTATTCATTCAACAAGCATCTGTTAAGTGCCCACTACGTTTCAAGCACTATTCTAAATCCTGAGTATAGTCAGCCCTCAGTATCGAGAGGGGATTGGATCCAGGACCCCTCACTCACCCACCCACCTGAAACCAAAATCTGCAGATACTCAACTACCTTATATAAAATGGTGTAGTATTTGCACCTAGGCACATCCTCTCATAAAATTTAAATCATTTCTAGATTACTTATAATACCTAATACAATGTAAATTTATGTAAATAGTAGCCAATGCATGGCAAATTCAAGTTTTGCTTTTTGGAACTTTCTGGAATTATTTTTTTCCTAATATTTTTCACCCAGGGCTAGTTGAATATGCATATGTGGATGCAGAACCCACAGATACAGAGGGCTGACTGTGTACCAAGATGACTAGAATATAGTCTGATTCTCCATCTGTTCCCATTCCAGTGGGAGAGACAGATTCAGAAAAAAACAAAATTACATTAAGTGCCTTTGTGGAGGTACAGATAACATACTGTAAGAGCCTAAGGAGCAAGCATTGAAATCCTCTTGGAAAAGTCAGGGGAGTTTCTCAGCAGAGGTGAAATTTGAGATGAATTTTAAAGATAAGCAGCAGTTTGCCAGGCAGATAAGACCGAGAATACTCCTGAAAAAGAGTCCAGCAATATGCAAAAGCAGGAAATTGAGGAAGAGCAAAACATTGAAGATGGACCACTTGTGACTGAATGTAATTGTTATCACATGGTGGGAGTAATAGAAAATGAAGCTTTAAAAGTACATAGAGATCCTGACACCATTCCATGGAAACAGAGGTGGCCCTGAAGATGTTTAGCAGAAATCAGATACCAGATTTGCATTTTACAAAGATCCTTTTGGCATCAGTTTTGAGGATGTATCTGATGGACAGGAAGTAGATACAGGGAACCAATTGGAAGTCATGAGAGTGTTTCCCCTCCTAGAATCTATTTCTAATAATTTAGTATTGAAATGATTGTTAATCCAATCCAATTAACTTTTACACATTACCACTGTATGTAACTGTCCATTAATGAAAGTGGTCACTATTGCTTCAAAAATATTTCTTTTGTCACCTTTCCCTGAAGTCTTTTGTTCTACGTCGCAAAAATAAATTAGTAAGGTGGTGTGAAAAGTCAAATATAGCTATAATCTTGTGTCTATTTAAGTTTTTCTCCCAAAAAACTTCTTTTGCTATCTGTGGAATTATACTATACAAATGTGTATAGTCTATATGCAAATTTAAATAATAAAACAAATATCACATATAACCAAGACCCAGTTTAAGAAATAAAATTTACCAATACCTTTCAAAGCCACTTATATGCCTTCCCCATCACATTCTCCCCCTGCTCCACTATCTAGAATTTTGCACGCCTCTTCTTTTACTTTCCATAAGAACTTGGTAGTCTTGTGATTTCTTTGTTTAAACTCTTTCCCCTGCCCCCATGCCA
>NW_006780227.1:365990-396782 GCF_000442215.2 Lipotes vexillifer
TGTTTAACCTCTTTCCCCTGCCCCCATGCCAACCTAAGAGAGGATTAAGATTTGTAGTGTCTACCCTGTGTCTGATTGATGTACATGAGAATATTCCCCAGTTGGTATTATAGCACAGAGTTGGTGAGGTGAAAGCACATTTTATGTTAGCACAGATTCAAAAATACTTGGAGCACTGGAATGCACATATGTTATCTTTGAACTCCTGCCAAGTCATAAAAGAATGTAAAGAAATATAAAAACTACTCTACTACATAGAATGAGATATGGCCAATAGCGTACATTCTTTGGTATCAGTCATTCATATTTTCCTTGAAACAATATTGACTATATTAATTACTACTCTAAGATTCTAAAGACACTTCTCGAGGTCAATAATAACTATTTTCTAGGTCTTCTTTGACATTTTACGTAATACAGTTTCTACAAAGCCCTTTAAATAGTTTCCAGCACAGACTAAGTACTTAACAAACATTAGCTCACAGTGTTGTTGCTGCTACTGTTATTGCTGCTATTGTTAGTATTATTGTCACCTCTGTTCTTCCAGTGATATCCTACTGTTCTATTGAAAGAAATACAGTGGTGGGAGATGTTACTGTACAATTTGGGAAATTCTTGCTACATTAATGGTAAAACACTACTTTCAATATTTTTATATTTTTGCATATACGTGGGAATTCAGTGACCCTATAATTAAACTTTTGTGCAACCTTTCTCTCTTTCCACTTCCATCAGTGTAATCATCCCTTATTCAAACATCCTTTTCATATTATTTAAAACATGAAAGCAGCAGCTCATCAATATTTCTTTTCTTCCTGAGCCAACTGAGCCAGCCCTGACATGGCTCTAGGTAAGGTCACATGACTGATGCTGTCCAATTAAATGTGTCACTTCTGGATGGAAGCAATGTGAAGCCTCTGCATGATTCCCCTCTCTCTATTCCTTCAGTAGTAATCACGGAAATTGTTTGTTGGGAAGGTGGAGCAGCAAGATTAAACCACCTTAGGTTGTTATGTTGCCACACAGAAGACAGCTGCCCAGGAGGGTGACCTGACCTATAGCACACTTTGCATCAACTAGAAATAAATTGTAGGTGTTAAGCCACTGAGATCTTGTTGTCGTTTGTTATCTAGTCTGTCTTGATTAGTACAAAGTACTACTTTATTTTTTATGCACAACTAATATGGGCATTCTTGTCTTAAAGAAAAAGAGCACATTACTTGTCTTAATGGACTCTCACTGTACTGAAAGTATGAAAACTTAGGAGATAAATATTTACTGCTGTTGGAGTTCACTTGCTTTTATTCAGTATTCTAATGGTTGTTTTCAGATATTTAAGCACATATAATAAACTGACCATAACATTTCACCAGTTTAACATATAATACTGAACATCATATGATAATGTATTGCAGGGATTAATGTTGACTATGAATATACATAGATATATTAATCTCTAATCCTTTTGCCATCACAAATGAAGTAATCTAGATGATGATGATCTTGCTAATTACTAAGAATAGGATCTAACATTAAACTCAACCAGGTTATTTTGTGGGTGGCAGTTGCTTGTGAGTAGAAAATGTTTTATCTAGCACTGAACAAGCCACAACAAATGCTGATTGGACATAGTTTGTGTCAGGCAGCTAGGCTAAGTTATGCTGCAGGAAGAAATTACCTCAAAAGTGGCTTACAACAAGTTTAATACCCACTGTACTAGGTATCCATTTTTGGTATATGGCTCTGCTGTGAGTCATCATCTTCATTCTGAGATCCAGGCTGAAGGAACAACCACTACCTGGGATATTTCTGATCTTTTGGCAGGAGAAAAGAGATTATTAAAATCACACAATCACTTCTCTTAGAAGTCACACATATCTTTCCTCACATTCCACTGGACAAAGCAAGTTAAATGATCAAATGTGATGTCAATGGGGTAGAAGTAGATAATTCTCCCACAAGAATGGGCAACAAGTATTTTGAACAGTAATACAGTCTAGCCCAAGCTTAAACAGGAGTTTGTGAGGGTAGAGGTAGGGTCAGAAGAGTAAACTTTTGGGCATTTGCATGAGCACATGGTCAGTGTCAGCAATGCTTGTAGTAAATTGGATAGTTGAGAAGCAACAATGAGTATAATCAAGGAGTCTGTTTAAGAGTCTAATCTCTATCCCACACTGAAATCAGAAAATAGGAAGCTCATAAGAGTAGAACTGGAAAAAAAAAAGGCACCAGGTAAATATTAACAGGATTAAGACAAGAAAATCTGAGATGTATTTCTAGCTTTAAATCAGACCTTAAATTTTTTAAACTTTGTATTATATAAAATTTCAAATAGAGTCACAAATAGAATAACAATGAACCCCTATACACATATCTTATATCTTCAACAGTTATTAAAGTATGACCAATTTTGTTTCATTGCTTTGCTTCACAAAATCCTGGTCAGATTACCTTGGATCAGTTACTAAACAACATTGTTAATACATTGGGGTAGATTATATTTTCAGAAAAGGCCATGATATGTTCTGTTCTGCAATTCAATGAGAAGAATATGGTAGAAGTGACTTCTGATCTAGATCGTGAAAAGAGATACACTTTCTGCCTGACTTTCTCTCTCTCTCTCTCTCTCTCTCTCTCTCTCTCTCTCTCTCTCTCTATCAGGATTCATGCCTTGGGAACTCTGAGCTGGCATATGTCTCTCTTCCCTGAAGGCATCAAGTTGGAGTGACCAAGTGGAGATAGACATGCCCAAGTTATCCCAGCTGTTCCATCTCTCATTTAAGTCTTTCTAGCCAGGCATCAACTTGCAAATTTGTGAGCCTTAAGATGATTCTAATTTATAGGCTTTGAGCCATCCTAGCTGGCACAAAGTAAGTAGAGTAAGTAGTCCCAACAAAAAAATAAATATTGTGTTGTTTTACCCACTAAGTTTTGTGATGGTTTGTTACAGAGCAATTGATAAGAACCATCAAGAAATTCAGTTCAGTTTGCTTCAACAGGTATACATAGATTCCCCACTATATGCCAAGCACTGTGGAAGATTATAGAGATTCAAAAGTAAATAAGGGGCTTCCCTGGTGGCGCAGTGGTTGAGAGTCCGCCTGCTGATGCAGGGGACACGGGTTCGTGCCCCGGTCTGGGAAGATCCCACATGCCGCGGAGTGGCTGGGCCCATGAGCCATGGCCGCTGAGCCTGTGCATCCGGAGCCTGGGCTCCACAACAGGAGAGGCCACAACAGTGAGAGGCCTGTGTACCACAAAAAAAAAAAAAAATTAAATAAGACATGGTTTCTGCCCTCATGTAACTTACAGTTTAAAGTTGAATATAGAAGTTGTGATTACCAAGGCTCTATTAAATAGAGTCTTGAGAAAAATATTCACTACTTATTATACGTGTGTCATATTGCCAGGCATTATACTAGATGTTTTACATAATTTTTTTCACTGAGCCTGATATGAATCCTATGAAATAAGCATTTGAAGCCTTACTTTGCACTTGGACACACTGAAATTCAGAGAAAATAAGTGAAGTGCTCAAAGTAATTCTTTCATGGTCCTCAGCGACTGCAAAGGCTGTTGAGGTCCTCAGCAGCACCTCAAGTTTCAGCAGAGAGGGACCGGGGCAGGCAGTGATGGTGGCTGAAGCTGGTGGTGTACACATAATAAGCTGTGGGGTCCAGCTGCGGGTGCCTGTATAGTGGTAGGAGCCAATTGCGAACACACACATAGTGGTCAGGGCCAAGGTCAGCAGCAAGGGCCAGGACCAACTGCAGATGCACTGACAGCTGTGTGGGTTCTGGCTCTTTGGAGTGTACTCCTGTGATTGTAGAGTCTCACCACCAGCACATGCACAGCAGCAGAAGCTGGTGAAGGGAGTTGGGTTGTCAGTGTGCAAGTACACGGTTGGAAGGGCTACTTGCGCACTAACCCAGCAGTGGAGGTCAATGACAGGAGACAGCCTGAAGCTGGGCCCACAGCAACTGTGGGGCTCTGGATATTGGAGTGCATTAGTGAGGCTGCAGTGTCTCACCCTGGGGGCATGACAGTGAGGCTGGTGTCAGAAGTCAGGCTAGGGGCACGCAGGTACATAGCTGGTGGGGCTAGCTCTAGGTGTGCCCAGATCTAGGTGTGCCCAGTGCTGCAGGCCAGTGACAAGAGATAGGGTCAAATCAGGGACCACAAGCAACTCGGGGGCCCTGGTATCAGTGTGTACTCTTATGCCTGCAGGGTCTCATCGTAGGTGTGCAGTGGAGGCCAGTGACAGGGGTCAGGCCATGGGCATGCACATGTACAGCTGGATGGGGTCTAGTTGCAGGTGAGCCCAGTGGTGCAGGCCAGTGACAGAGGAAGATAGGGCCGCATCTGGGCCCACACGCAGCTGTAGGGACCTTGGCTGTAGGTGTGCATTGGAGGCTAGGGACAGTGGTGAAGGGGTCTGTCTCAGGGATCTAAGCTGGCATCTTATGATGCACAGAGGCCTTGAAGGGCTGCTGGAGCAGATCCCAGGCTCAGATGGGGCACAGGTAGGGAGCCATCAGGGACTCAGGTGACTGGTGTCTGCAAAGGCAAATACCTGTCAGGGGAACCTGTGAAATCTGCAGGGGATCCACAGCAGCTGTGCTGGCTGGCATTGGTGTCTTCAGTGGTGAAAGCAGCTGTGGTGCTCTGCAGAGCAGGTCACTGTGATCCATGGTCACCCCGGCTACGAGGCTGATCCTTATAGCCCCTATTCTTCCTTGTTCTTAGCCATCTCTGTATGTCTCAGCTTCGCTGGTCTCTGGGTAGGGTGAAATCAAAGTGAGTCCTTCACGTGTCTCCCCAGAAGACTGCAGAACCTGGTTGCTCACCCTGCTCTCCCTTTCCTGGTGAAAGGAACTCTTTCTAGCTGGAGCGCCCCCTCTTGGTGCTGTACAGTGCCCGCCTAGGGGGATCGGATGATGCAGGGAAAATGAAGTTGTTCTTCCTCCCCTTTTCATTCAGTTATTCTCAGGTTTTTTGTTTCACTGTGTTGCTGATGTTTCTTAAGTGGACTTCTGCGCTCTCCCTGAACTGCTCTTCACGGATAGCTGTCTAATTGTTGATCTTTCTGACCATGGAGGCTGGGGTCTCCTGCTCTGCCATTTTGGTCCCTTTCCTTCTGTCTTGAGATGTGTTTCTTTATTTGGCTTTAGGGATACCATAATACTAGATTTCCTATTTCACTGGCCTTTCCTTCCCAGTTTCCTTTGTTTGCTTCCTCTGCTCCACCTCTAAGACTGGAGGGCCCTCGGGGCAAGGCTCTGCTCCCTTTTCTTTTTTCTATGGTTATAAACTTTTTAGGTGAGGTCTTTTAGTCTCAGAGCTTTAATGAATCTCAAATTTATCTCCGGTGTCAACTTGGCATTCTTATAGGCATGACTCTAAGACTCTACAAATCAAAACGTGGCCAAAGAAAAACTTTTATTCTCCTCTCCCCAAAGAACAGGTTCCTTTCCTATCCTTGCCTATCTGAGTAAATGGACCCATATCTACTTGCTGATCACCAAAAATCTTGGAATTATCCTTTCTATTAGTTCTGTTACCGTCTTTTCTACAAGTATATCCTGTGAATTCTACTTCCAAAATATATTCCAAATTCACCCAGTTCTTTCAATTGCCCCTACCTCTTCCGGTTCAAGCCATTTTCTCTTGTTTGGACCACTGTAACAATCAGCTAACAAGCCTTGTGTTTAGACTCTGATTCTTTGATTCTCCTCACTGAAGCCTGAAAGCTTTTGAAATCCTACACTGCACCCATATTTATAGGCTTAAGAACTTCTAGGAACTTCTAACAGAAAAAAGCTTATTTTTGCCCTTTGACCTTTTCACTAACTCTTCATTTTACTTGGATGTTCTTCTCATAGATTTTTACCACAGCTGCTTTGTGTCATTCAGATCTTTGCATAAATATCACATCCTCAGAGATATCTTCTTAAATCCTCAGTCTAAATTTGCAGTTACTGTAACATTGCACTCTTAATTTTCTGCCAAATACTTATAACTACCTGAGAATCTTCTTGGTCATTTGTTTGTTGATTTTTCATGAGTTGCAGTGCAAGCTCCATGATAACAATGACATTCTCTGTGTCTTTTCCCCTATGTCTCAGAATCTATGTCTATTGCTGTCACATGTAGGCACATATTTTTTGATAAAGAAATCATTGGGTCTTATAAGTGGACATATACAAAAATTATAAAATAATTTAGGAATAAATTTACCCTATCTGCATCAACAACCAACATCTGGGGAATCACATTCACAGTGGCAAAACTGATGGTGTAGAATGAAAAATAGTCACTAAGTTCTGTTTACTTAAGTAGCTGTGAAGTGGCAAGAAGCTACAAAAAATTGCCTCAAGAGAAGGAACCCATCAAGTAGAAGACTGGCAGAAAAAAATCAGTGTGGCCAAAAGTTCCAAATTAAGTACAAGTTTACCAAAAATCTGAACCTGTTGTGTGAAGCACATAGACACATTTTATTAGCACCACTTATGAGTCACAAATAGCAGTGAATGGAAAGGCAAGAAACTAACCCCAAGTCAACTGTTGTCTCTGAAGACAAGTTCATAGGAATCCTGTTGTGCTGGAGTGGCAATTGGAAGTGACAGCGTGACATCTTAAGAAGTACATTATGTTGAGCTCAAGAAGAAAGCAAGATGAGTAGAAAATACTATATAAATAGAAAGCAAATCACAGTAGAAGGAAATAATTGCCATTGCTGGTATTCAGAATGACTAGATTATGCATTTTGGTAGGCAACTTTAAAGAAATAAATCCTTTCTATCCAAATCGGCCCAGCAGGCAATTAAACAAATATTTTTCAGTAATGCATTATAGAAGCAGAAAAGAAGGAACATCTCATTAGTTAATTTGGCCAAATGTTCAGTGTATTTGATGTCAGGTGCTCAGTTTCAGCCAGACTCCTGAAGTTTACAATTCAACCAAATAAAATATTAGCTGAATATTTAAGAGTTGGTGAAGAACTCAGCTTGTTAGACATTTTTTTTTCTATGTATTCTCTTTGCTCTAAACCTGTTGGATTGTTGCATAAACAAAGTAGAAGTTTGCTTTAAGTAACATGGACTCCATTCCTTTCATACCCATCAGTTTTGATAACTGAGGCTTGTCACCCTTACATAGCAATGTGGCCTACTCTTTAAACAAAAATTTTAATAGAATGGTCAGGAAAACAACATAAACCCAAAATTCATGAACACTCTTCAAATAAGTTCTCAATCTTTAATGTGAACGAGTAGAATAATTCTTACGTCAATCAGATGGTTCTTGACTGTTGGAGCCTGATTAACATTGCACAGGATGAAATAGATAGAGGGGGTGTACACTCACAGGGAACAGAGTTCAGAGAGTCTGAAGAGAGGAAAGGATTATACTTAATAATGGATATATTTTTGAACTCCTTAGGAATGTTTTGTTGCCTTGTGACTGCAGAGCACTGTGGGATTTTGCTATACTGTGTTTCCCTAGGGTCTTATCGTTAGATGGTTACCTAATTAGCACACAGCACATTCTTGCCTATGTTCTATTTGCACTGCAGATGCTTTCATTTCATACATCATTCACAACCTACAGCAATTACAAAGTGGTAAATGACCTTATGTGATAATTACACTAATAGATCTGTATTGTTTCACTTGGAGAAGACTGGAGAAATGAGGTGCCTGAAAAACACAAAGAGTAGTTGCAATTATGTTCTTTCTTTAAATCTGCAACATAAAGCAAGAAAAAAGATAACTTTCGTCATAAAAGTTGTATCATGTACTCAATCTAATGAAATCCTCGGGTAGAAATTTCTCTTAGAATGAATATAAACTTCCTGCTAATGTCTCAAGGTTGTACTTTTTCTTGGACAAATAGTATTTGGATTTATCAACTAGAACTGATATTTTAATAAATCAATAATGTCCTGGACTGTTAAAATCAGGAAAAGAGGATGATTATTTTCCCTTAAAACTGCTTGAAACCAGTCTTGTTTTTCTAATAGTTGTAAAAATCCACAAATAAGCTATGATCCTTGTCTTGAAAATGGTTGCAAGCCAAATCAGTAGCAATTTTCAAGAGAAATGTACATTCATAAAAGATCGATGCCAATACAGAAAAAAAAAGAGACAAAAAATTGGTCAATGCTAGTTTCTTCCCTCCCCTCCCTTCCTTCCATATAATGAGGCACCTTAGGAAGTTGCGTTGAGATAATTCCCAGAAAGGATTTGTATAATATAAACACACTAAGACAATCTAAAAACTTATAACCAAGTGTATACATAGAATTTATTAATTTGACCTATATTACTGTCTTCCCCCTGCACCCTCCCACCCCGGGACTTTATTTATTTATTTATTTAAACATCTTTACTGGAGTATAATTGCTTTACAATGGTGTGTTAGTTTCTGCTTTATAACAAAGTGAATCAGCTATACATATACGTATAATCGCATATCTCCTCCCTCTTACGTCTCCCTCCCACCCTCCCTATCCCACCCCTCTAGGTGGTCACAAAGCACTGAGCTGATCTCCCTGTGCTAGGCGGCTGCTTCCCACTAGCTATCTGTTTTACATTTGGTAGTACACATAAGTCCATGCCACTCTCTCACTTCGTCCCAGCTTACCCTTCCCCTCCCCGTGTCCTCAAGTCCATTCTCTACGTCTCCGTCTTTATTCCTGTCCTGCCTCTAGATTCTTCAGAACCATTTTTTTTTAGATTCCATATATATGTGTTAGCATACAGTATTTATCTTTCTCTTTCTGACTTACTTCACTCTGCATGACAGACTCGAGTTTCATCCACCTCACTACAAATAACTCAATTTCTTTTCTTTTTATGGCTGAGTAATATTCCATTGTATATATGTGCCACATCTTCTTTATCCATTCATCTGTTGATGGACGTGCTTCCATGTCCTGGCTATTGTAAATAGAGCTGCAATGAACATTGTGGTACATGACTCTTTTTGAATTATGGTTTTCTCAGGGTATATGCCCAGTAGTGGAAATGCTGGGTCATCCACAGAAATAATCCCTACCCCTACTTTCTAGATCTGTTGCTGATGTATGTGAAAACCCTTTACGACTTAGTCTATGATATATCAACTGTTGCAATAATGACATTCAAAAAATATTGACTCAGTTTCAATTTTCTTTGTACTGATCAGAAGCTTAAAGGTGAGTGAAGCACCATAGTAATTTTTCTGTACCTTAAACAGTTGTCAGGTGAAAACTATAATTAAAATAATTAATGTGATAGAGTAAAGAAAACATTAGCTTTATCATTAGAAGGGATGTGTTTTAGTCCTTGTATAGCTAATGCTTCATTGGATTTGAAATAATTAAACAAGAAAAGTTTTTAGCTGTACTTGAAGTGATATTCCCCCAAATGTTCCATCATATCCATGATCTGGTCACTGAGAATTCTATTTCATTGGCTTAAATCTCAATCTGGAAGTTACTTGTCCAAAAGATTCAAGAATGTAAGATGGATCATAGATTTAACAGCAGTTCTTCAGGAGGAAAAATAAAAGAGGGAAAATGAGGAAAGAAGGAAGGAAGGAAGGCCGAAAGGAAGAAGAGAGGGAAGAAAATAAAAGAAGTAAAACATGGCCTTTTCAAATGTACACATTAATTGTAAGTGTACTTATATTTCAGAATTATAAAAATGTGAAAAAATAAACATATGATTTAGCAAGAAAGGATTAAAAATAATTTCCCTGGCTATGCACACACATACGCCCTACAAGTAGAAGCTCTGACAGTAACTACATGTTACTACATGTAACTAATGGCATTGAGCGGTCATTTAATTTGTTTGAACTTATAGTTTCTTCACCTAAAGATGATGGGGGGGTGAGGTCATAGACCACAATTTTCTAACATGATCTGTAGCTTCAGTACATGGTCTCATTCTATATTGATGGAGAAGTAGGTTTGTTTTTCTTTTTAGAGCAAGAACTAGAACTCGTATAGATGGAACACCAAGAAATGTCAGGGACCACCACTCACATATTTTAAGTATCTAATGAAAAATGTTAGACTCCATGTAGCTTTTGCCTGTTTTCTTCACTGCCCTGGTTTTGCTCCATGAGATTTTCTGTTATATGTTTATCATGGTCACCATTAAGGTCAGATTTGTTTTTAGGCTGTCTGGCAATTTTTTCCTCCCCCTCACTTGTACCTCTTCTCACATACATTTTCCTCAAGTCTTTCTCATCTAGTCACACAGTGCTTTGTTTGACCCTCACTCCTACAGGGTAGTTTTAAACTTTGCTTCTTTTGTAATCTCAGGGGTTTTTTAGATGCTGTTTTGGTAACATCATGGGACCCACCTTTTCCCCCCCCGAACTAGCTGCCATCTGACAGAACTAAGAATTACATTATTTTCACTCTCTTCTCATCATAACTATTGTTATTTTATTTTATATTTTTAAAACCATACACTGTTCTTCTCTGCTCAAAGCTTGGCATTCTGAACTCTGAGTAATATTTCAAACAGGATGAAATGAAGTCGTGAGCCACACTGTGCCAAAATGAAATGCTTGCCCCTTCTAATCAGTGCAGTTAAATAAGAAAGACTTTGTTGAATGTCTTATAAAGCATTCCTAAGTACACATTTTATATGTAGCTGAGTGAGGAAACAATTGGGGTACTGTGAGTTGCTTCAGAGCATAAAGCTGAATAACACATGGAAACAACTTCAAGTACCGCAATTCTCTTTTAGAGAACTAATATGCTTTTCTTCATTAGAAGAGTCTTTCTTGATATTCACATTTGGGGAAACTGAGAATATTAATTTAGGCATTTTCCATTTGATTTTCCTTGTCCCTTTCTTTTGTCTGATGATCATAACTGAGTGAATTGGCTGTAGTAACTCAGAAGTCTGTTCACCTTGCTATCATACAGATACCCTTTCTGAAAGCCATAGTCCATTTTCAATGGCAATTTCCCCCCTTTTGAGAGAGGCAGGTGAGGGAGAGGAGTGAAGAAAAATGACAACTTGAAAGAAAATCATACTAAAGGCAGTCTTGGTAACCTAGCTTATTAGGTACCCAGTGGGCTAGTCTCTGGTGCAGGAGGAAACAAAGCACAGGAATGTGTGGTCATTCACACATGAGTTTTAAAGTCAAACAAAGGGTTTCAGTGTCCTGACTGCCATCTACTAGATTTGTGATCTTGAGCAAACTAAACAATTTCTGTGGGCCTCAGATTCATATTCTTTAAAATGGGATCATAATATGTCTTCCTTCTCAAGACTGAGAACTTTAATTTCTTTTTATTTCAGCATTCACATAAGCCTGTGGACACTTAATAATGTTATTCTTTGTTACTGGGGCTGCTGCTCTTGTTGTATGGACCTTGTAACATAAGTTCAAAAATGACAGGGACAGTTACACTCCTTCAGTCAAGTCCAATCATCAGGCAGATATTTCACTAAAAGAATTAGCTAGAAGGAAATGCATTACTTCACACATCTGTTTCTTTCTCTAGTATCTTTCTTCTTAATTTTGATGACAAATTTTAAAGAAGGAATGATTTAGCAATACTTTTCTGGAAAAGATACATTTGTGAAAAGAAGCATGAGTGCTGTCTGAAAGAAGAGCAATTCTTACAACTAAAAGTTTATAAACACATTGATTTGGACAAAAATTTTGCTTTTCTTAAAAAAATTATTTCAGTTTCCTCACTTGAGAAAATAATTCCAGTTATTTGTTGGCCTATGTTGAAATGTCATGAGTAGAATGGAACAGCATAATTTTTCTCCCCTGGGGTTCAAGAGTTTATTCCTTTTGATACAACAATAAATCAACTGACAAAATGGAATTTCTTTGCAATACATATGCACCAAGTTAGGTTGCATGGACAAGCTGAGCTTCGGTTTAATTATAGAATCTCTGGAACATTTTATTATAAAGGAATAGTGCTTGGAAGCTCCTTAAAGAGGTAACTACAATAGTAACTATGAGAAGAAGATGATATGATTAACAACAGTAGATCTTAAAATGATTTCTGCAGCTTTTGAAAAAGCTCACCAAGTCAAACAGCAATCCATATTGGGTGAGTACAAAATAATGCTGATTTAATCAATCTTTCTAACACTGTTATTTTCTTAAAGTGGACAAGATGATTGAAATTTTATATGAATTAGCATAGTTTTGTTTTACTTTCAATGCAAACTGAGCTTTTGAATCCAAGAATCCATGCTCAGTATCACAACACCTTTATGTCATCACATATTTGGAAAACCCCGTAACCAGATCGGTCGCTTCAAGAGACAAAAGCCAACTTTGTAGTTATAGACAAGACACAAACGTTAAGCCAGCTCATATTTTCCTGTAGCTTCTCTTTCTAGTTAAGTCTGCAAACTAATTTGGATTAAACTAAAACAGACTTTTGCTCCAAGCATTTTGGAAGTTTAAAGAGTTTGGCTAATTTTGGTTGTCTTTTCAAAATATTTCTTATATGGCTTCATGTCTGCGTCCTGGAAGGGGACCAATATATGCTCAAATCTTGTAAGAAGTTGCTCTTTTCTTCTTCCCAGGCTTCTGAAAGGCAACAAATACATGGAAGTTCTAAAGATTTTTGTCCGCTTTCCTCAAATGAGGTGCTGGACAAATATCATTGCCACTAGGATCCAAAGTCATAGGGGAAGAAATGCAGAACATGCATTGCAAATAGGCTATTATTTTTCTGATATTCTAAAACTTAGTAGGTACTTAAGTAATTTTTTAAGGAAAGTAAGAAAGAACAGAAAAGTACGTTTTAAGTTCTTATCTTTTTTCTTCTTCTTCTTTCATATTCACTATGACTTTATTTTTTGCCAGTTGAACCTGAAGGCAGGTTATTTTAATTTCTCGTTTAGATTCTGTGCTAACATTGGTACATGGTACTACATAAGAAATCTACTCTTCTAAAAAATCTTTGCCACTGATGCCACATACAAATACCGTATGGACTAGCTCTCAGAGCCAAAGCAGGAAAAATCGCCAAAGGGTAAAAATAGTTCTTGATATGATGATATGCTGCTAAAAGCCACATGGTGTTTGGGTGCAGCATTTCACAGTCAAACAATCATAATTTCATGCCTAAAATGTGCATGTTATTTCAGGAAAATACAAAATCTGAGCATTGCACATTTGCTACAGAATGACCAGTGAGTGTTGCTATAATGATTTGTTTTTCTTTTAGAAATGAATATTTCTTGCTGAGCCTTTTCATGCCATATTGCCTAGGGGTGCAATGGGAGAAAGTACAAGCTGAGGTGAGAGTAGGAGGGAGTACTGAGTATATCTGGTCTTTTCTGGTAAATTCCTATAATTCTACAAACTTGGTAGGTATTTTAAAAAGCCTCTCTTCTTTTCTTTCTCCTCTGGAATGTTAGGTAGTATAGCTTTCATCTCAGAAGAACTGAGCTTTCTGGGGCTTCTGCCTGATGGTAGGGGACAACCTTTCAGAAGGAGGGTTTATGTTCTGTCCCTAAAAGTACTAGAGTTCCCACATAATCTTTAGTACACATTTATGGCAGGAAAATCCTCCCTTAAAGTTGTAATGGATTTGAGAGGGCTCAGTTGGTCTGAAGGCATGGTCACTGCAATGTAGATATAAGAACATAATGACAGTTTCACTAAGTGCTTTTCATGTATTAGTTGAGCTATAAGATGATACCTACTCAGGCTGCAGGGGAGAAGGATAGTGAGGTACAAGGAAGAATTAATGGGGACAAAATCTGGAAGCAAAAATAAAATTAATTAGGGTGTGTTTTTGTTCTGTAAGCAACAAAAAGTTGTTTTGTTGTGTAAGCAACAAAAAGTTGCTTACTCAAAGAGAAAAATGAAGCCCCAAAATTACTAAACACAAGTTGAAGGTTTATGGTACCTAACAACTAGGAAAAAATTTAAAAGCCTGGAGACAAAACAGCAAAACAGTTGAAAGCTTATGATAGTGATCTTGGTAGGTAATTAATCCAAAAATCAAACCAGAGTAAATGGAAAAAGGTTTAATTCTTTACTATAATAATAATTGACAGTTTTATATAAAGCTGTGTGCCAGGCACTTTAAGAAAATTAATTCACTTAATTATCTACAGAAAACTCTATTACTGTATCCGTTTTACATATGAGGAAACTGAGGAAGAGAAGTTAAGATATCATAAGCAGACCTCTAGAATCCCAGCTGGTTTGCAAGCTGGATAGCTCTGAGAATAGTTGGGAACTGAGGCTGAAGCTGCAGAGACATAACCTGTCAGTATGACGTCAGCATGAAACTAGAGCTAAGGAAAACAATTACTAAATATTGGATTAATACAAGAAGACTGTGTGAAAAGGAAATTATAATAAAAACTATTTAATATAATTGAGTGCTGTTACTCTGTACACTTGTTATCTACCTCAGCTCAATATTTTCTAGGCTGTCAATAACATATTCTAGAGCTGGAGAGGCTCTTAAAGGTCATCTAGTCCAGTGGAATTCAACCTTTTTTTGAAAGACACTCACCTGAAAGCACTCACATGCAGGGCACATCCCAAGATGAAGATGCTGAGGCCTAAAGAGATTAACTCAAGGTTTTACAGTTAATTAGTAGTAGAGTGAGGGATCTGACTCAGCTGTTCTAATTCCTAGCTCAAATGATTGAATATATGTTTGGTGAGGGATAGCCGGAGAAGACAATGTCTCCAAGATCATACTGCTAAAATGGATACTGGGAATATTTATTGACTATTATGCCTCCAGTGTTGTAATAATGCATAGCACAGATATAATTCCAATCTTCATACTTCCTTTATCTAGCAAAGGAGAGAAACAGAGCAGTTGCAATACACTTGTATAGGGTATTCTCAGGCCATGAAGAACAGGTGCCAAATCTGGACTTTGGGAAGGTTTCCCAGATGGTCTTTGAAAAATGGGTAATGGTCAAATGAGGAATTGGAGGAAGATGAGTCCAGCCAGACCTGAAGAAGAAAGAGTGCTGTATAGGGGAACAACTAAAGGAAGTATTGTTTGACTTGAATGCAGAGTACATGTAATTGGAAGTGAGAGGGTAAAGCAGAAGGGTAGACAGGGGCCAGGTACTGAAGAGCTTTCCATGCAATATTAAAGAGTTTGAACTATATCTGGAGGATCTTGGAAGTTTTTAACAATATACTGATATTTATCAGATTTAAATTACAGCAAGCTCACCTAGTCTGCAGTGAGAAGGGGCTCTTGACAAGGAAACCAATGAAAGAGGATATAGCCACAATCCATGTGAACAGGGAAGTACCTTTTAGTTCTAGAAAGTCCATGTAGATGGAGAGGAATGAATAGATTTGAGATGTTTAAGAGGCTAAGTGGTAAGTATCCTAACAATTAAGTGTGGGAGGTGAGAAAGAAATATGTGAAAATCAAAGTGTTTTGGACTGAATTGTGTCCCCCCTAAAATCTATATATTGAAACCCAAGGCCCCAGCGTGACTGTATTTGGAGATAGGGACTTTATGGATATAACTACAGTTAAATGAGGTTATAAGGATGAGTTACAAATCCTTTAGAACTGGTATCTTTATAAGAAGAAGAAAGGACATAAGAGCTCTCTCTCTTGCTATCTCTATGCACAGCCAGAAGAAAGGCCATGTGAGACACAGAGAGAAGGTGGCTATCTACAAGCCACGTAAAGAGCTCTCATCAGGAACTGAATTGGCCAGCACCTTGATCTGGGACTTCTTGCTTCCAGATCTTTAAGAAAATTAATTTCTTTTGTTTAAGCCGTCTAGTTTATGGTATTTTGTTATGGCAGCCCAAACTGACTAACATACTAACCTCTACAGTTTGTCACTCCTCTCATCCCTAGTATTACATAATAGTGACATTTACTCATTTTGGAAATATTGGAAAGGGAGTTTTAGCTGAGATTCTTAGAGGAGGAACCTCCCAAGGAATTAGAGATTTAAGAGAAAAATCCTGAAAGTGTAGAGTCACAGAAGTCAATGAAGATGACTTCAAGAAGGGAGTGGTCAAGTGTCAAATGCAGTGGAAAGGACAAGAAGATTAAGGACTAAAACAGTGTTCATTGGTTTTATCCATAGGAAGCTTGCATGAGAATGATTTAGAAGCTCAGGAGACTGAGTGTCTTGTCAAGAGAATGCTCCACTCTAACATCCTGTTGCAGGAGCATAATTGAATGATGGCTTCAGCCATTGTCCTTCTGGATTTACCAGCAATCGAACAGAGTCCATATTTCCCATTAGCTGCTTAAGGCTAATGACTGAGCACAGTGGGAGTATAATGCAGATCTCTTTCTGAGAGACTTGGCATTCTTTAACTGAGCAACTCTGGTTCAAAGTGTCTCTACTGGCCAGGTTGAAGCTATCCTAGATCTATGCTACAGTCTGAGTCTCTTCTCAACCAATCCTCCTTCCTGCATGGCTCAGGAAGGGCTCATATCAGCCTGTCTGAAGACTCTCCCCACTTTCTATGCTCCCTCCCCTTTCTCCTTTACATGTATTTCCCCCAAGAAATCTCTTCTTGCACATTTAATTTTGTCCTGGTATCTGCTCCTCTGAAAATGCAAACTGACAATTAGGAATCAATAAGAGGTAAAAACTGGACCAATGATCGTGCAAATGACATTTTCCAGAAATGTGGCTACTGGGGAAGAGTAAGCATTAAACGGGTAGAGAAGGTTCACTGAGAAGTCTGAAGGGGTAGAATCTAGAAGCCAACAAGAAAGTAGCCTTAAATAAAGGATACCACTTCTATTTTCACACAATGGAGGAGGTGAAGGGGATAAAGATGCAATGATCTTGTAGGTTTAGTGGCAGGATCTTAAGACAGTTTTTATTTTCTGGCTCCTTTGTATTCTGTGAATTAAGAGATAAAGTCTCCCTTGAGAGCAAAGGGCATGTTTAGGGGTTTAAGGAAGGATGTCTGAAATAGACACTGTTGTCCCTGCAATGTAGAGAATTGGAGAAAGAGCAAACTCAGGAAACACAGCTGGACTTTGGGGCAGGTTCAAGGGCCAAGGTGAATTTGGTTGAGTGCTTTTATCTTTTTAGATGAACTCAGTAATTCTTTTATTGAGTGAGAAAAGCCTGAGAGTTGAATTTCAATTTCCCTGTTTTCAGACAATGCTTCCAACTACATACATCCCTGTCACTGTTTTCTACTGTTTGGGCAACTTGAATGAAAGTGTTTCTGAGAGTTTGAGTTACAATGGCAATTGTTTCAAGATCCCTGGTTCTTTAAGGACCCTGAGAGAGTGTAGCAGTACTAGAGAGACTACTTGACTTTAGTATGAATAGTGATACCTGACTTCTAGTCCTTAACTAGTAAAAATCAAAATGCTGAAACAATAAAAAGATTATCCTTAATATCTTCTCACCTCTCCTTTGCATTCCTTTTCAGAGGCATTTCAAGTCTTCCTGATGGACTACTCATGTAGCACCTACCATCTGGTCCCATCACTTATAAATAATGGAAAACCCAAAGGGAACCCACGAGGGATGTTATTTCACCTTATTGGTAGCCTGAAAATACATCATCATGCTTACAATTATAGTTTCATAACACGACAAAGGAATGGAGAAGAGAAGTGAATGTATGAAATATCCTGTAACAAGGAAAAGCAATCATGAACAAACTGATGGTAAGAATCAGAGATAACTGAGTTTTATTTCTTAAGATAGAAATTAAAAGATCTAGTTGGCTGTGAAATTGACACTGGCTATTGCTATATGCACACAGAAAAAGTGAATATCAATTTCTTCATTGTATTTGTCAAATCCCATTGGCAAATTTTTAGTAGATTGGCATGTAAATAGAGAATTTGAGTATAAATGTATTTCTTACTGTTAATTATACATATCATTTGTTGAAAATTCCATCACCTGAAGGCACAATCAAATATGAACAACAAAGACTTTGACCTGACCCTACCATAAAAATGAGAATGGATAAGTTGTTCCAAAATTAAATAACATAGAAAATCATAGCCATTAGGCGACAAATCGATCTTTAAACTTGTTTACTAGATTCCAGAGACATGAGGTAAAAACTCTCCTGCATAATGAAGTTTTAATAACCATGAGTAAGTTATCTTTCTATATTTTATCTTCCTTTTTTTGTATGACAAACATTTATTGGTTGCTACCACATTTATGAAAGCCTCCTATAGACTCTAAGGAATTTAAGGTAACATAAATTCATACTTTCTTTTTTGGAGAAAATGTATATTTGTGAGCAAACAGAGGATTTAAGACTACTATTATATACCATATGAGATCCTCATAAAAATGTTATAGGAAAAATGCATTCTCTTCATGAACAACATATTTTCTTCAGCCTACCCTTCCTTGAAAATGATGAAGATGCCTTTACTTTTCAATTTTTAACAAAAGAGGTGCACAGTTTTTTTAGTTTTTAATTTTAGCAAATTCTGGTCTACTCACTGTACCAATAGGGGGAACTGGAATTAGGCATAATTTTTCAGGATTGATTGAATTTGTGTGTGTGTGTGCACGTGTGTGCGCATGTATAATGTCAAGAGAGTAAAATATATGAGAAATGTTTTAGAAAGAAATTTTCAAGGTAAAAAACAAGTTTATCCTAATTGCACAACCTATCACTATCTACAGTACCTCACAAGGTACTGCTTGGAGATAGATATTCATGTGTTTGAGGTACCATAAGAGCATTAAGACTTTCTGAGTAATTTGAAAAAAAAAAAAGTCAAAGATATACTTAAGATTTAATATAGGTTCTGTTGAAAGCATATTTTACTTCTTCTTAATCAATAATCCATGGATTGGATACATGTGAACTTTTAATTAACTAAGGCATCATTTTCAGATTATTCCATTTAAATAATTTATCCAATAATTTGTAATCATTTTTTATTTAAAAAAAGAGAAAAATGTATTTAATATCATGCCACAATTTCTGAAAATTGTGTTTTCAGATGGTAAATTGATGTTTAATTTTAAAGGCTTAGTATTTTGTAAATATCAGACATTTTTATAATAACAAGGATGATGCCTTTTAGGTTTTTACTTCAAATTCTCAAAAATAGTTATAACTACCAACTTTTAAATTTTACATTTAAAGCGTGCAGATTGATGGCAGTTTTGAATAGCAAACAGAAAACTTAGAAAATCATAAGCTAGCTTTTATACTCATGCCTAAATTTGTGTAACTTATTTAACTTTTATAGGCTTCATTTTGATTCCTGTGATCCTTGACACATATAATGTTGTTTGTTATGAGTAGATTCAGCATTTCTATATCTTCCCTAATACATGAACTAATTCAGTTTGCAGTCAAATTTAATAAAATTATGAAGAAATAACATAGACACTGTCTCAAGCACATCACTAAGTAGTTAAAGTGGAGGTCTCGCCATTGTAGGCCTATGTGCTAAGGGAAATTTTATGTTTTTATTCTCTTTATAACAGCTTTGCCATTATGATAAAAACAAAAAGGTTGATTCTGAGTAGTATGGCAATGTTTTCTCTAGTGATCTCTTCATAAGTCAGTTTCTCCTTTGGACTCTAGCACCCTGTGATTTTTACTTTCTTTCGAAGACCATATTTATTGGGACTGTGTTTTGTTTGTTTGTTTGTTTTTGAAACTCAGTCAAGCTTCATGAGGAAATAGCCTAAGAAATCATTCTCAAACTCAGATTCACACTATTTTTAAATCGGACTTGAGAGTGACAGGCAAGCTACTTGCAGGGACAGTCTCAGCGGAGGAGGAAGTGCCTGGGGCCCTAGCAGCTGAATGCCCCAGGCAATGTGTAAAGACGGAACTGCTCTCTGAACCGGGAAGGCACCTCGCTGGACAGATTTGCTTGTTGGAGTTTTTTTTTTTTCTTTTTTTTCTTTCTGCTTTTGAATCAAGATGGAGAAATCATTTTGCTCTGACATTATAAAAAAAGGAGTAAGGCAAGACTTAACTCATGAGATGTATATTCTCTTCTCAGTGTGTGCCTGTGACTCCCACTGACAGTGATGGCAGTTATGCAGATGCATGCAGAAGAAAATAGACTCTTTTTAACATTAAACATCAAATTTGGGTCTCCCCAGAGAAAGCTGGTCACTGGAGTGGCTGTGAATGATGCATTTTCACGGAATGTTTTAGTCGTAAATCAATCCTGAATCATACTAGAGTCCTTTGCTGCTCTTCTGAGATCCTAGTGTATCATGCACACACTGACTCTATTTCAGACTGAGCTTAAATTCATTTACCAAAATAAGGTTCAAATAATTAATTGTGACTTTTATAATTGTATTCCTCTGAAGATCCAGAGCCTAATCTGGCTGTGGTTAATGGTTTTAATTTGACTTATAATACAGTGTCAGTTTATTTAGTTGAAATTAGTTTTCTATTTCTCTCCTTTTTGTAAGCGCTGCCTGTTTACTTAACAATATTTGGCTTTGCCTAATAATATGTACAGAAGACAGTGCTAAGTGGAACATCAGCTGTTTACATCAGCTCTAACAATTAATGCATGTTAATTTTTAATTACACTGATTGTACTAGAGGCAGAATGTATGTTTCTTCACAGAACAGATGTACTAGTCAGCTTGGCTGGTGAACATGCATATCGATCAGATGTTGATGCTGCCAGCAATTCAGCAAAGTCTGCTAAGAGTGTCGGCTTCTAATGTACTTAAAGTTTATGGCTTAGAGTCCTGGTGGAGGCAGTACAGCTCGATGTTACATCCTCTAATGTTTACAGATAATCACAATATGTCTGTTTTGTGGTTAGCTCTACAGTGTACGATCAGAAGATTGAATAGGTATGAGGTGATCTAAAGGTGTCTTTACTTGTGGACTGCTTTCTCCATTCTTATTTTGAGGCAGTGGCTTTCAAGATTTTGTTTTGCCATTAGGATTTTTTTTTTTTTAATTCATGGCTGTTGTGTTAATATTAGGTGTCTGACATGGATGACCACTGTCATTACAAGGAGAAATTGAAAAGATAATATAGTTGCTTGTAAAGAAATCTGTCTCTATTGAGTCCTATCACCAGAGCTAGTTGGAAAATATATAGAAAATGCCAAGTAGTAAGGTAGCAGACAGCAGACAGGCCTTCAGTCAATTGTCAATCAATTAAGAAGCAGTTATTGAATATTTCACTTTAGGTTGCCTAGCTGTGAGGGATAGAAAGAAATCTCAGTCCTTTGCCCCTAGGGGACTCAGACTCTTACTGGAGAAATAATACTCGCAGACAGAAAACAATTAAAGAACAGTTATATACTGTGGCTGGTAATACATAGTTGATAATGTGTACATTCTTTTCAATAAAAAGCATGGGAAAATGCTTTATGATAGAGTTGAACTAGAGTAGAACTGGAGTTGTTTACCTCCAAAATATGGTTTGACTATATAGGTATTAAGCAGTTGTTTCTTAACTAGATTTGTCCAAATCTTCTACGCTGTTTTACAGATAAGAACATCAAATAAAAATGTTTTCTTTTCCTTTAGCATATTCCCAGCTACTACTCTCTAAAATATTTCCAAAGGAATTCCTTGGGTCTCTTTTTACTTATGGGTAAAGAATGATTAGGTAGGAATAAACCAACCTAAGAAGGCAAAAGACCTATACTTGGAAAACTGTAAGACACTGATGAAAGAAGCTGAAGAGTTTGCAAACAAATGGAAAGATATACCATGTTCTTAGATTGGAAGAATCTATTATTAAAATGACCATACTATCCAAGGCATTCTATAGATCCAATGCAATCCCTATCAAAATACCAATGGCATTTTTCAAAAAACTAGGCCAAAAAATTTTACAATTTGTATGGAAACACAAAAGATGCCAAATAGCCAAAACAATCTTGAGAAAGAAGAAAAGAGCTGGAGGAATCACACTCCCTGACTGGAAACTATACTACAAACTATACTACAAGCTAAACTATACTATTACTACAGTAATCAAAACAGTTTGGTACTGACACCAAACCAGACGTATAGATCAGTGGACCAGGATAGAAATCCCAGAACTAAATGCATGCACTTATGGTCAGTTAATCTACAACAAAGGAGACAAGAATGTACAATGGAGAAAAGACAGTCTCTTCAATAAGTGATGCTGGGAAAACTAGACAGCTACATGTAAAAGAACGAAATTAGAACATTCTCTAACCCGTATACAAAAATAAACTCAAAATGGATTAAAGACCTAAATGTAAGACCAAATACTATAAAACTCCTAGAGGAAAACAAAGGCAGAACACTCTTTAACATAAATTGCAGCAATATTTTTTTCAAACTGTCTCCAAAAGCAAAGGATATAAAAGCAAAAATAAACAAATGAGACCTAACTAAACTTAAAAGCTTTTGCACAGCAAAGGAAACCTTCAACAAAACAAAAAGAAAACCTACTGGATGGGAGAAAATATTGCAAATGATAAGACCGATAAGGGATTAATATTCAACATATATAAAACAGATCATATAACTCGACATCAAAAAAGCAAACAGTCCAATTCAAAAATGGGCAGAAGAAATGAATAGATATTTTTCCAAAGAGGAGATGAAGATGGCCAATAGGCACATGAAAAGATGCTCAACATTGCTAACCATCAGGGAAATTCAAATCAAAACCACAATGAGATATCACCTCACATCTATCAGAATGGCTATCATCAAAAAGAACACAAATAATAAATGTTGGCGAGGATATGGAGAAAAGGGAACCCTCATACACTGTTGGTGAGAATGTAAATTGGTGCAGCCACTGTAGAAAATAGTATGGAGGTTTCTCAAAAAACTAAAAATAGAAGTACCTACCCAGTCATAAAAAGGAACAAAATTGAGTTATTTGTAATGAGGTGGATGTACCTAGACTCTGTCATACAGCGTGAAGTAAGTCAGAAAGAGAAAAACAAATATTGTATGCTAACACATATATATGGAATCTAAAAAAACGGTACTGATGAACATAGTGGTAATGCAGGAATAAAGACGCAGGTGTAGAGAACAGACTTGAGGACACAGGGAGGAAGGAGAAGCTGGGACGAAGTGAGACAGTAGCACTGACATCTATACACTACCAAATGTAAAATGGATGGCTAGTGGGAAGCAGCTGCATAGCACAGGGAGATTAGCTCAATGCTTGGTGACAACCTAGAGGGGTGGGATAGGGACGATGAGAGGGAGACTCAACAGGGAAGGGAGATGGGGACATATGTATACTTATAGCTGATTCACTTTGTTGTACAACAGAAACTAACACAACATTGTAAAGCAGTTATACTCCGATAAAGATATATAAAAAAAAAATAGAAGTACCATGTGACCCAGCAATCCTACTCCTGGGTATGTATCTGAAAAAACAAAAACACTAATTTGAAAAGATACATGCACCCCAATGTTCAGAGCTGCATTATTTACAATTGCCAAGGTATGGAAGCAACTTAATTGTCCATCAACTGATGAATGGATAAAGAAGATGTGGTATATGTACACAATATAATGCTACTCACCCATAAAAAAGGGGGAAATTTTGCCTTTTGCAGCAACATGGATGAACTTGGAGGGAATTATGCTAAGTGAAAGAAGTCAGACAGAGAAAGACAAATACTGTATGTTTTCAATTATATATGGAATCTAAAAAATACAAAAACTAGTGGATATAACAAAAAAGTAGACTCACAGATACAGAGAACAAACTAGCAGTTACCAGTGGAGAGAGGGAAGGGGGATGGGACAATATAGGAGTAGGGGACTTAGAGGTACAAACTATTAGGTATAAAATAAGCTACAAGGATATATAACACAGGGAATATAGCCAATATTTTATAATAATTATAAATGGAGTATAACCTTTAAATATTGTGGATCACTATATTGTACACCTGTAACTTATATAATATTATACAGAAACTATACTTTAATAAAAAAATGAAGGTGAAATAAAGGCATCCCTAGATATAAAAAAAAATACATAAAAAATACTTAAGAGAATCTGTTGCTAGAAGACTTACTTTATAAAAAACATTAAAGGAAGTTTTCAAGCTAAGGTAAGTGACTTCATACAGTAATTCAAATCAGTATAAAACAAATCCAGTAAATACAACTTTATAATTATAAAAGGCAGTATAGATGCATATTTCTTCTACTTTCTTCCCTTACAGATTTTTAAAGAAATTTTTTATATATCTATAAACATATATATATATATATATATATATATATATAGTTATATCTATATGATATAGACATATGCAGTCATCCCTTGGTATCCTTAGGGATTGTTTTAAGGACCCCCTGTGGATTCTGAAATTCACAGATGCTCAAATCCCTTATAGTTGGCCCTCCATGTCTGTGAGTTCTACATCCATGGATATGGAGGATGGACTGTATATTTATTGAAAAAAATCCATGCATAGGTGGACCCACACAGTTTAAACCCATGTTGTTCAAGGGTCAACTATAATATATTTGCCAATAACAGCACAGAACAGGTGGGTAGATGCAAAGATGTATTAGGTCAATGAAATGACTACAGATGGAAACTTAAATCAATAAGAATAAATGAAGAGACTTAGAAATGATAAGTGAGAAGGTTAATATACAAATGTTATAAATACACATTTGCTCACATTTTTAACTTCTTTAAAATGCATAAATTATATAATTTCCATGATGCATTGTTGGATTTATAGCAATTATAGATATAATATGTAGGATAATAATACCACAAAAAAGAAGTGAAAAGAGAATTGGACCATATAGGAACAATGCTTCCATATCTCACTGGAATTGTTGGCATAATATGAAGATGTTTCTTATGAGTTAGTATGTATATGGTAAGCCTGACATCAACCACAGAAGAAATAACTCATAAAATAGAATAAAAGATTAAAGAAATTAAAACACTCCATTAGAAAATATTTACTTAATGCTAAAGAAAGCAGTAAAGGAAGAATAAAGGGGAAATACATTAGAGATATAGAAAACAAAAAGTAAAATGGCAGGGCTTCCCTGGTGGCGCAGTGGTTGAGAGTCCACCTGCCGATGCAGGGGACGCGGGTCTATGCCCCGGTCCGGGAAGATCCCACATGCCATGGAGTGGCTGGGCCCGTGAGCCATGGCCACGGAGCCTGCGCGTCTGGAGCCTGTGCTCCGCAGCGGGAGAGGCCACAGCAGTGAGAGGCCTGCGTACCGCAAAACAAAAAAAGTAAAATGGCAAATGTAAATTCAACTATATCAGTAATAACATTAAATATGAATAGATTCCAATCACAAGTCAGATATTGTCAGATAGGATGAAAAAAGACCCATCTATATTCTGTCTATAGGACACATAATTTAGAGTCAAAATAGTTCATAAAAGCAAAGTATGAAAAAAGATATAGTATGCAAATAGCAACCATAAGAAAGTTGGAGTGGGTATACTAATTATAGACAAGATAAACTTTAAATAAAAAATATTACTAGACATAAATGGGGACATTTATAATAATAAAAGGATCAATCCATCACAAAGATATGACAGTTATACACTTATATCTGCCTAACAACAGAGTACAAAAATACAATGAAAGAGAAAATGACAGAAATGAAGGGAAAAATAGACAATGTAACACTAATAGTCAGAGATATAATACTCCACTCTTCAAAATGGATAGACCAAATAGGAAGAAGATCAATAAGAAAATAGAAGACTGCACAGCATTTTAAGCAAAGTAGACCTAACAGATATCTATAGAACACTCTACCCAAAAACAGCAGAATATACACTCTTCTCAAGTGCACAAGGAACATTCTCCCTGATAGATAATATGTGAGGCCACAAAAATCTCAATACATTGGAAGGAATATAAATAATGTAAGGTAAGTTTTCTGACTACAATGGAATGAAACTAGAAATAACACAAAGAAATTTGAGAAACTCACATACATGTGGAAATTAAACAACACAGTCCTAAATGCCCAAAGGGTCAAAGAATAAATCAAAAGGGAAGTTAGAAAATATTTTAGATGAATGAAAATGAAGACACAATATACCAAAATATATGGGATATAGCTAAAGCAGTGACTAGAGGTAAATTTATAGCTGTAAATGACTAAAACAAAAGAAGAAGAATGATCTCAAATCAATAGACTTATTTTCCACATTAAAACACTGAAAAAA
Source organism: Lipotes vexillifer (assembly GCF_000442215.2). Classification (NCBI taxonomy): domain Eukaryota; kingdom Metazoa; phylum Chordata; class Mammalia; order Artiodactyla; family Lipotidae; genus Lipotes; species Lipotes vexillifer. The sequence continues at coordinate 392,131 of NW_006780227.1, forward strand.
GAAGAGGAAACTAAACCTAAAGTAAGCAGGAGGAAGAAAATAATAAAGGTTGGTATGGAAGTTAATAAAATTGAAAGTTTTAAAAAATAGAAAAAATCAATGAAACCAAATCAGTTTTTTTTAAAAAAAGATTTAAACATTGGCAAATCTTTAGCAAGGTTGACCGAGAAGAGATAAGACTCAAACTACTAGAATCAGAAATGAGGGCTTCCCTGGTGGCGCAGTGGTTGAGAGTCCGCCTGCCGATGCAGGGGACACGGGTTCGTGCCCCGGTCCGGGAAGATCCCACATGCCGCGGAGCGGCTGGGCCCATGAGCCATGGCCGCGCTGGGCCTGCGCATCCAGAGCCTGTGCTCAGCAACGGGAGAGGCCACAACAGTGAGAGACCCACGTACAGCAAAAAAAAAAAAAAAATGGTGGTAGGCCAAAAAAAGTAAGGAAAAGCAGTTGATGACCAACGTTAATCTGACAAATTTTAAGTATATTTTTTATAAAAACACTCAAGTGCTTTGCAACACCATAACACAGTCTCATTTCAGTTGTGTCACTGCATCATCTGAGATTATATAAATATATATATAATGTATATATCATTATATGTTTAGTATATTTATTTGTATTGCATGTGTATATAAATATACACACATATTTCATATGCCATATATTTCATATGCCATATCTATGGCATCGACATAATAAGTGTTATGTGTAACTTCCAAGTAACATGATTTAAAGAAGAAATTGCTTGCCTGCCACGTCTTCTCTTTCTCCCTTCTTACAAGCTAGAATTTGGACTAGATCCAACCTTATCCAGTGCAGAAAAGAATATTCTAGGAAATGGAAGAGTAACGAGCTCTGTAGAGAAGGAACTTCCCCACTAGCCTGGCAATGCACACCCAGACCTTTAACTAAGAAAGAAATAAAATTCTGTTTTGTTTAAGCCATTGAAATATAGGACCTTTTGTTATAGGTACTTAAAATATACCCAAGGTAATACGTTTGCCATCTTGACTTTTCTATTTGTGCACATTCTTCTCTTTTCAGTCCTGTTTTCACAAAGCTTTTTTCTTATACACCAACATATTTTTTAAAAGCATGCAAAATCATCCCTAATTGGTAAGGAAACGAGAGGTAAATTTACAGGTTAGTTTTTACTATCATTGGAAACATGACATATATCATTGGAAAAACATTGCAGAGTCACTATTTTCAAAGTTTATTTTCAGATGCAAATCTCATCATTTCTTCTTGACCTTTATTAATCAGTGATGATGCAAAAGATAATAATAGTGGTGGGCTTGTTGAGGTAGGACTTAATTTAACGGGAAAGGAAAAGGAGAAAATGGCCATTGAAATATAGCTAGCTGTTCTGTCTCTACTAGTGAACTCAGGAAGGCTTTTGTCGCACAGATTTTTAAAGAAATTTTTTATATATCTATAAACATATATATATATATATATATATATATATATAGTTATATCTATATGATATAGACATATGCAGTCATCCCTTGGTATCCTTAGGGATTGTTTTAAGGACCCCCTGTGGATTCTGAAATTCACAGATGCTCAAATCCCTTATAGTTGGCCCTCCATGTCTGTGAGTTCTACATCCATGGATATGGAGGATGGACTGTATATTTATTGAAAAAAATCCATGCATAGGTGGACCCACACAGTTTAAACCCATGTTGTTCAAGGGTCAACTATAATATATTTGCCAATAACAGCACAGAACAGGTGGGTAGATGCAAAGATGTATTAGGTCAATGAAATGACTACAGATGGAAACTTAAATCAATAAGAATAAATGAAGAGACTTAGAAATGATAAGTGAGAAGGTTAATATACAAATGTTATAAATACACATTTGCTCACATTTTTAACTTCTTTAAAATGCATAAATTATATAATTTCCATGATGCATTGTTGGATTTATAGCAATTATAGATATAATATGTAGGATAATAATACCACAAAAAAGAAGTGAAAAGAGAATTGGACCATATAGGAACAATGCTTCCATATCTCACTGGAATTGTTGGCATAATATGAAGATGTTTCTTATGAGTTAGTATGTATATGGTAAGCCTGACATCAACCACAGAAGAAATAACTCATAAAATAGAATAAAAGATTAAAGAAATTAAAACACTCCATTAGAAAATATTTACTTAATGCTAAAGAAAGCAGTAAAGGAAGAATAAAGGGGAAATACATTAGAGATATAGAAAACAAAAAGTAAAATGGCAGGGCTTCCCTGGTGGCGCAGTGGTTGAGAGTCCACCTGCCGATGCAGGGGACGCGGGTCTATGCCCCGGTCCGGGAAGATCCCACATGCCATGGAGTGGCTGGGCCCGTGAGCCATGGCCACGGAGCCTGCGCGTCTGGAGCCTGTGCTCCGCAGCGGGAGAGGCCACAGCAGTGAGAGGCCTGCGTACCGCAAAACAAAAAAAGTAAAATGGCAAATGTAAATTCAACTATATCAGTAATAACATTAAATATGAATAGATTCCAATCACAAGTCAGATATTGTCAGATAGGATGAAAAAAGACCCATCTATATTCTGTCTATAGGACACATAATTTAGAGTCAAAATAGTTCATAAAAGCAAAGTATGAAAAAAGATATAGTATGCAAATAGCAACCATAAGAAAGTTGGAGTGGGTATACTAATTATAGACAAGATAAACTTTAAATAAAAAATATTACTAGACATAAATGGGGACATTTATAATAATAAAAGGATCAATCCATCACAAAGATATGACAGTTATACACTTATATCTGCCTAACAACAGAGTACAAAAATACAATGAAAGAGAAAATGACAGAAATGAAGGGAAAAATAGACAATGTAACACTAATAGTCAGAGATATAATACTCCACTCTTCAAAATGGATAGACCAAATAGGAAGAAGATCAATAAGAAAATAGAAGACTGCACAGCATTTTAAGCAAAGTAGACCTAACAGATATCTATAGAACACTCTACCCAAAAACAGCAGAATATACACTCTTCTCAAGTGCACAAGGAACATTCTCCCTGATAGATAATATGTGAGGCCACAAAAATCTCAATACATTGGAAGGAATATAAATAATGTAAGGTAAGTTTTCTGACTACAATGGAATGAAACTAGAAATAACACAAAGAAATTTGAGAAACTCACATACATGTGGAAATTAAACAACACAGTCCTAAATGCCCAAAGGGTCAAAGAATAAATCAAAAGGGAAGTTAGAAAATATTTTAGATGAATGAAAATGAAGACACAATATACCAAAATATATGGGATATAGCTAAAGCAGTGACTAGAGGTAAATTTATAGCTGTAAATGACTAAAACAAAAGAAGAAGAATGATCTCAAATCAATAGACTTATTTTCCACATTAAAACACTGAAAAAAGAAGAGGAAACTAAACCTAAAGTAAGCAGGAGGAAGAAAATAATAAAGGTTGGTATGGAAGTTAATAAAATTGAAAGTTTTAAAAAATAGAAAAAATCAATGAAACCAAATCAGTTTTTTTTAAAAAAAGATTTAAACATTGGCAAATCTTTAGCAAGGTTGACCGAGAAGAGATAAGACTCAAACTACTAGAATCAGAAATGAGGGCTTCCCTGGTGGCGCAGTGGTTGAGAGTCCGCCTGCCGATGCAGGGGACACGGGTTCGTGCCCCGGTCCGGGAAGATCCCACATGCCGCGGAGCGGCTGGGCCCATGAGCCATGGCCGCGCTGGGCCTGCGCATCCAGAGCCTGTGCTCAGCAACGGGAGAGGCCACAACAGTGAGAGACCCACGTACAGCAAAAAAAAAAAAAAAATGGTGGTAGGCCAAAAAAAGTAAGGAAAAGCAGTTGATGACCAACGTTAATCTGACAAATTTTAAGTATATTTTTTATAAAAACACTCAAGTGCTTTGCAACACCATAACACAGTCTCATTTCAGTTGTGTCACTAAAAAAAAAAAAAAAAAAAAAAAAGAAATTCAGAAGTGAAAGAGGGAAAAATACTAATGCCTTTACATAAAAATAATTATGAGATACTATAAATTGTGTGCTAATAAATTTGATAACTTAAATGAACTGGCCAAATTCCTAAAAACAGACAAATACTGAAACTGACTCAAAAAGAAATAGAAAATTTCAACATATTTATATCAAGTAAGAAGATAGATGTGATCATCAAAAAATTTACCACAAAGAAAACCCCAGGCCCAGATGGCTTCACAGGTGGATTATACCAACCATTTAAAGACTAATTAATTTCAGTGCTTCATAAGCTCTTCACAAAACAGAATAGGAGAGAACACTTCCCATCTCTTTCTCTGAGGCCAGTATTACCCTGATACCAAAACCAGACAAATACTCCAGAAGAACAGAAAACTACAGCCTAATATCTCTTATGAATATGAATGCAAAAATCCATAACAAAGTACTAGCAAGACAAATCAGCAACATATAAAAAGTATTATACATCATGATGAAGTGAGATTTATCTCAGGAATGTAAGCTTGGCTTAATATCTGAAAATCAGTGTAATAGTATACCGTATCAGTAGAATAAAAAAATAAAAAACACATGTTTATCTTAATAGACATAGCATGCAAAAAATGCAGAGAAAGCATTTGACAAAATCAGACACTCTTT
>NW_006780227.1:396792-420698 GCF_000442215.2 Lipotes vexillifer
AACAAACTTGGAAGAAAAGAGAACTCCTTAACCTGATGAAGGGTAGGTACAAAACCCACAGCTTGCATCACACAAAATAATGAGACTGAACACTTTCCTCCTAAGATCAATAAGACGAAGACAATGTCTATTTCCCTTACTTCTATTCAACATTGTATTAGAGATTCTAGCCAGGGTAATTAGGCGAAAGAAAGAAAATAGAAACCATATGTGTTGAAACTAAGGAATAAAACTATTGCTGTTCACAGATGACATGATCTGTTTATAGATAATCCTAAAGAATCACTGAAATCTATTCATTTTTAATGAGTTCAGCAAATTGTTAGGATTCAAGATGAATATATGTAAAATCAATTGTATTTCTGAGTACTTCCAATGAATAATTTGGAAATAAAATTAAGAAAACATTTTCATTTACCATTGCATCAAAAAGAATCAAATGCATAAGGATACATATAATAAAAGTAGCACAAATTTTATACTCTGAAAACTGCATGAAACAAAAGGAGATTTACATGAATGGAAAAACATCCCATGTTCATGGATTGGAAGACTTAACATTGTTGAGATGGCAGTACTCCCCAAATTGATCTACAGATTCATGGCAATCCTATAGAATCCCAGCTGGGTTCTTTTTAGAAAGTGGCAAACTGTACTTAAAATTCATATGAAATTGCAAGGGACTCAGAATAAGCAAAACAACTTGAAAAAGAAGCACAAAATTTGAATACTCAAAAATTACTACAAAGCAACAGTAATTGAGACACTGTGATACTCACATAAGGACAGACATATAGGTCAATGAAATAGACTTGAGAATAGAGAAATAAATCCATATATTTATGGCCTACTGATTTTGACAAGGAGGCTAAGACCATTTAATGGGGAAAGAATTGTGTTTTCAACAGATGGTATGGGAAACTGGATAATGATGTACAAAAAATGAAATTGGACTTTTCTCATACCATATACAAAAAGTAACTCAAAATTTTTGAAAGACATGGCCTAAATACTAGAGATAAATGTATAAACGTCTTGGAAGAACTGTATAGGTAACTCTGGATGACTTTTATTTGGCAATAAATTCTTACTTATGACAACAAAATATGAATAGCAAAAGGAAAAAATAGATAAATTGGATTTCATCAAAATTAAAATCTTTTATGCTTCAAATGACACCAAATGCCTCAACTGTTTCATTCTTGTTTGTAGTGTCTGTCCTCAAGATTCTGTCAGTCTGAATATTTGGATGCATAGACAATTGGACATAACACAAAGTGTAATGAAGTAAATGCTCTCACAGAGAATCATAGAAGCTCATAAACAGAGGATTAGGAAACACAAAATACTGCTCGGAGGAAGGATTCTGCTTGGGAGGTTGTCGTGATGGCCATGAAACAACTCTGAAGCATAAGTAACATTTCAAAAATATAATTTTATCTGGCAATTATTTTCTGTCTTTCCAGTTTAGAATGATACAGAAAATTACTTATCATAAGGAGCTTAATAGAAGGTAGTTAGTTGTAGCTAATGTCAGAGAATAATTTTACTGTATTTAATCTTAAAATATAATAAATATATTAAAAAGTAATAGTAATAATTAGAATAGCATTGTACTGGCACAAAGATCAAGAGACAGATCAATGAATTCATCACCCAGAAATACGTTCAAGTACAGGTGGGAATAGAGCATCTCTTATCAGTGGGGAAAAGACAAATTTGTAAATGAAAGGATGATAGAATAAAAGCATTTGAGCAAAAAGAAGTTTAAGCTGGATCTCTAATTATCATTTATGAAATAAATTCTTGGTGGATAAAAGGTCTAAATATAAAACACTCAATCCAAACAGTACTTGGAAAAACATAGGTAAGTGTGGGAAAAAAATAGAAAGACTGTTTTATCTTTTATTGTAAAATGTATTGGACTTTTTATTGATTGTTTCTTTTGCTGTGCAGAAGATTTTTAGTTTGATGTAGTCCCGCTTGTTGGTTTTTGCTTGTGTTGCTTGTGCTTTTGGTGTCATATCCAAAAAATAACTGTGAAGACCAATGCCAAAGAGATTTGTCCCCATGTTTTCTTCTAGGAGTTTTATGGCATCATATCTGTGTTTAAGTTTTTAATCCATTTCAAGTTAATTTTTATGAGTGGTGTAGAATAGGGGTCCGATTTTATTTTTCTGCATGTGGCTATCCAGTTTTCCCAGCACCATTTGTTGAAGAGACTATCCTTTCCCAATTGAGTGTTTGTGGCTCCCTTGTCAAATATTATTTGACCATTTATGTGGGGATTATTTCTGACTGTCTACTCTGTTCCATTGTTTTATGTGTTCATTTTCATTCCAGTACCATGCTGTCTTAATTACTATATCTCTGTAGTATAATTTGAAATCAGAAAGTTTGATGCCTCTTTGTTTTTCTTTCTTAGGATTACTTTGGCTATTCAGGGTCTTTTGTGATTCCATACAAATTTTAGGATTGTATTTTCTATTTCTGTGAAAAAGACCATTGGAATTTTGATAGGAATTACATTGAATCTATAAATGGCTTTGGGTGGTATGGACATTTTTAACAATATTAATTCTTCTTACAGAATGGGAGAGAGTATTTGCAAATCATATATTGGATAAGGAGTTAATATCTAAAATACATAAGGAACTCATACAACTTAAGAAAAACACCAAATAATCCAATTAAAAAATGGACAAAGAAACTGAGTAGACATTTTTCCAGATAAGCCATCCAAATAGCCAATTCAGGTACATGAAAAGATATTCAACATTATTAATCATCAGGGAAATACAAATCAAAACCACAATGAGATACCACCTCACACCTATTAGAATGGCCATAATCAAGAAGACAACAACAACAAGTGTTGGTGAGGATGTGGAGAAAAGGGAATCCTTGTTCACTTTTGGGGGAATGTAAATTCGTTCAGCCACTATGGAAAACAGTATGGAAATTCCTCAGAAAATTTAAAATAGAACTATATGATCCAGCAATTTCACTTCTGGGTATATATCCAAAGGAAATAAAAACAGGATATCAAAGAGATTTGTGCACTCCCTTGTTTATCACAGCATTATTCACAATAGCCAAGATAGGGAAACAGCTTAAGTGTCTATCAATGGATGAACAGATAAAGGAAATGTGGTATATATGCAAGGCATACTATTCCACCATGAGAAAGAAAGAAATCCTGCCCTTTGTGACAACATGGATAGACCTGGACAGCATTATACTAAATGAGACATGCCAGACAGAGAAAGTCAAATAATATCTGATATCACTTTGATATATCTGGAATCTGAAAAAGCCAGACTCTCAGAAACAGAGTAAAATCGTGGTTACAAGCTGGGAGGTGGGGGATTGGGAAGATGTTATTACAGGTCACAAATTTTCAACTAATATATTAATAAGTTCTGGAGATCTAATGCATAGCATAGTGATTATAGTCAACAATACTTCAAGTTGTTAAGATGCTAGATTGTAAATGTTCTCACCACAAAAAAGGAATGATAATTATGGGAAGTGATAGAGGTGTTAGTAATGCTAGGGTAATAATCATATTGCAATGTATAAATGTATCAAATCAACATGTACACCTTAAATTTATACAAAGTTTTATGTCAATTATATCTCAATAAAAATAAATTAATATAAAAATAAAATGAAATAAATTACACATAAGAGATCTAATTACAAAAAACATTTTCAACCTAACTTTAGGAAGAAGATATACGTAAATTTTGTCTTTATAATTTTAAAGAAAGTAACTTATAAGCATGTCAAAAAGGCCAAGAAGCTATTATCTCTTGGTCTATTGTGATATCTTCATAAATGTTCTCCGTGCTTCAGCCTTCGTTCTCATCCTCTATAGTCTATTCTCTGTAGTGCAGGAAGAATGATCCCTTAAAAGTAAATCAAATACCCTGCTAAAAATCTCCCAGTGGCTTCTCACATCACAGCCTACAAAGCGCTACCTGGTTTGATACCTGCTACCTCTCTGACCTCATCTACTACTACTTACATTTAGCTCATTGACTTGGCCTCTGGCCTCTTTGTCACACTTAGCAGGATCCTGGGTCACTTGCTGTTTCCCTGCTTGGAAGGCCTGTCCCTGTGTGGTTCACTCTTTTACTTCCTTCTGGGGTCTGATTAAATGTCACCCTCTCAAAGAGGCATTTCTCAATTGCCTTACATAAATGGGCAGCCCCACACCCCTAAACACTTTTTGACTATTTCTCCCCTTATCCTTTGCACAACATAGGAATCACCTTAAAATGTAAGGTGATATGATAAATGATATGGTTTCTGTATATCTTCTTCATCGGTAAGATTCAGAACATTAAAAAAGTGTGATGGTCCACAGGGTTGGCAAGGGCTGGGGAGAATAGGAACATTTACACAGTCTTGGTGGTCGGGCATGTTGGTAAACTAGGTTAGAAGGCAATTTGGAAATATTTATTAACATTTTAAATGTTCATCTGTTGCACTTTTAGAACTCTTTAGGCTAAAAAACTCACACAAGAATACAGCATTTACTTAAGACCATTTTATTCCTTGACATAGTGGAAAGATGGAACCAACTTAAAGGTCCTAATGATTCATCCATTCCCTGAAACAGCACACTGGCATATTTATTCAGGCCTCTATTCACGTATTCCCTCCTGCCTCCTTGATCACCCTCTGTAATGTATGCTCCACATTTTGTTTTGTCTCCTATCGTGTAAGAAACACTTAAATATTTATTAAAAGGAATCTATCAAAACTGTCATGAAAAGATAGTCATAGTATGTTGTCAAGAGCAAAAAACAAGTCATAGATACCTGCAAGAATATAAACCAATCAGTGAACAATGATTTCTTCAGAAGAGTAGAATAGGGAACTAAGCCCTTTTGCTTTATATCACACTCAACTATTTGCTTTATTTTTTTTAACAAGGAGCATGAGTTTGACACTTTAAATTATCCAGTAACAACAAAGTGTTGACCTTATCTTTAAAATAGTTGGCAAATCCGTAATTACTGATATCCTTCAACAATTTCAAATTGGGTTTGGTATTTGGGATTATAATTTTATTTCAGGACATTTTCTTTCTAGAGAGTGTATGAATGAGGGAGGGCATGTGCACAGAAGTGCAGTGAGAGTACGTGTGAGCTTGCATACATGTGTATGCATGTGAGGTGTTACTTCTCTCTCTGTTCCCATTTGAAAGGTATGGGACACTTTGGGTTCAAACACAAAGGAGTTTTGATGCACATAGGGGAAATGAACACCCTAACTTTTCCAGTTTTTATTCCTACAACCAGCCTCACCCTCCAATCACAAATGCAGTATTTTTAATTGAGAAAATGAAAGTTGACAACATGTGTTCAGTATTCCAATAAGGCCCTATTAATTTAAGAAACTGGTATTATAATCCATATTTTCTCCATATTGTTATTCTGTATTTATCTAGCTGAAATTTATTCTGTGCCAACACATTTCGTATTTTAAGACAATTTTAGAATATGAAGGACTTAATGTAAAAATCAGTTCTTTTGCTGTATCGTGCCAGAAAATTCCAAAGAAGTCAGAACTAGCCACTCTAAACACCAGAAGAGATGATTTTAACCCAAACTTGAAAAGCACTCTTGTGTGTAGTGTAAGAAAATAGGCTTTAGCTACAACGGAGCTATGTTGTATAATAATCTGCTATTGAAAAGGAAAAGACTGAAGATTTTTAGGCTGGTAGGTTGTACTTACCTAATTGGAATATTAATTCCATTTGTCTTCCTTTAAAGGATGTTTCATCTTTTGATTAACTCCTTGGTAGTACAACCAATTACTGAAAACAGGATGTGCCTACTTAAAAAAATTCCAATTCCCAGCTGAGGAGCAAATTCACGTATACTATTAATTGTTTTCATTGAAACTGGGTACCCCAGAAAACCAAAACAGCAAGTGGTAATATTAATAATTTTTAAAACACTCACCATATTGTGCAATAAGTAAAACAGAGAAAATATGTTTCAGGGTTTTGGTTTGCTTCCCCAGAACTGAGACTACTAAAAGGGAATGAGTTAGTTGTACTTGTCAGTTCCATTCCATCTTACTTTGTGAAATGTACAGAGTTGGTACAAGGCTCATATATTTACTGGACACTGTTCCACTGAAAATGCTGAAGTCCACCTACTCACCCACCCATGTGAGCTACGTCAGCATTACTCAAATAGACAACTTCTCCCTTTGACTTGTTTCTGTAATGATAACAGTATCCTTGGTATGGAATTCAACACACCTATTGCAGTCAAATGTCAAAGGAGAGAAAAAAGAGGTCACTTTAGCATTTTGGAATAAGGTGTTAAAAAAATTCTTTGAAAAATTATTATCTGATTGAATCAAAGACTAGAAGAGATGGTATCGTGCTTTCAATCAGGTCTGTGTTTATATTCTCCTGGACAGTAGAAAATATGCCCAATTATTAACTTATACACAAAAAGATTTCACAGACTCTCCTATGAATTCCAGTGGTCAGATGTACAGGAGACCTGTTATTTACTTAATGTATTTATTGATGTTCCACAGTTCTACAAACTGGAGAGAGAATATTTTACTTTATCATTTCTCTTGGGGTGCTGCCATTTTGAAGGAACTAGAGCTGTCTCTGATGTTCTATTTTGTGCTTATACCCCCAAACCAACAGAGACTCTTAGAGAATTCTCTTTATAATTTGCCATGCTTTAAGCTTTCATTCTGTGATTCATTAGCCAAACCTTTTCTAAACATTAGAGGATTTAGTTCTTTGTATGTCTTAGGATTGTGTATTTATTTCAACTCTATCTCTTCTTTTTAATGAGTGCACATGAATATCTTATATGTGAAACTTCCCGTATGTAGGGATGGTGTCTATTATTTATTCTGTATAGAAGCCAGCACAGTTCTTATATACATGTTTTCTGATGATGCTGCTGAAGAGGGAGAGGAAGATGACACCAGATTAAATGTGGCCAAATATTCTCAGAATGAAAGATGCTTGCTTCAGTTTATGCTCCTCTTAGGTTAGGTGGGAGAAGCATCAGTTGAAATCATGGTATGCAAGTCATGTAGCTGTAGTTGCTAAAAAAGTCAGGGCTTGACTTGGTAACAAAGGCCCTACTTTTTATTTTATTTAATATTTTTTAGATTTATCCTTTATATTTGTCCCGATATCCTGCTTCTGAAATCTGTGTTTTTGATAACTCTCTAAAATTTGTGAAATCTTGAAATTCAAGAAGTATGTCTTCAGATCATTCAAAGGACAAAAATGTGAGTGAGAGATTAATGCAGTAGCACATTTGCTTTCTGAATGTTGCCAGTCCATTCTTCTACATTCATGTTGTGTTATGATTGTTCAGCTGATTATACACTGAATTGCTTTGGCAATCAGCCCCTATTATTTCCTTACCAATTGCTCTAACATCAATCAAGATAGTCTAGATTTATGATGTGAAGACAAACAACCCTAAAGTCTCAGTGGCTAGGTCAGTTTTTTTCTGCTGCTTAAAATTTACTTCCAATTCAATAGCTTAAAACGACAAACATTTATTATCTCACAGTTTTCATGAATCAGAAGTATGAGCGTAGTTTACCAGAGTTTTTTTGCTCAGAATCTCACAAGGCTGCAAGCAAGATGTTGACCAGGTTGCATTCCTTTATAGAGATTGGGGTACTCTCCCAAGTTCATGTCGTTGTTAGCAGAATTCAGTGCCTGAGGTAGTAACACTGAGGGTCCAGCTTTTTTGCTAGGTATTAGCTAGGGAATACCCTTAGGACCTAGAGGCCTCCCAGAGTTGCTTACCACAGTGTCCTTTCCTTGGGCAGTTCATATCCTAGCAGCTTCCATCTTCTAGGCCTGAAGGAGAGTCTCTCCTCTGTGGTCTGTTAAAGCAGAGTCTTTTATATTGTAACAGAGTCCCTTGCCACATAGCATAACCTATTCAAGGGGTTAATTGTCCCTTCACCTTTGCCATTTTCTTTTGGTAAGAAGCAAGTCCTAAATTCTACCTGCACTCAAGGAGAAGGGATTATACAAGGGTGTGACTCATTAGGCCTCACTTTAGGATGTGCCTGCCACAGTGGTTTAACAAAACCAAGAGTTTGTTTCTTATGCATGCAAACTCTGCTGCAGTATTGAGTAACTATGCAGGGCAGCTTTCCTCCATGTGGAGACTCAGCCATGCAGGCTGACTCAGTCTTGTGACACTCACATCTCACATCAGATCATGATCACTGCAGCAAGGGAACAGAGTGCCAGAGAGCCTCACACCAAGAGTTAAAATTATCATATACACTTATAATCAAAGGGCCAAGACTAGTCACAAGTCTCCACTTAGGTGTAAAAGGATGGGATGTTTGATTTTCCCAAATGCCTGAGAGCAGAGAAAACCAGGTATGAGTGAGCAATCACAGTTTCTATCACAGTTATCCTAAGAAATGTTCCTTAAAATTTTTGATAGTGTATATGTGAACTTATTTGACTTGTTACAGACTGAAATGTGTGCCTTCAAAATTCATATGTTGAAGCTCTAACCCCCAATGTGATTATAGGAGCTAGGCTTTTAAAAAGGTAATTGATATTAAATGAGGTCATAAGGGTGGAGCTTAATCCAATGACCAAGGTCCTTATAAGAAGATGAAGATAAACCAGGGGTACACATGCATAGAGGAAAGACTACGTGAGGACATAGCCAGAAGGTGGCTGCCTGCATGCCAAGGAGAGAGACCTCAGGAGAAACAAAACCTGCTGACACCTTGATCTTGGACTTCCAGCCTCCAGAACTGTGAGAGAGAAATTTCTATTGTTTAAGCCACATAGTCTGTGGTATTTTCTTATGGCAGTTCTAGCAAATTAAGGTAACACAGAAGAAAAAGAAATGTAATTAGCCTAATATTTAAAGCATTATTAACTTACTTTCACCCATTTGCTTATTGATTTGGTAGCCATCCTGTAAATTACATTTGTTTGTTTGTTTGTTTTTAAATTCCAACTCTACAGATCAGGAGGAAGAGACTCTCAAGAGGAAATGTAATTTATGCAAAGTTACCTAGTTAACCAGTGGATCAAACTCAGTACAATGTTTACTTTGTGTTCTGGGGTAATTCAAATTTTCAGTAATGAGTTGTCTCAGGCAAAACTATTTATTTAAGAAGCCTATAAACATTGGCCTTTGGCCATAGAAGAACTAAGCTTGCTACCTTAGGTTTATTAAGATTTGCCCCATGGAAACTTCAGTTTAATTGAAAATTCCCATGCAGCATTTATTTTAACAACAGCAGCTTGGGGTTTAACTAAGTTTTCAAATTTTCTGTGGTGTGGAAAACAATATTTGAGGCACCTACTTGTAGCAACAATATTTCCTAGTGCTATTATTAGGGTATACCTGTTAATGGCCAGATTTCTACGAGTGGAATAACCAGAAATCTCAGTTTGGGCAGTTTTTGTTAGTAAAACTGTAAATATGGCTGGGGGTGTGATTTCTTCTTCTGCAAAATATGTGATTGTTTAAATAATAAGGAAATACTCCCACCCCCTATAAAGTTGTGGTCTTGTTTAAGTGCACTCTTCCACAATGTGGGCAATCATGAGTTTCCGTGGTACATTTAACGTAATTAATATATGTGTTTGTATTGGCAAGAATCTGTCCTCATTCCTGTTTGTTAATCATGCAAATCTTACTCACCTTCCTACCTGTTTTCTTTACTGGCTATTAGCATCTGTCCTTAAAGTATACTTTAGTTCATTGAATAGTCAGTGCATAAAATTTGCTAAAATGCACAGAGCTCATTCATGATCATAAACAATGCTTTTTCTCTCTTTTCCTATTGTCCAAAATAGTTTAATATATTTTGCCTGAAGTCTTTGTTTTAATACATATATTTAGTGTCACTTGGTTATAGATTTCATGAGATTTTCTAATAGCCTTACAGTGTAACTCTTCTAATCCAAACCACTGCATCCCAATCTTATTTTCTATATTTGATGTGTGTTTGTTTTGTTTAATTAGGATAGAAGTTCATTTTCTATCCCCTGCCACCATCACCACAATGAGCCATTCCAAGTCACTTTGGTGTCTATTCGAAGATTCAATCAGCTATACCCCGTACCAGAACATCATCTGAGGTCCTGGTCGAGTCTCATGCTACACCCATCAAAACTCCCAGGTTTTGCTTCAGTCTGAGCTGATGACACTCTACAAATTCAGATCCACCTCAGACTTTCCCCAAAGAGTGCCAGAGAGTGGTTAGCCACTATTTTCCAACTAAATCTATGGAGGTTTATGTGCTGGAGGATTTGCTTTAGGTTAACAGACTCCTGCAGTGTTAATAAAAATATATGCAAAACTGCACACACAGTCTTTTTTTTCTTAAATAAGTGCCCATTAAAAATAACTATATGATAATTAATGAGGAAGGTAGGTAGTACAGTGTAGATGGTTTGTCAATATTGTAGTGAGGTCATTCATCTGTGGAGCAGTGATATTCACCTACTTTCTCCTTTGCTTCAGAGATGTAGAGTTAATATTTCACTTCTGATTTTAGATACTCTCTCAAGCATTATTTTAAACAGGTAGACAGGGACTACTTCCAAGATAAAGAAAGTTCCCATTCTTTGATGATTAATTCATAATGAAGGGAATCCTCATTCCAAATGGACTTCTGTAAGCCATCATTCCCCTGAAACTAATGTTCCTAAGTATGTGGGGAGAATAGTTAAGGAATGTTAAATTAAGTTGTAACATACTTAGAAACATGGGCAATGTGTATGTGGCACTAGTTTACTTTAAAACACTCCCTAATGGCCTTTACAAAAATAATACGATAGCAAGTTAAGATGAATATTTACAGTAGGTGGAAATAGTTTCCAAGTGCTAATTCCCAAACCCTTGTTTGTAAAACGTCCTGATTCTTTGATCTATATTTTTGTTAGGCTTCCTCAGGCAGAGATGGGCAAGATTGCCAAAACGATATCTTACTTGAGAACAGACAGTACCTGCAGTGCTTAAGTGGGAGGAATCAAGTAGTCCAGGTTACTAAAAAAAAAAAAAAAAAAAAAAAATCACTTGATTTGTCACATGATAGCATGTGCATTGAAACAACTAGGTACACTTGAAGAAAGCCCGAAAATATGTAAGAGCAAAAAGATTATATCTGTTAAGTGAAAAATCTGCAAATAGTAACACTTGGTACTTTTATATTAAAAGTGCTATTTTAAAAAAATTAGTTGTATTTGTTGATGAATATTGTCTTTGCTGTGGATATCTCTCTATTCAGGTCTTATGTACTTGTAAGTTGTGGGGAAAATATTTTAAATCAAAGCTGTAAAATAAGCATAGTTAGAGAGCTAACATGAGGATTTTTACTTCATTTACATTCATTACATATTATGAGTTTAATTACCTTCCTCATATAATACTGGTATGAAGGAAAGATGCTGAAGAAGGCGTACTTCTGTGATGATTTTATTGATTGTGACTGATGGATGGCATCAACATTTCATAGTGAAGAATCATGGTTTTGTTACATCAGGAAAATTAAATTGGGAGAGTTATTTTCTTTCCCAGTGATAGTGGCAGTTAGAATATTTCACCTGTAATGAGATGTGTGCGTTATGTGCCATCGTGAACCACGGCTCAGCCATTAAATATATGTAAATGAAGAGAAACACAAGAGAGCCCGGGCATAATAACATGCAGAACAGAGAAATGGATCCTGGAAAGTGATTAATTTATTTGATGATGCCTCAAGTGAGGAATTTTAGGTCACAAATGAAGTGACAGAATGACAAATTACCATTTTAAAGAATTTACTGGGCATCATTACTGAACAATTGTCAGGTAGTTTATGGTGGCTGAGGAGATGGTATAAATATAGATCTTTTCCTTATCTGAGATGAATTATTAATCACCTTTTTAAAAATCTTTGTGAGTGATGGTTGGCTATCTGATTGGAAATAATGTGCTCTACAATTTTAACTAAATTCTAATATGATATGTAACAGGAATCTTTACAATTAAAGTCTCAGTGGAGAGTGGTAGGAGGTTTACAGTCAATTGCAGTTTTAATGTGATAGAAGAGGATGAATCCACTAGCATTTTTCAATAGATTTCCTTAGGTATATTATCCCTGCTGTGATGTTATTCAAATGTTTACAGTTTATTTTCATTTGAAAAATGACATTCAGATACTTAAATTGTTTTCCTTGGTTTATTAGTTAATGAAAATGAAATTCTAGTAATTACTATAGTTTTGCAGCGTGCCACATTATTTAAAGTGAAGTGACTGCCTTTGTCAGCGGCATTATAAATATCATCTTCCTGTATTTTGGTCAATTTTTGTTTGTTTTATCTATGTCATGTCCCTTCTCTGTCTATATGTCACTGTGTCTAATACCAGTAAGAACTGGAGTACAGGAGACAAAGTCAGAATTTGAAATAAAGACGTTTTCTCAAGTTTCTTTTTATGTTTGGATAATTAAACACACACTAACCTACTTTGTACATGGCACTAACAACATCAAAAATAAAAACAAAACTTGACAATAAGAGGTACACTGAAAAATATAAACACATTTTAAAATGTCTGTTTGTGTCAGGCTACCTAAACCAGAGTTTATGCATTTCTGCTCATGTATGATCAGCCTCTTAGATCAAATGTACTTGCTATTACAAAGTTCCTTATATTTTGATCAGGATTATGGAAAGGGGTTGTTTCTTAAACATTGTATGTTAGTTATCTAACAGAGTAGAAATGTATAGAGAACTATTTTTAACAAGCTTGTTTCTAAAGCAAGCAAAGAACAGTTGCAGTTTTGCCTTTGAGATGGGAAGGACCTAAATGACTAATCTTTCACCTGGAAGAAGGCTTGAGATTTTGCTCCTTTTACATTAATATGTGCACCTCCTCATTTTAATCTTCATTCATTCTGAGAGTATATGAAAATTTTAAATAAGTATTCCCTGTGTTACCCATGACATCTAGCATTGCTGAACTGGCAAGAAATTTAAATTTTGAATATACATGCTACTTTTTAACAAATTTTGTTTTTACTTTTCCCCTCAACCTTGGTGGTAGAATTTTACTGAAACTTTGTCATTAAAAAAAGAATCCAAAAAGAATGTTTGCTGTTAATTTCAGGGTCCAGTCTCTACATGGAGCTGATTTTAAGGACCATCTTGGCAGTGCTTCTTCTGTGTGGTGCATTCCTTTTCCACAAAGCATGTTCCTGTTTCCCCTGCTATATGTGATGGCACCTTTCAGGGCAGTCCACTCCAGCATTTCTCCTTTAGAGACGACCCTCACTTTTCCCTTTTCCTTTATTCTTGCTTGCCACAGAAAATATAAACATGCAAACAAATGAGTGAGGGCATGCTCCTCAGAGGAAAATTCAAATCCTGTATGAAATAATACAGAGAGATTGGACTTGTTTAAGCCAGCACAGTTCAGAGCAATCAAGAATGTATCAGAGGAGAGAATCACTGCTTTATGTGAACTGAGCGCTTCTGCCACACTTTAAATACCTTTCGTCTTCTGCCAGCTTGCATCAGCTGTCAGAGGGAGTCACAAAAAGGAAATGAAGATGCCTTGAACTCTAAAGCACTGAGAGAGCAAAAGAAAGGATTCCTAAGTAAAATAGTGAAGAATAGATTTTAAATGAACACACAGACATGGAAAAGGAGATGCCTTATGCAGTTAAAAAGACTATGATTTTTGGCTCTTAGCATGATTCAAGAGTATGCTACAGGAAGAAAAGGAACACCTGATTAACGGAAATGGCAATGAGTGGTCACTGTGCCACGTGTTGGCTATGCCCTTAATAGTCTCACAAACTGGTGAGCAGTTTTGGGCCACAAAAAAACATCCAGACATTTTCCCCGATTCTACAAATTGAGATTTGTGAGGAATTTTATCATACCAAAATGACTTAATTATGCTCATTTCTTCTTTTTCTGTTGGAGTTGGTTTATTCCAGGACCAGCACCTCTTCTGCTTTTTCCCTCCAAATCCTTGCCTTGATATGGCATTCCTCATATCAAAAGGAAATCCAGCCACATAAGTTCCAGAAACCTTCTCCCTACTGCCTATTTCCCCAACATTCTGTTATAAAAATTTTCAAACACGTAGAAAGTAAACATCCATGTATTCACTACCTAGATTTGGTAGATATTTGATATTTCTCTATATTCATTTTATCACATAGCTAACCATCTACCATCCAACCATCTTGTAAATTTGTAATTTTTAAATGTATTTCTAAGTAAATTTCAGACATTACATTTCCGCTAAATAATTCAACATGACTATCATGCCTAGACTTTAATATTTATTTTTGGTTTTTTTCCCTTGAAGTAAATTTTACCTCCAATGGAATATATACTTGTTGAGTTTCGATAAACATTTGTATAACCCAACCCCTTATCAAGATATAGGACATTATTCTCACCCCAGAAAATTCCCACATCTCCCTCCCAATCAATACCTTACCTCCACCCACAAAAGAGGAAACTGCTGTTCTTTTTTTTCCAACAAAAATTAGTTTTGCCTGTTGTAGAACTTCATATAAAATGGAATCATATAGGATATACTACTTTGTGTCTGGCTTCTTTAACTCTGCACATTTTTTTAGATTCATCCATGTTGTTACATGTATCAGTAGTTTATTTTCATGGGTGAGTAATATTATATTTTCTGAATGTACTCCAGTGTACTTACCTCTTCTGCTATTAATGAACAGTTGGGTTATTTCTGATTTGGGGCTATTAGGAATAAAGTAGCTATGGACATACTTTTATGAATATACATTTTTATTTCTTTTGGATCAGTATCTATGGGTGGAATTGCTGGCTCACAAAATATATGGTCATTATAAGAAACTGACAGAGTTTATTTTTACAAAATCACTGTGTGTTTTACATTCCCACCAACCATAAATAAAATTCTAGTTGTTTCACTTTCTTGACAACATCAGATGTTGTCAGTCTTTTTATTTTAGGCTGCTTTGCGTTTTTACTTTTCTAGTTTTCCCCTCCTCTCTTCTATGTCTTCATTCACTCTCTCCAGGATTTTTTTTTTTAATCGACCTTTTGACCAAATGTCTCCTCTAGCTGCCAAATTATTTCTCTACTCTCTTTAACAACTAAGCTGCTTCATTTTATCAATGAAACTGCCTTTACTTTATCACTTGAAACTTGCTGACTTCCAGGTGCTGGGGTTCCTTAACCCTTAGTGCTGAGTCCTCTTAGTTCTAACTATGCCCCTTCTCCCAGGAGAATCATGTTGATTGTCATGCATTTCAAGTCGATCTATATGCAAGCAATTCTCAAATTTATATCTCTGGCCTGGACTTCCCTGAGTTTCATCTGCCTGCTTTACATTTCTGCATATCTAAGATTCTGATATCTCAAAGTCATTGAATCTGATTTTGAACTTGGCTGTTCCTCCAGTCTCTGCTAGGATTGTGCATTCCTTCTTCTTCCTGTATGAGAAAAAAAAATCTAATAATTTTCAAACCCAGTTAAACAATGTAAAAGCTATATTTCAGGAATAATGAAAACAATCTAAAAGGAACACCTAAAATGCCTAATGTCTAAAAAGAAATTAGACAATACGTAGAATGAATTAAAAATCCATGTATCAGTACCTAGTGGATGTAGCTAAATACATCCACTGAAGTGGTATAGTCATGTAGTGGAAAATGTGCAGCCTTAAGATGCTTATATCACAAAAGAAGAAAGATAAATGTGAATGAGTTAAACAATTAAATTCAGACAATAGGAAAGGAACAAAAGAAAAATCACAGATAAATGAAGGATGGAAAAAAGATGGATCAGAAAAGAATAAAATAGAATCAATATAAGAAATAAAACAAGTAGCATGATAAAAATTGTCAAAAAATGTAATATTTGAATAGACTAATAAAATTGTCAGATCTCCAGCAAGCCTCATTGAAATAAAAATAGAAGGCCCAAATAAACAAAATTTCAAACAAGAACTCTAAGAAAGCAGGCATAAATACAATAGACATTAAGACAATAATAAGAAAAAATAATAACATTGATACCAGTAAATTAAAAATTTGAAAATATAGCTAATTTGTCATATTTCCAGCAAAATTCAGCCTACTAAAAAAGAGGAAATGGAAAATGTTAGTGATTCTATAACTATTAAAGGTGTTGAAACAGTAATTAAGGTGATCACATAAAAAATTACCAAATCCAGGCAGCTTTAAGGGTGATTCAAACAAATATTAATTAAGCAATGCCAAACATAGTTAATATCAAGCATAAACAAACTATTCCAAAGACAATAAAACAGAGAGTATTTTGCAAAAAAAAATAAATAAATAAAACATAACATAAAAATGTGTGTGGCTTGAATAGCATTGAAAAAAAAATCAAACAAAAAACATAAGAAAAATTATAGGCCAGTATCAATCATAACAATAGATGCAAAAATTATAAACAAGCTATTACAAATGAAATCTGTCAATATATAAAGTATATGAACCATGTAGGATTTATCCCAGGAATTCAAGTTGGATTTAACATTAGAATAGTTATCAATTTAATTCTCCATTTTAACCACTTAAAAGAAAAAAAAGGACCTACAATTACAAAAGATGCAGGGAAAAGCATGTGGTCAAAGTAAATATCAATTTATCATAAACAAAACAAATAAAATATTAGAAAACAAGGGATAGAATGGAAATTCTTTAATCTGAAAAGTGTATCTATCAAAATCCTTTATCAAATGGCATCCTAATATTGAAATGTTAAACTCATTTCCATTAAAATTGCGAAAAAATAAGAATGCTTGTCTTCATCTATTTCTATTGTAAATTTTGTTTCATTTGAAGTCAGCACAATAAGACCAAAAAGTACAAATATCATATCACTATTTGTAGACATGATTGTCTATTATAGACTACTGAAAACAATGCAGACTATTAAAATGAGAGCTTTGTAAATATATATCTATACATATAGCATACATAAATTTTATATATATCACATTAATACAAGAAAGATGTAGCTATATCAGTCAGAATAGACTGGCAAAGAAGCATTATGCAATACTTAAGAATCAATTAGAAAAAGAAAGCAACAATCAAAAAAGAGGAAAGTCATGAATAGGCATGTCATACAAGAGAAAATATGAATAGTTAATGAACCTGAAAAGATGTTCAACATTCTAGAAAAATATCCTAGTGAAACCTTGCATATTACACTGGGAGATATATAGAAAATGTTCATAACAATACTGCTTATAACAGAAAAACAGAAGGTCATTTTTTTGTCACAAAAGTCACAATGACACATTTGAATGCAAAAGTAAATTGAAATATATGCATATGATAAAAGGATACCATGCTGGTAGAACAATATGCCTCTTCATGAAGACTCCTACAAAGATAAGATTTAGTAAATCAGTATACTTCATTCATAATTACTCCATTTATAAAGTTTAACACTCTGTAAAAGTAAACCATATCTATTTATGGATGCATGCATAGGAGGCTAAAATATATATTTATTAAAGTGAATGGTAAACACTAAATTCAAAATAGTGATTATATCAGGGAGATGTAGGAGGAAAATGCAATTTTATTTTAAACAATGTGCTTTCGATGTACTCTTAATGTAATTCACACACAGGTGTTTTATTACATGAATATTCAGTTCAATATTATTCTTTATATTTATATGAACATTATATACTTTGGTATGCATGAATTATGCATAATAAAATTATTTTTGAAAACAAAAATATAAACACTTTGGATGTATTTAGTCTGAAGGTAGAAAAAATTTGATATTATTCTATGTAAAAATGAATGACAACATATTCTAACTAGATATATTCTTTTAACTCCTATTAAAGACAGAAAAATTATACAAACTTAATGAAAATAAAAGCAAAAATAACAAAAAACCCCGAAATCATGATGCCATGAACCTTTTCCTGTGTACCTAAATTTATTTAGACAATATAGGATTTCTATATCTAATTAAGTTATAATTATATGTAAAAACTGTGAGAAGATTATAAACTAGGTAAAGTCTTAAAAATATAGTCTTGACTATTTTGGGGGTGGGTGGGGCACACCTTAAATTACTATAATGAAATTACCAGTTTAAGTTTGCAGTCTTGGCCTGACGATTGCTAGAATCAGGCTCTGATAGTTGGTGCTGGATTGGCAGCCTAAATTTTATTTCACTTTATCTTGTTTTGGACTCCACCTAGATTGGAAGATTTCTTTAAGGAATTCTCTCTGGTCTTCAGTCTCTCTCAGACCATATTCTGTGCTTTCAAATTCACTCTGGTTTGATTATTAAAAATAAATTGTGTGGTTTCCGATTTGGAAAGCAAATTTGTGGTGATAAGGCTTTATCAACCAGCCAATAAGAAGTTATGGCCACCACATGAGGTAGGAAAACATAGCTTTACCTAGGGCAAGTATGGAAGGAAATTAAATGGTATTACAATAAAGGTCACAATATTCTCTAAGTATAATAAATTCTTGGTATGTACTGGGTTTAGAAATTAATTTGCCGTGAGAATAGTACACTTTGCAGTCTGAATGACTCTAGGAGTTAAATATTTTTATTGAAATATAATTGACATACAGTATTGTCAGTTTCAGGTGTACTACAAAATGACTTGATATTTGCATATATCATGAAATGATCACCACAAGTCTAGTAGCAATTTGTCCCATACAAAATTATTACAATACTATTGACCATATTCTGTATGCTGTATATTGCATCCCTGTGATTTGTTTATTATATAACCATTAGTTTGTACCTATTAATCCCCTTTACCCATCAGCCCTCACCCTTCTGGCAACCACATGTTTGTTTTCCGTACCTATGAATCAGTTTTCATTTTGTTTTGTTTGTTTACTTATTTGTTTCAGTTTTTAGACTTCACATATAAGTGAGATCATGTGGTATTTCTTTTTCTCTGCCTGACTTATTTAACTTAGCACAATACCTCCATCCATGTTGTCACAAAAGGCAAGATTTCATTATTTTAATGGCTTAGTAACATCCCGTTGTGTGTATGTGTATATATATTTCACACCTTCTTTATCCATTCATATATCTGTGGACACTTAGGTTGCTTCCATATCTTGGCTGTTGTAAATAATACTGCACAAACATTGGGTTGCACATGCATTTGCAAATTAATGTTTTTGTTTTCCTTGGATAAATAGCCAGAAGTGAAATTGCTGAATTATCATATGGCAGTTCTGTTTTTAATTTTTTGAGGAAACTCCATACTATTTTTCATAGTGGGTGTCCCAATTCACATTCCCACCAGTAGTGCAAGAGGGTTCCTTTTCTCCATATACTCACCCATACTTGTGTGCTGTCTTTTTGATGATAACCATTCAGACAGGTGTGAAGTGGTATCTCATTTTGGTTTTGATTTGCATTTCCCTGATAATTAATAATGCTGAGCATCTTTTTACATGTCTGATGGCCATCTGTATATCTTCTTTGAAAAAATGTCTCTTTAAGTCCTCTGCACTTTTTAAATTGGGTTGTTTGTTTTTTTGATGTTGAGTTGTATGAGTTCTTTGTATATTTTGTATATTAAACCCTTATCAGATATATCATTTGCAAATATCTTCACCCATTCAGTAGGCAGTTTTGTTTTTATTGTTTGTTTGTTTATTTGTTTGTTTTGTGGTACGCGGGCCTCTCACTGCTGTGGCCTCTTCCGTTGCGGAGCACAGGAGCACAGGTTCCGGACGCGCAGGCTCAGCGGCCATGGCCCACGGGCCCAGCCACTCCGCGGCATGTGGGATCTTCCCAGACCGGGGCACGAACCCATGTCCCCTGCATCGGCAGGTGGACTCTCAACCACTGCGCCACCAGGGAAGCCCCAGTAGGCAGTTTTTTTGATTAGTTGAAAGTTTTCTTCGCTGTGCAAAAGTTTTTAGCTTGGAGTAGTCTCATTTTGTTTATTTTTGCTTTTGTTTCCCCTGTCTGAGGAGATAATTGCTAAGACCGATGTCAAAGAACATACTGCCTATGTTTTCTTCTAGAAGTTTTATCATTTCAGGTTTTACATTTAAGTCTTTAAATAATTTTGAGTTTATTTTGTGTATGATATGAGAAAGTAGTCTAGTTTGATTCATTTGCATGTAGCTGTCCTACTTTTCTTTCCAGTTTGGAGTCCTTTGATTTCTTTCTTTTTTTTTTTTTTTTTTTTTTTTTTTTTTTTTTTGTCTGATTGCTGTGGCTAGGACTTCCAATACTATGTTGAATAAAAGTGGTGAGAATGGGCATTCTTGACCTTTCCTGATATTGGAGAAAATGCTTTTAACTTTTCAGCATTGATGATGAAATGTTGGTTTGATGTTATTGTAGGCTGGTCATAAATGGCCTTTATTATGTAGAGGTATGTTTCTTCTATACCCACTTTGTTGAGAATTTTGTCATGGATAAATGTAGAATTTTGTCAAAAGGTTGTTTTTTGCATTAATTGAGATAATCGTATGATTTTTATTCTTCAGTTTGTTAATGTAGTGTATCACATTGATTGATTTCTGGATATTGAACCATCCTTGCACCCTGGGAATAAATTCCACTTGATCATGGTGTTCGGTCCTTTTAGTGTATTGTTGAATTGAGTTAGCTAAAATTTTGTTGTGGATTTCTGCATCAAATTTCATCAGTGATATTGGCCTGTAATTTTCTTTTTTTGTGGTGTTTTTGACTAGTTTTGGTACCAGGTTGATGCTGATCTACTAGAGTGAGTTCAGAAGTATTCCCTCCTCTGCAATTTTTTGGAATAGTTTGAGAAGGATAGGTGTTAATTCTTATAAAAATGTTTAGAAGAATTAACTTGTGAAACTGTCTGGTCTTTGGCATATTCTTTTTTTTTTTTTCATTATGCTGAGTAATTTCTTCAGATATATCTTCCAGTTAATGAATTCTCTCTTCATCTGTGTCCAATTATTGCAATAATTTTTAAATTTCTATCCCCATACTTTTGTATTTAAAAATTCTATTTGGTTCCTCACAAAAGGGCTCTGTGTTTTTATTTTAAGGATGTGATCTTATTTCCATGTGCATTATATATATTTTTTATTTCTTTAATCATTTAAAAAAAGGCTTTATTAGTTGCACGATCTATGCAGATTTTAAGGATACAGGAGTGAGCTGAAGAGAGTTCTATCCTTATGGAACTATCATTTTAGTGTAAAATTTATTTTTATTTCCATGACCTATTGTTATTCTGTTCTCTACAAATAGGGGTAGTGGTGATATAAGTCTATTTCTTTTTGTATATGTTGACTCATTAATGTCACACATTTCTATTTTCTATATTTTGAATAGTAATTTTAAAAATTAATTGTATGCCATCTTAAATATTATCTCTGCCTTTTCATCTCACTTCATGTTCCAGGATAACTGACATTGTCTCAATTGTTGGACGATTTCTCTCAAATTGTAGAGACATTTCAGTCTTGATACAATATTTTAAGGTTAATTTATTGGCTTGATTTTTCTGAATAATAATTTATATTTCATATTCTCAATCCACTTGTTTAAGTTAGGTGTAAGTTAGGATATATATTTTTTTAGAATATTTGCTTTTTTCAGAGAATTGCATAAATGCAGTTTTGAATTTTTAAAATAAATGCTAATTTATTCCAGAATGTCAAGATGATTGTATGGGAATGATCTCAACACTGTCTAAGCTGCATATTATGAGAACTTAATGTCTCTAGATTGGTTTCGAAGATGGGAGAGTATTGTAGACTGAATTGTGTCCCCCCCCCTCAATTCGTATGTTGAAGTCCTAACCCCCCAATGTGGCCGTATTTAAAGATACTCTTTAAAGGGGTAATTAAGGTTAAATGAGGTTATAAGGGCAGGTCCCTAATCTGATAGAACTGATTTCTTTATACGAAGAGGAATAGACACCAGAGATTTCTTTCTTTCTCCATTTGTGTACAAAGAAGTGGTCATATGTGCTCACAGCAAGATGTCAGCTGCCTACAAGCCAAGAGAAGAGGTCATGGCATCTTGTCAGCACATTGATGTTAGATTTCCCAGCCTCAAGAACTGTGAGAAGTACATCTCCATTGTTTAAGCCACCCAGCCTGTGATATTTTGTTATGGCAGCTCAAGCAGACTAGTATAAAGAGGAAAGAGGGGGGTATTTTAGTTGTTATTGAGTGAGGGAGTATGATTTCCAAATAAGATAATTTCAGTGCAAAGGAGAGGGAAAACACACCAAAATGATTCTTCCTGTTTAATATCTGCATCTAGGAAATAATCAAAAGATTCACTCCAAAATTTCAAAATCTTGAAATGATTTCAGAGAGTGTAAATGAGAGAATCAGCTAAGCATTAGTAATGGATTTCAAGGTATAATGATATTGTAAGTGTAGAATCAAGCCTGTTAGATAAGGGGAGACTTAAAAGCCAATAAGCAATTAAAAAGATGTCCTCATCCTAATCCCAAGAATCTGTTACCTTACATAGCAAAAGAGATTTTGAAGATGTGTTTAAGATTATAAACTTTGATATAGGGAGGGTACCGTGGATTATCCAGCTGGACCCAATCTAATCAAATGAGTTCTTAAAATGGAGAATCATTCTCAGCTGTAGTCAGAGAAAAAGATGTGATGACAGAAGTTCTTTGAAGGTGAAGGAAGGGGGCCACATGCCAGGGAATGGGAATGGTCTCTGGAAGCTGGAAAAGTGAAGGAAACTGATATTCCCATTGAGCCTGCAGAAAGGAAGGCAGCCATGCTGAACTTTGATTTTAGTGCAACCCATGTTGGAATTCTATATTACAAAACTGTAAGATAATAATTTTTGTCGTTTGAGCCAGCAAGTTTGTCGTAATTTGTTATGACAGCAATGGAAAACTAACATCAATTTTGTTTTACAAATTTAGACCAGAATATATAAAATAAAGACACAAGAACATAACATAAATATGCCAAAACGTAACATAGCACACAAAGAAAATATTAGTCCAACTACACTTAGTAATATAAGGATGCTGAATACTAAAATACCTATTAGTATATAATTCATAGTATGTACAAGAATATAAGTGTGTGTTACACAACATTATTTAATGATTTTAACATTTAAAAAGCTTTTATATCACCCACAAAAAAAGTTTTACGTGTGCCAGTAATTCATAAAAGAAGGAATACAGAGATACATATGGTGTATAAATACACAAAAAGTATTCAAAATATGCTTTTTAAAGTATCCCAATTCAAAGTATCCCAATTTTAGAATGAAATATGTTTTATCACCCCAAATTAAGTTTAAGAAAAAAAAAAGTTTCTTGTACCTAGTGAACTTTGAGTAAGTTAGAAAGCAAACTCACACACCCCAGATGGAGTGTAAAATAATGCAGCATTACCAGGCCAGTGGAAAATTTGGAAGTGTAGAGTCTTTAAAATATCCCTATTTCACTGACCGATTTCAATTAAGGAAAAATATTGTGACATATGTTACAGTATCTCCAATTTTAGGAATGATCAAGATATGTGAAAAAATCCATTTATGGATATGCTCAGCAAAACATAATTTATAATAGCTAAAATTATAATACTATGGTCAAACAATGCCATATTAGTTAAATACACTGTGGAAAGTCTACAAAGGATTACTATGCAACTATAAAATTATTAAATTATAAGAAGCTTTAAAACCTTGGGAAACAAACTATTTTTATCAAAAAACCTCATAGAATTTATCCGACAGTCAATAAGAATCAGGAAGATATGCATGTATTGTATACATAAACAATCTCCTGCACAGAAAAGTCCCTTTTCCATTCCCACTATAAGAGATTCTACCTGATCCTCTTTTCCTTACTATGTTGTTCAACTCTTT
>NW_006780227.1:420708-523954 GCF_000442215.2 Lipotes vexillifer
CTTTCCCTCCTTTTCTTCTCTTCCAAGATGAAATTCCCCTTCCCATTTTTTCTTTGTTCTTCTCAGCATCTCTCTTCTTTCCTCCCTTCCTTCCTTCCTTCCTTCCTTCCTTCCTTCCTTCCTTCCTTCCTTCTTCCCTTCCTTTCTCTGTCTCTCTCTTTCAAACAATTGGGTACAAATTTTAAACAAACTTTGAATTCCTCCAATTTTTTAATGCAGAATGTTTCAACCCTCCTTTATTTCCTGCCTTCTCCTTCAAGACTGCTGCCTTTTATCCATATATGATCTTCCAGGGAATCTTCTCTGATAAAGAGCCAAGTTATTTGATATAAGTTATACACCTTTCTAAATATAAAAAGCAGATTCAGTATCAGGACTTTTGTAAAACATTTAATAGCATATTTTTCTTATTGCTTCTACATAGAAAACTATGCAAAAGCAAAAGTCACAAATGCAAAGAGATAATTATCTATAAAGATGTTCAGCATAGTGTTGTTTATAATACATTTTTTTTTTTTTTTGCGGTATGTGGGCCTCTCACTGTTGTGGCCTCTCCCGTTACAGAGCACAGGCTCCGGACACGCAGGCTCGGCGGCCATGGGTCACGGGCCCAGCCGCTCCGCGGCATGTGGGATCTTCCCAGACCGGGGCACGAACCCGTGTTCCCTGCATTGGCAGGCGGACTCTCAACCACTGCGCCACCAGGGAAGCCCTATAATACATTTTAAAAATATGAAGTAATCTAAATGTCCTTTCCTTAATTAGTAGATGCATTTTACACTTTGCCATATTCACATTATATAGTATTATAATATATATTATGTTATATACACTTATTTATAATGATATATCAGTGTGGGCTAAATAAATGCATATTAGCAATATTTGTAACATGGTGTATATATATATATATCTTCCTCAACTTACTATAGGGTTACATCCCAATATACCTATTGTTACTTGAAGATATAGTAAATCAAGAATGCATTTAATCTACCTAACTTACCGAATAACATAGCTGAGTCCAGCCTACCTTAAACATGCTCAGAACATGTACATTAGGCTACAGTTGGTCAGAACCATGTAACAAAAAGCCAGTTTTATAATAAAGTGTTGATTATTTCATGTACTTTATTGAATACTATACTGAAAGTAAAAACCAGAATGTTTGTATGGGTACAGAATGGTTGTAAGTGTGCGGGTTGTTTATCCTGATGATCGTGTGGATCTACCAAGCATCATGAGATAGTATCATCCTGAGTATCACTAGTCCAGGAAAAGATCAAAATTTATAATTCAAAGTATGGTTTCTACTAAACATGTATTACTTTCACACCATCGTAACGTGGGGACTATCTGTAAATGCTATACTGGAGAAGCTAGAAGAAGTTGCTCAACTTCTGAAGTTAAGGCCTGAGCATAAGGTATCTGCCACAGATAGTGTACAAATTATGGACTAAAACAAGCAGAGAAAAGCATCAGCCTTCCAGAGTTACTGTCTGGTTAAGGCAAACATGAGCAGTAAATAATGAGGAATATGAATTAGCTCTAGTGTTGAAACTAACTTGGTGTTACTTGTATGTGAGATCTTAAGAGTATCAGATGAAGGCAGGTGGAGGCATGCTCTTGTAGCATGATGGCCCATCCTCCTTTTAATGAATAAATGTGCAAGCCAACATCCAAGTTCTCTTATTATTACAATAAGATTTCTTGTAGCTGTTTATGTTACTATGCATAACAAAAATATATTGGCCTATTTTTCTGATTTTTCCCTTAAAGCAGAAAGACTTTTTTTTTTTTGCTTTTGTTGTAAAGAAGAAGGAATACATATTAAAGTAACTGATTTGATTTCTGTCTCACTGTCCACTGCTATTGAACATCTAAGTGTTTGCAGTTGACTAAATAAAATGTCTCTAAAACAAACAAAAACCAAAAATAAAACAACAAAATACTGGCATGGGTTAATTCAAACAGATCAATCAGATGGTCTGGGATGGGACCTGAGAATTTCTAATATTGAATATACAACCCAGATAATTTTTATCATCTGTCATGTTTGAAAAACATTAAATTAGTTTAATAAGATCAACTTACATCTAATAGATAATTGAGACTAGCTGCCCTGGGAAAAGTAGTTTCCAAATATGAAGGAAAGGTGAGGTAGGTAATTTTAGGTCACATGCGATAGAACTGAGAAATTGCAACATAAGCTCATTAGGTACTTGAGAACATAAAGAAAATGATACTTTGAAGTGAAAAGTGGTGCAGAATAGGTATATATGTACCAAAAATATTTTACACTTTTTCTTTCTTAGAATGGTATCTAGGCATCCTTTTATTCCCCTCTTACCCTTTCCTGTACGTAATATCCAGATTTCACCAGTACTACAGGATTTATAAACTAGTCCAATTTTGGTTGAAATAATTTACTTCAGGACATCCTGGTCTTAGCTACAATTATAAACTTATCTACATAAAATACATTCTAAAGTTCAAAGAGTTCTCTTATCAGCATTTGAAGCACAGCCAAGTTTAAGAGTTGATACCACCTACAACTTTATTTTTACCATACAATTTATTTTAATTCTCCTTTCTCTCTAAAAATTTGAGAATATGTACACATTACCAGATCTTTAGCATCCAACATATATATGTGCTTAATCACAAGTGCCATAAAACAACATGATCTATGACAGTATTTCCCTGTCATTTCTCTTATAGGCAGTGAAGTTATTTGGGTTTAATATCTCTTTAAATTTTACATTTCCCCAAGGAATGTAATAGCCCATTGTATGGCATTGTAAGGCAAAATGACTAAATTACAAAGATGTAAAGGGATGTTGTAAAATCTAGTGGAAATTTTCAAATTTGGACTTCCCGCATAAAAGCATGGCAAACTAAAAAACCTGAGTACCTTAGGACCTGTTGACAACCTGTTAGATGAACTTAATCCATTGCTGAAAGAAATATAAAGTGGTGTTCAATTTAGATTTCTAAATCATGCTTCTATATTGAGCAAGGAAAAACCATGTATTGAACTGTTGATGGTCAATGTGTATGCCAGTTTATATTAAAACATTAAAAATGTTCCTATAGGGCTTCCCTGGTGGCACAGTGGTTGAGAGTCCGCCTGCCGATGCAGGGGATGCGGGTTCGTGCCCCGGTCCGGGAAGATCCCACATGCCGCGGAGCGGCTAGGCTCGTGAGCCATGGCCGCTGAGCCTGTGCGTCCGGAGCCTGTGCTCCGCAACGGGAGAGGCCACAGCAGTGAGAGGCCCGCGTACCAAAAACAAAACAAAACAAAACAAAATGTTCCTATATCTTTAATGAAGTAATTTATACTTGTATTTCAACCTAAGGAAATAGAGTGGGTAAATGTAATTTTTCAAATGTTCTTTGCAACAATAAATTTAACAATAACAAAAATATCATAAATATATGACAGTGCACCTTTTCCACTAATCTGTAAACCACACTTGTAGTTAATTTAATTTAATACATATAAAATAATTCTGTACACATATTTATTTGTTCTCCCAAATAGTAGGCAATTCATTACAGTACAGTGGTGATTCCAGTTCTAGGTCTTTGCTAATTTTTTAGTTGTGACATTGTATCCAATTTTGACACTTAGTAACCTCCTGCTACTGTTTTGCTGCAAATATAGTAATAAAACTAGTATCAGCTCTTTGTTCTTACTTAATAGTAGGTGCTATTTAAATAATTTTAAAAGAAGAATCATGGTTGCTTTTATCAAAAAGTTTTTTATGATTTACACTTAGAAAATTTCCTTCTCAAGTTTCTATTTGTAGCAAACAGTTGACTTTTTTCACTAATTATCAGCACAGTGCTCCTTTTCTTACAGATTGATGTTTATAGTAAGAAATCTTCAAAAGAAATATATCTTCTTTGGGGTTCATTCATGAGAATGGCCTTCATTGTCTTCTATCTTCTCTCTCTCTATATATATACGTGTGTGTGTGTGTGTGTGTGTGTGTGTGTGTGTGTACGCATACATATGTTTATTTAAAATGTCATTTGTGTTGTTCATTTCTGTTTTTCATTTATGTTATTCAATTCACCTCTATCTTTAATGTATTGAAAACAGTATCAATTCATTCAAAATCACTAAATCAGTAAATTATTTTCAAACAGCTTAATCATATTCATTTCTGTGATAGCTTCAATTCTGCATCAAAATATCCCCCCCATCCATGCTTCTCATTAGGAGTTATGTACTTTATTCTGTAACGTCTTGATCAGTTATCATCATCTGATTCTGAACAGCTTTTGCCATCTGTCATCTTGAAAGAGAGATGGTTGCCCATCTATTGTAAAAATGCTTCTATTTTTGCTCAGTCACACTGAGACAGATACAGGCTGTGTTATTACTTCAATTTACCATATGAGGAGTATGATGATTAAGCAGTTTTTTTCTGGTGGCATAACTTGCTGATAGCAGAGCTGAAGTAAAACCCTAATTCTTATTATTCTTAACTCAGTGAGCATTCCCTTATACATTTTTTTTTTTTAACTAATATGATAGCTTGAAATTTGTTGTGGTATACTGAACATACCACATGACTTCTCTGGTTTCATTTCTCTATCTGCGAAATGAGGTAGAGTTACATCCCTTTTAAAATACCTACACGGAATAGAGTGATGTTTTACATGTATTATTTGAGACTTCCATCAATTTACACTGGTTGGTTAATTGAAAGGACTCAAAATTTTGACTCCATAGAGTGAACTCACGTAAGCCTGTAAGAAAAGTGAAGTATACAGCACAACAGGAGAATGAAAGAACACGCAATCACAGAAAGGTCCAAAAACTTCCAGGTACAGCCCTCTGGGATCCTTTTCAGCCTCAAAGGACATGCTTCAGGTTCAGATTATGAAACACCCAGATTTGTGTGAGGTGGCTCAATTTCAATGGAACCCAAGCACCCAGTTCCAGAGAGGGCTTTTTGCCCACTGATCATACAGCTAAAACCATGCTTGGTAACCATTTACACCAAGTACAAAACATCCATTTATACTTCCTGAAAGAATGGAGAGAAGCTGGTGCCTCCCATGGAGTTTCAAGCTTTAAAAGGAATATTATAAATCACTAGCTAGTGTTATCTCAGTCTTACTTTTTGACTAAGAGTCCTTACCAGCCTTCCAGATGTCCCTAGAAATAAGCATAAATTTGCTTCTTTCCCACCCCTACCCCCAGTACTACTAATCTCACATATTGATATTATTGCTAATGATGAGTACTAAAAGTCTTTGTGGTAAAGACATTTCATAGACATTAAGGGCTTTGGGGGTATAAAAAGAGAGGACATGTTACTAGTTGGGACTATAGATGGAGCATAATACCTGGATTGACTCACAGGATGGTA
Source organism: Lipotes vexillifer (assembly GCF_000442215.2). Classification (NCBI taxonomy): domain Eukaryota; kingdom Metazoa; phylum Chordata; class Mammalia; order Artiodactyla; family Lipotidae; genus Lipotes; species Lipotes vexillifer. The sequence continues at coordinate 426,096 of NW_006780227.1, forward strand.
TGTAGATTTATTTGATTTACTGTTAAAAGTGGGTGTGGGAGAATGGAGAGATGGTATAAATATACATCTTTTTGCTGCTTCATCCATGCTGAAAATGTAGTAAAGAAAGGAGAACAAATTTCCAGAGTTTCTCTCCATTTCAACAAAAATTTTATTCCCAAACTGAAATTCCTTTGGAGAGAAAATAAGAAAGGAAGCATACAATTTTGAATCAGTAGACTCGTCAAACTGATGAGGAAGGATCAGAATATGTTGACCATCTACGTATGTAGACAAGTAGAAAAATATAAATACTTAGCTGATCTTGAATCTCCTAAAAGGAAATTCCAGAATGCCTAAAGAGAAGAGGAACCTAAAAGGAAGAGATTTGAATATATTAAAGTTAGAAACCTCTTGGGAGGTTTTTCTTCTGGATGTTTTTGAGTCTAGGCTACAATGTCTATACTTAGAGAAAAGTCCAGTAGCCCTGGTTTGGTGTATTTGTGGAAGTAAATTGAGTAACTTGTATAAAGCTGGACATCAGGAATCAAAGAAAAATATCAGTCTTCAATTTGAAGAAGACACTTTGTGTGGAGCAGGATAAACACAAGCCAATCTTTTTTTTTTTTTTTTTAACTGGGGTAGAGTTGCTTTACAATGTGGTATTAGTTTCTGCTGTACAACGAAGTGAATCAGCTGTATGTATACATATATCCCCTCCCTCTTGGACATCCCTCCCCCACCTCCATCCCACCCATCTAGATCACCACAGAGCACCAAGGTGAAAAGCAGCAATGCCAGAGCCTTAGTGGGAACAAAGATAAAAACTGGAAAAGTCATGTCACTTTACATACAACTGGAGAAATTTCTAATATGTAAAGGAAATTAGTAAACTGTGAAAAGAAAAAAAAAACCTTAAAGGAAAATGGTTTCAAATACCTAATTGTAGAAGATCCTTGCAACAGGGAAAACTGAATCACAGTTCCTCTAAAGTTGTTGCTTTCTTCCTGCTGTGTTAGCTTTTCAGAATTAAGCATTACCTGATAGAAAGTATATCAGCCTTGAAGTATCTAACCTCCCAATTTGCTTGGTTCTGTTTGCTTTCTGAGCTATTTGCCTAGTGAAGATTCCCGGGTGCCATTGCCAGTGACTCATTTCCTAACATTTTTGGCTGTATCAGCCTGACCCTGGGTAAGTGTAGATCTCCAACAAGACCTAAATTGTGCCTGTTATAGAGAAAACAGCAGCAGTTCTGGCTTGTAGATCCAACCCAACCAGACCCTGAAGGTTCTGGAACTTCTCACCACTGTCAGACTCTGGTGAAGCATCCTACTTTGGTATATATATCTTTCCTAATGGCTACTTGGAGGAGATAGGTAACTAACATAAAAAAAAAAAATGGAATTTTGACCAGTGAGAGACAGGAGACAGGAAGGAACAAGTAATGGCTGTTATGAAGCATGATGATTCCATATGGCCACTGCAGTAATATCTCATGTTACTGAGCATTGACCTAAGTTTTCTTGTAAAGCTTTGATTTACTAGTTCAAGTACCCCCTTGGATTAGTTTTCCCTCTTTCTCTGTTTTACTTTCCTTTTCCCCTTATTCTTGTTGCCCTGGGATTGCAAATGTTTCTCCTCCTTTCCCTCTGCCCAAAATTTTAGCATGTAAATTTTGCCATACGCTAGAGGAGCCTGGCTATGTCAAGAGGTGTCGTATTCTTTTCAGTGGGTAAGAACAGCAAAGAATAATATAAATATATAATATGTACCATAAATTGTGAGTTCTGTTATATATTAATAAGAGTTATTCATTAAAGTGCTCTGCAGCCAATGGTGTTTCAAAAATGTGTTTAGTCGAGTTTCTTTACTTAATAACCTTAAGTGTATTGCTTTATTTTTCTTCCTTAGAGCATTCATTGAGACTAGCATATCTGAAACACATCATGAAAACAACATTTAGAGAGAAGAAATGATAGAAAAATTAAAATCTCATTGGATCCAGGTAGGTAATGCAAATAAGCAAAACAACCTGGTTGTACACCATGCTAAACTGGAGAGTGCTTGCCCCAGCTGAACTGGAGCACTTACAGAGGATAGGTGGTATATGGGAACGTGGGTTCTGTGTTTCAGAATAAGTCAAACATCTATATTTGTTTAAAAAATATAAAATCTCCTAATGTAAAAAGTATTGACACCTGATTCTAATATTTAAAAGTCACTGCATGGTTCTAAGATAATATGTCTATAAACTGGGCCAGAGCCAATGGTTTGTGGCAATGGTGAAATTACCATCGGAGTACTCTGATCAGTTGACTGTGTTCTAGGCACTGATGGCTGAAGGAAAAAAGAATTCAAAGAAACCTTTCTTATTTTCAAGGAGCTCACAAGGATCAAGAATATTACCACTTTATGTCTAGTTTATGGGTGTATACCCAATGCATTTTCTCAGATCATCCCAGAATGGAAAGAAATCTATCTTAAAGAAGAATTTGATATCCTTGTTCAGTCTAAAGACACAATTATACAACATATCAGTTCTACTTCAGGATGTAATAAACTATTGGTAAGTTGTTTACTCCTTTTAATCCTTCCTTTCTGAACATTGATAATTGGATAAGGATTAAACAAACATTGCTAATTATATTTTATACCTAGATACACTTCTTTTATGCAATTGAAGCAAATCCTTAGGTAAGTGGCTTCATTTCACAGAAATAATTTTTTTTAGAAGTTGAGTTAAAAAGATCATTTTCACCAACAATTACAACCTAGGGAAGTGTAACAAAATTAATTATTGATAATGCTTCTAAAATCCAATCACATGTGATGTGATGATATGTAAGCAAAACCAGAATTAAGTTACAAGGCTTTTGTGAGTGATTATGTTGTCAGCTCATTCATGAATTCATTATTTCTACAACTAAAATATTTTAGTGAAACAATAATGAACATTTTGCTTTCACTAAATATCAGTCTAACATGGTTGACAGTGGTATGAGTAGTATGGTTGGCAGAATTCTAAGATGACCCTCATGATCTCCACCCCATGGTGGTGTTACTGTCATTATTCTGTTATATAGAAAAAGGGATTTTGCAGACATAATTGAGGTTATTAATCTGTTGACATTAAGTTAATGAGATTATCCCCATAGACCTGACTGAATCACACGAGCTCTTTCAAAGCAGAAAGTTTTCTGAGGCTGTCAGCAGAAGAGACTAAGAGATTGGAAGTTTGAAAAGTGTTGATGTAAGGGAGATTCTGTGTTGCTGAGATAGAGGGGGCCTTGCAGAGACCTTTTGGATCTGAGAGCTATTCCTGGCTGCCAGCCAGCAAGAAAATGGAGACTTTATCCTGCAAAATAAAGGAATTGAATTCTGCCAATGACAATGAGGAATGAAAGAAAGGAGGTATCTATCTTATATTTATTTTTCTTGTCTTATTATCTAAATAGGAGCATCAGTAAAACACTGAATCTAACTGGTAATATGTGGCATCATTATCTGGTGTCTGACTTTAACAAAAATGTTTCTAAGTTTCACCATTCTCTAGTATGCTTGCTGTAGGTTTCTGTAAAATAAATGCTACTAGGTTAAGAAGTTTCATTTCTTTTCCTATATTTCTAGTAGGAATTTTTTTTCTATACAAATGTTTCGTACCTAAGAATTCTTTATTTTTTTAAGAGGCTTATAAAATTTACCTGTAAAAGCCTTAGTTCCTAGTGTATTTTTGTGGGGAAGTTTAAATCACTAACTAAATTTATTAGGATAATTTAAATTATATTTCCTATTTCTTTGTAATTCAATTTTTTACAATTTATATACTTCTAGAAAAGTATCTATTACTTGTAAGTTTTCAAATTTATCTTCGTGGAATTGTTCACAGTGCTTTCCTTTTTTTTTTATAACAACTTTATTGGAGTATAATTGCTTTACATTGTTGTATTACTTTTTGCTATATAACAAAGTGAATAAGCTATACATATACATATATGCCCATATCCCCTCCCTCTTGTGTCTTGCTCCCACACTCCTATCCCACCCTTCTAGGTGGTCAAAAAGCACCGAGCTGATCTCCCTGTGCTATGTGGCTGCTTCCCACTAGTTATCTATTTTATATTTGGTACCGTATATATGTCAGTGCCTCTCTCACTTTGTTCCAGCTTACCCTTCCCCCTCCTCGTGTCCTCAAGTCCATTCTCTATGACTGAGTCTTTATTCCTGTCCTGCCCCTAGGTTCTTCAGAACCCATTTTTTTTAGATTCTATATATATGTGTTAGCATACTGTATTTGTTTTTCTTTTTCTGAGTTACTTCACTCTGTATGACAGACTCTAGGTCCACCCACCTCACTACAAATAACTCAACTTCATTTCTTTTTATGGCTGAGTAATATTCCATTGTATATATGCACCACATCTTCTTTATCCATTCATCTGTCAATGGACGCTTAGGTTGTTTCCATGTCCTGCCTATTGTAAATAGTGCTGCAGTGAACATTGTGCTACATGACACTTTTTGAATTATGGTTTTCTCAGGGTATATGCCCAGTAGTGGGATTTCTAGATCATATGGTAGTTCTATTTTTAGTTTTTTAAGGAACCTCCATACTGTTCTCCATTGTGGCTGTACCAATTTACATTCCCACCAACAGTGCAAGAGGGTTCCCTTTTCTCCACACCCTCTCCGGCGTTTATTCTTTGTAGATTTTTTGATGATGGCCATTTCGACCAGTGTGAGGTGATCCCTCATTTTAGTTTTGATTTGCGTTTCTCTAATGATTAGTGATGTTGAACATCCTCTCATGTGTTTTTTGGCAGTCTGTATATCTTCTTTGGAGAAATGTCTATTTAGGTCTTCTGCCCATTTTTGGATTGGGTTGTTTGTTTTTTTCATACTGAGCTGCATGAGCTATTTGTATATTTTGGAGATTAATCCTTTGTCAGTTGCTTCGTTTGCAAATATTTTCTCCCATTCTGAGGGCTATCTTTTCATCTTGTTTATGTTTTCCTTTGCTGTGCAAAAGCTTTTAAGTTTCATTAGGTCCAATTTGTTTATTTTTGTTTTCATTTCCATTTCTCTAGGAGGTGGGTCAAAAAGGATCTTGCTGTGATTTATGTCATAGAGTGTTCTGCTTATGCTTTCCTCTAAGAATTTTATAGTGTCTGGCCTTACATTTAAGTCTTTAGTCTATTTTGAGTTTATTTTTGTGTATGGTGTTAGGCAGTGTTCTAATTTCATTCTTTTACATGTAGCTGTCCAGTTTTCCCAGCACCACTTATTGAAGAGGCTGTCTTTTCACCACTGTATATTCTTACCTCCTTTATCAAAGATAAGGTGACCATATGGGAGTGAGTTTATCTCTGGGCTTTATCCTCTTTCATTGATCTATATTTCTCTTTTTGTGCCAGTACCATACTGTCGTGATTACTGTAGCTTTGTAGTATAGTCTGAAGTCAGGGAGCCTGATTCATCCAGCTCCATTTTCCTTTCTCAAGATTTCTTTGGCTAATCGGGGTCTTTTGTGTTTCTACACAAATTGTGAAATTTTTTGTTCTAGTTCTGTGAAAAATGCCAGTGGTAGTTTGATAGGGATTGCATTGAATCTGTAGATTGCTTTGGGTTGTATAGTCATTTTCACAATGTTGATTCTTCGAATCCAAGAACATGGTATATCTCTCCATCTGTTGCTATCATCTTTAATTTCTTTCATCAGTGTCTTATAGTTTTCTGCATATAGGTCTTTTGTCTCCTTAGGAAGGTTTATTCCCAGGTATTATATTCTTTTTGTTGCAATGGTAAATGGGAGTGTTTTCTTAATTTCTCTTTCAGATTTATCATCATTAGTGTATAGGAATGCAAGAGATTTCTGTGCATTAATTTTGCACCCTGCTACTTTACCAAATTCATTGATTAGCTCTAGTAGTTTTCTGGTAGCATCTTTAGGATTCTCTATGTATAGTATCATGTCATCTGCAAACAGTGACAGTTCTACTTCTTCTTTTCCAATTTCGATTTTTTTTTCTTTTTTGTCTCTGATTGCTTTGGCAAAAAAGTCCAAAACTATGTTGAATCATAGTGGTGAGAGTGGCCAACCTTGTCTTGTTCTTGATCTTAGTGAAATGGTTTCAGTTTTTCACCATTGAGCATGATGTTGGCTGTGAGTTGTCATATATGGCCTTTATTATGTTGAGGTAAGTTCAGTCTGTGCCTACTTTCTAGAGAGTTTTTATCATAAATTGGTGTGCAATTTTGTCAAAAGCTTTTTCTGCATCTATTGAGATTATCAGATGGTTTTTATCCTTCAGTTTGTTAATATGGTTTATCACATTGATTGATTTATGTATATTGAAGAATCCTTGCATTCCTGGGATAAATCACACTTGATCATGGTGTATGATCATTTTAATGTGCTGTTGGATTCTGTTTGCTAGTATTTTGTTGAGGATTTTTGCATCTATGTTCATCAGTGATGTTGGCCCGTAGTTTTCTTTCTTTGTGACATCTTTGTCTGGTTTTGGAATCAGGGTGATGGTGGCTTCATAGAATGAGTTTGGGAGTGTTCCTCCCTCTGCTATAATTTGGAAAAGTTTGAGAAGGATAGGTGTTAGCTCTTCTCTAATAATAGAATTTGCCTGTGAATCCATCTGGTCCTGGGGTTTTATTTGTTGGAATATTTTTAATCACCATTTCAATTTCAGTGCTTGTGATGAGTCTGTTTATATTTTCTATTTCTTCCTGGTTCTGTCTCAGAAGGTTGTGCTCTTCTAAGAATTTGTCCATTTCTTCCAGGTTGTCCATTTTATTGGCATATAGTTGCTGGTAGTAATCTCTCATGATCCTTTGTATTTCTGCAGTGTCAGTTGTTACTTCCCCTTTTTCATTTCTAATTCTGTTGATTTGAGTCTTCTCCCTTTTTTCTTGATGATTCTGGCTCATGGTTTATCAATTTTATCTTCTCAAAGAACCAGCCTTTAGTTTCATTGATCTTTGCTATTGTTTCCTTCATTTCATTTTCATTTATTACTGATCTGATCTTTATGCTTGCTTTCCTGCTGCTGTCTTTGGGGATTTTTTTGTTCTTCTTTCTCTAATTGCTTTAGGTGTAAGTTTAGGTGTTTATTTGAGATGTTTCTTGTCTTGAGGTAGTACTGTATTGCTTTAAACTTTCCTCTTAGAACTGCTTTTTCTGCATCCCATAGGTTTTGTGTCAGCGTGTTTTCGTTGTCATTTATTTCTAGGTATTTTTTGATTTCCTCTTTGATTTCTTCAGTGATCTCTTTGTTATTTAGTAGCGTATTGTTTAAACTCCATGTGTTTGTATTTTTTACAGTTTTTTTCCTCTAATCTCATAGCATTGTGGTAGGAAAATGTACTTGATATGATTTAAATTTTCTTTAATTTACCAAGACTTGATTTGTGACCCAAGACATGATCTATCCTGGAGAATGTTCCATGAGCACTTGAGAAGAATGTGTATTCTGTTGTTTTTGGATGGAATGTCCTATAAATATCAATTAAGTCCATCTTTTTTTAATGTGTTGTTTAAAGCTTGTGTTTCCTTATTTATTTTCATTTTGGTTGATCTGTCTACTGGTGAAAGTGGGATATTAAAGTCCCATACTATTATTGTGTTACTGTCAGTTTCCCCTTTTATTGCTCTTAACATTTGCCTTTGTATGAAGGTGCTCCTATGTTGGGTGCATAAGTATTTACAATTGTTATATCTTCTTCTTGGATTGATCCCTTGATCGTTATGTAGTGTCCTTCTTTGTCTCTTGTAATAGTCTTTATTTTAAAGTCTATTTTGTCTGATATGAGAATTGCTACTCCAGTTTTCTTTTGATTTCCATCTGTGTTGAATATATCTTTTTCCATCCCCTCAGTCTGTATGTGTCCCTAGGTCTGAAGTGGGTCTCCTGTAGCCAGCACATATACAGGTGTTTTTGTTTTTTTTTCCATTGAGCCAGACTGTGTCTTTTGGTTGGAGCATTTAACCCATTTACATTTAAGGTAAGCATCAATATGTATGTTCCTAATCCCATTTCCTTAATTGTTTTGGGTTTGTTACTGTAGGTGTTTTCCCTTTCTTGTGTTTACAGCTTAGAGAAGTTCCTTTAGCATTTGCTGTAAAGCTGGTTTGGTGGTGCTGAATACTCTGAGATTTTGCTTGTCTGTAAAGGTTTTAATTTCTCCATCAATTTGAATGAGATCCTTGCTGGGTAGAGTAATCTTGGTTGTAGGTTTTCCCCTTTCATCACTTTAAATATGTCCTGCCACTCCCTTCTGGCTTGCAGAGTTTCTGTTGAAAGATCAGCTGTTAACCTTTTGGAAATTCCCTTCTATGTTATTTGTTGCTTTTCCCTTGATGCTTTTAATATTTTTTCTTTATATTTTATTTTTGATAGTTTGATTAACATGTGTCTTGACGTTTTTGTCATTGGATTTATCCTGTATGGGACTCTTTGTGCTTCCTGGACTTGATTGACTATTTCCTTTCTTGTATTAGGGAAGTTGTCAAGTATAATCTCTTCAGATATTTTCTCAGACACTTCCTTTTTCTCTTCTTCTTCTGACACCCATATAATTCAGATGTTGGTGCATTTAATGTTGTCCCAGAGGTGTCTGAGACTGTCCTTTATTCTTTTCATTCTTTTTTCTTTATTCTGCTCCGTGGTAGTTTATTTCATCTTCCAGGTCACTTATTCGTTCTTCTGCCTCTGTTATTCTGCTGTTGATTCCTTCTAGAGAATTTTTAATTTCATTTGCTGTGTTGTTTATCCTTGTTTATTTGCTCTTTAGTTGTTCTAGGTCCTTCTTAGACGTTTCTTGTATTTTGTCCATTCTATTTCCAAGATTTTGGATAATCTTTACTATCATTACTCTGAATTCTTTTTCAGGTATACTGCCTATTTCCTCTTCATTTGTTTGGTCTGGTGGGTTTTTACCTTGCTCTTTCATCTGCTGCATATTTTTCTGTTTTCTCATTTTGCTTAACTTACTGTGTTTGGGGTCTCCTTTTCACAGCCTTCAGGTTCATGTTTCCCTTTGTTTTTGGTGTCTGCCTCCAGGAGGTAAGGTTGGTTCAGTTAGTTGTGTAGGATTCCTGGAGGAGGGGACTGGTACCTGTATTCTTGTGGGTGAGGCTGGATCTTGTCTTTCTGGCAAGCAAGACTGTGTCTGGTGGTGTGTTTTGGGGTGTCTGTGAACTTCTTATGATTTTAGTCAGCTTCTCTGCTAATGGGTAGGGTTGTGTTTCTTTCTTCCTAGTTGTTTGGCATGGGGTGTCCAGCACTGAAGCTTGCTGGTCGTTGAGTGGAGCTGGGTCTTAGCATTGAGACGAAGAACTCCTGGAGAGCTCTGTCAGACTGATATTATGTGGGGCTGGGAGGTCTCTGGTGGTCCAGTGTTCTGAACACATCAGAGGCACAGGCCTGACACCCAGCCTAAGCACCAAGACCCTATCAGCCACACAGAGGTTTATTCCTTAACCAAATTGGAGTTTTCTGTAGTCTACTCCACCTCAAGGGCCAATAATACTCAGAGGCAGCAAGAATTTTAATTCTTCATATTCTCTTTTCTTCCTGTGGACTTCTTTTTTTTTCCTTTGTGTGTAGTCTAGCTTCAGTTTCTCACAGGTTTCCGTGTTCACAGACCTCGTAACAGCCCTTCACCCCAGAGTTCCTAATCCATAGTAGTTTCTTATTAAAAACAAAACAAGCAAAACAGAAAAATCCAAAACTAGCTTCAGGGGCTTCTGGTTTCAGGTCCTAAATGTAAAGAGCTTGGAATTCACCATTCTGTAATTACAACAAAAATAAGTTTAGCAAACTGAAAATTAATAACTTTTCTTGGAGAAAAAACAAGAAACTTATTTATCTTTAGAAACCATGCAAGTCAGAATAGAATGAAGTGAAATAAAGTATTAAAAAAAACTTACCAACTTAGAATTCTATATCCAGAGCAGTTATTCTTCATAAGTGAGGGAGCAATAAGGACCTTATCAGACAAACAGAAAACTGTGGGAACTCACTGCGTGCAAAACTGTCCTGCAAGAAATATTAAAAGCAGTTTTTCAGAAATAAGGAAAATAATATAGTTCAGGGCTTCCCTGGTGGCACAGTGGTTAGGAGTCTGCCTGCCAATGCAGGGGACATGGGTTTGAGCCCTGGTCCGGGAGGGTCCCACATGCCATGGAGCAGCAAGGCCTGTGCGCCACAACTACTGAGCCTGTGCTCTAGAGCCCACAAGCCACAACTACTGAGCCCACCTGCCACAACTACTGAGGCCCACGTGCCTAGAGCCCATGCTCCACAACAAGAGAGGCCACCAAATGAGAAGCCCACGCACTGCAACAAAGAGTGGCCCGGCTCGCTGCAAGTGGAGAAAGCCTGTGCACAGTGCGCAGCAATGAGGACCCAACATAGCCAAAATTAAATAAATAAATAAATTTATAATAATATAGTTCAGAAACTTGGATTTACATAAAGAAAGGGAAAGTGTTGGAGAATTAATACATAAAGGTAAAATATACCTGTAATTTTCTTATTTTTTGTTGATCTAATACAGTTGGCCCTTGAAAAACTTGGGGAGGTAGGGTTGCCAACCCTTCAAGCTGTTGAAAATTCAAGTACTGCTACCTCTGCCTCAAAAGCAAAGTAATTGATAAGTGATTCACCCAAAGGCAGAAATCTGACACAATTTGGATAGAGCCCAAACTCAAATCCTAGTTCTTTTTATTCAACCTATTGTGATCTCTACTTGAACACAAAAGTTTCCCCACACTTAAAGATCTGTAAAACAAAAATACAGGTACTATATTTTAAAAATTCATGTTATAAGTGGATCTGCATGGTTCAAACCTTTGTTATGCAAGGGTCAACTGTATATAATTGTTTTTTCAAAGAAAAATAATAACAATGTATTTTGTGAAGATAGCAGGTCGATAGGTAAAATAAATGATTCAAATGTTATAAATGGTGGGAGGGAGAAGTTAAGAATACTCTGTTATAAGGTACCTGTACTACTTGTGAAGTGGTAGTATTATTTAAAAGTAGACTTAGTTTAATATACCTTTACATGTATATTGCACACTCTAGGGTAACTGCCAAAATTTTTTTAAAAGTATAATTGATATGCTAAGAAAGGAGAGAAAACAGAATCATATAAAACAGAATCAGTGAAAACCAGGGGGGACAGGAAAGTGAAAAAAAGAACAGGTGAAAGAAATTTAAAAAGTTATAAACATGATAGATATTAATCTAACTATATCAATAATTACTTTAAATGTAAATGGTCTAAATACACCAGTGTAAAGACAGAGATGGGCTGTCTTAAAAACAAGACCCAACTATATGTTGTCTACAAGAAACAGATTAAAAGTAAAGGGATGGTACAAGATATGCCATGATGATGCTAATCAAAAGAAAGTTAGAATAACTATGGTAATTTCAGAAAAAAAGAGACTTCTGAACAAGGAAAATGTACCATACTAAGTAATGGAAGATGTTAATAATAGAACTCTGTGTGAGGGTGGAGGAAGTATATTGGAATTCTTTGAATATTTTCTCAATATGTATGTTAATATAAAACTCTTCTAAAATTAAAGTCTATCATTAATAAAAAAGAAGAAAGGTAAGGAAAACTTTTTAATGTAATGACAAAATTAAATGCATCAATAATCAAAGTAAATTGAATGAGTTATATTTCTTTAAGATGAAACAATTCTCACTTGAATTATAAACATAAAAATACTATATGAAAGTGAAAAGTTTGAAAATAATGGAATGTCAAAAGCTATGTTAGGTTGATGCTAAATAAAATTTTGAAGATGTAGCAATTCTAATATTAGACTAAATATTTCTCAATACACAATTATTTAAGTAAGTTATAAAAAGGATAAAAGGAGGTATTTAATAAAAATAAATGTTCTTGTGCACAAGAAACACATTAATTGCAAAAATTTATATACCTAATAAAAACAATATAAAAAAACTTTTGATATACTCATTTGCTTGTAATTTTTCCCATATCTGTTATTTTTTCAATATAAACACTACAAAATTGTTTATTCTTAGTTTTTCAAAGTGTGCTCTATTTGATCATCTTTAAATCTTTTATTATTTATTTGCATTTAGGTTTTAGTTTGTTTTTTATCTTCTTGAATTGATAATTTATTAATTTTTTGGCTTTCCTGATACTTTTAAAAACAATTAAGATACACATTTTCCTTTAAAGAACATTAGGACATCCCACAAGATTTGCTACAAAGTGCTTTCATTTTCTTCAGTTTTATATAGCTTTGTTTCATTTAGCTAATGAATGTTTTGAGTGTGTGTTGAATTTTCTAGATACAGATTTTAAAACAAATAACTGTTGATTCATTTATTCACTTGAAAGATTGGATATTAACTGTATGCCACATATTCTAGGTCCTTGGAGTACATCAGTGAAAAAAACAGGCACATTTCTCTGATTTTGTGAACCTTATATTTTAGTATTTTTAGTGTAGTTTCTTATTGTTTACTTCCAAATTAATTGTCAGATAATGGGGTCTATATGATATTGGGTCTTTTGAATTAAGTTGAAAATTTGTATGTAGCCTTGAAAAAAAATTTTTTTTAAATCAAAAAGCTGTCACTTTTCACCGTTGAATATGATAGCTGTGAGCTTATATACGAACTTTATTATATTGATGTATGTTACCACTATACCCACTTTGTGGAGAGTTTTTTTTTTATCATAAATGGATGTTTAATTTTGTTAAAAGCTTTTTCTGCATCTATTGAGATGATCATATGATTTTTATTCCTCAGTTTGTTAATGTGGTGTATCAAATTCATTGATTTGAGGATACTGAACCATCCTTGCATCCCTACGATAAATACCACTTGATCATGGCATATAATCCTTTTAACGCATTGTTGAATTCAGTTTACTGATATTTTGTTGAGTATTTTTGCATTTATATTCATCTATATTGGCCTGTAATTTTCTTTTTTTGTGTGATATCTTTGTCTGATTTTGGTATTAGGATACTGCTGACTTTGTGGAATAAGTTCAGAAGCTTTCCTTCCTTTGTAATTTTTGGGAATAGTTTAAGAATAGTTGTTAACTATTCTCTGAATGTCTGGTAGAAGTCACCTGTGAAGCCATCTGATCCTGGACTTTCGTTTGTTGAGGGTTTATTATTACTATTATTATCGCTGATTTCATTTCATTACTGGTAATTGGTCTGTTCATATTTTCTATTTCTTCCTGGTTCAGCCTTGGGAGATTGTACATTTCTAGGAATTTGTCCATTTCTCCTGAGTTGTCCATTTTATTGGTGTGTAGTTGTTCATAGTAATCTCTTATGATACTTTGTATTTCTGTGGTGTCAGTTGTAACTTCTCCTTTTTCATTTCTAATTTTATCTATTTGGACCCTCTCTCTTTTTTCTTGATGAGTCTGGCTAATGGTTTATCAATTTTGTTATCTTTTCAAAGTACCAGCTCTTAGTTTCATTGATCTTTTCTATTATTTTTAGTCTCTATTTATTTCTACTCTGATCTTTATAATTTTCTTCTCTTCTATTAACTTTGGGTGAAAAGAATTTGTTTTCTACTTCTTTAGTACAAGGCTGAGTATAAGTTAACTCTGTTATTTGAATCTTCTGAAGGTTATGAATTAATTTTGTCTGCTTGAGCTAAAAGATCATGAGAAAGATATACACAAATATACAATTTATCTAGCAATGCCATAGATGCTCTAGAAAATATAGTCTGAGAGAAGGACTAAAGGGGAAAGAGAGAAGGAAAAGGAAACTGAGGTGGGAAAAATAAACTGATGCTAATTCATATGTTACAAAGATGAGTATTGCTTCATGACAAGCCTCAAAGAGAAAGAGCTCAACAGATATGCTCACTCAGCACACAGGATTCCTCTGGAGCAAAATTGTTATGTTGAAGCCCTAACACCAATATGACTATATTTGGTGATAGGGCCTTTTAGGAAGTAAGTTTAAATGAGGTCATAAGGGTGTGACCCTAATCTGATAGGAATAGTGTCCTTATAAGAAGAGGAAGAGACTCCAGTGGTGTGTATGCACAGAAGAAAGGCCATGTGAGGACACAGGGAAAAAAATGCTGTCCAAAAACAAAGGAGAGAAGCCCCAGGAGATACCAAACTTGCTGACACCTTGATCTTGGGCTTCCAGCCTCCACGACTGTGAGACTTCTGCTGTTTAAACCACCCAATCTGTGGTACTCTGTTATAGCAGCCCTAGCAGGGTAATATAGTAAGGAAGGGAGATTTATCTCCCAGGTTCCCACTTGTCTCTTTAATCTATGGGTTAAAATTTATCCCACTAGGTATTAACTTCCTCATACTTAAAGATTGCGTCATCACTTGGAGAGCAGCTCTGTACCATGTTCCTTGGTAGAGAGTTTCATCCAAGTCTGGAAATGTCATTAGAGCTGGAAACTCCAGATGTGTAGCTGGTTGGCTGAGATATGCAGGTAGCCAGATATGGGTGACTGGCATATGGTTTATGTGTTTTAGGAAATGCATCCCTTCCTATAATCTGAGGATATCCTTATCCTATATAACAGGGGAAGTATATCATTTTTGACTTCTTAATTGGAAAACTCATATATATTTTTATTCTCATTTCTCTTATCTTTATTTTCATTTTACTTAAATAAGCATTTCACACTTAAATATACAATGAACTCTTGGGATTATCTTGTTTAAAAGTGAGAAAAACTGAGCCCCAAAGAGATAATAATATTTGCTTAATTTGTTAATACTAAGGAGTTTGCTTTACCAAATTTGTTTTGTCTGGGAATTTAACTCATTGTGAAATCCAAGGAACTTCCCATTATTTCATGCTTGTACATTATGAGGATATAGCAATAAGGCATGAGAAGCTGTAAGGTTTCAAATGGCACATAAATTGAGCTATTTACTTTTGTTTCCCAAATATGGTATCTAACATAACAAATCTTGAACAGAGTAAGGTGTTCAGTATAAAAGGTAAAACAGTGATATTGACATCAAGGTTAGCAGATGAAACCAATTACTTCTCTACAGTGAATTGTAAAATGTCCGTTACCAGTGAGAAAAATCTCAGCTAAGGCTTAGATTTAGTGTCTCAGCGTAGCTGGCATTGGATAACCAGGTTAACAAACTTGCCTTAGTGGCTGTCTTTTCGTTATTTATTTTTCTGAAAGTGCATTTTAAAGTCCAGTATATTTTAATTAACAGAAACATGATTATTAGAAAAATACATGAATCAGGAAGAATAAAAGGACTATAAAGAAGAAATAATCATCACAAATTGAAATTTTAAAAATGCCATTTCTTAAGCATCTAGGTTAACAAAATTATGAGACTGCGATACAATTTGGGGGACCTAATCTTTAAAATGAAAATAATGCATATAAGGCATATTCAGTGTTTGAGAGTATAACAAGAGCTAAATTACAAAAAAATACTCAGATTTTGTTCTTTACACTGCAACTAGAAGCAAATATTACCTATTTCCTCGTTTGATGCTGAGTGAATAGGTGATAGTTGCCGTTCATTCAGAATAGTTCATATGCAATCAGTAGACACAATGCCTTATGCGACAGCTCTTCATTTAGTTTAATTTACTGTAACTCACATGTATTAATATCCCAGTAAGCTCCCTGGTGTCCCATTTCTGGCAGCGTGTGTGTCTCATTTTCTCTGTATGAGATTCCCTTGTGAAATATTTGGGAACTCTATCATGGAAATCATCAGCAAGGGAAGAATGCTGCTTGGAGGTGTGGTTTTTAATAGGGTTGACTAGGTAATTTGTTACTCAAAAGATGAGTAAAAACATGTAGTTTGGGTAAATTGTTTCAACATTTATTATAAAATGTCTAATAGCATATTGTGTTGAAAATAAGACCATTCAATGAATGCAATATCATTTGCCTTTCTTACTGTATTTTATTCCTAGACTCCACAAATATTTAAGTTCATACTATGTGTAAGCACAGTGGTATATGCTCTAGATATTCAAAATGGTTTGTAAGAAATTCCATTTTCACCAATATGATTAAATAGATACCTCCCACTAAAAACAACTATGAATGCTTGATAAACTATAGTCATCTATTTATGTATTTATTTATTTACATTAGTATGGCTCATGGAATTTTATTCTATACAATAGATTGTATTCCATTAATATCATTATTCAGTTTTGATGTACAATTTATATCAGATTTGTTCAATGGGTAAATCTGGCACTTGTGTCCTTTTGATTGTTCCCATTTTTAATACCTTCTTATTAAAGACAGTACAAGACATTTCAGACTTATTATTCATTTTCATATCCCAGCTCTGTAATCAACTTTTTCTCCAAAAACACCTGATAACCTTTAGTGGAAAATGGTGTTTAGACACGAAGATCAGGGTGATAGGTGTGCTGATTGATACCCATGTCATTGCTTCTAGGCCCTCTTTGTAGGAATATGACATATATAGTAACATTTTCACATCTATCCATTTATTTTTTCTCTCTTTCCTAAAAACCATGAGTTCATACTGATATTTTAAATTTCTAAAAGTGAGAAACTGGGCTTTCATTACTGTCAATATGTTTACTCATTTGCTCAAGCCTAGACCATACAGGTAGTTTCAAAATTACTAATTCTTATGACTACAAAAAGGAATTTGATCTTTATTTACTGTTCTCTTTGTAGAATACATAAATCTAGAACATTCAGTTCAATTAGTTTTTTCAAAATCAAATGCTCATGTAATTCCATCCGTATCAAGAGATAGAATATTTTTATTACTTCAGAGACTTTTCTCAGGTTCCTTTCCAGTTGTTACCCTCTCATTCCAAGCTAATTTCACAATTTTTTTTCATGCATATTCCACAATCGGCTTATCTGTTCTCCTGTTGGTGAACATTTAAATAATTTCCAATTTTTGGCTCTTATGAACCAAGTTTCTACAGCTATTCTAGTATAAAACCTTTTGTGAACACATTTTTATTTCTCTTGGATAAATACCTAGGAATGGAATTATATAGATTATATCATAGGTGTATGTTCAATTTTATAAGGAACTGCCAAACTTTTCTGTAACTTATTGTTCTAGTTTACATTCTCATTATCATTTTATGAGCATTCCAGTTGCCCCACATCCTTGCTTGCATTTGGTGTTATCTTTTTAAATATTATCAATTGTAATTGGTGAGATTTGGAACCTCATGTTTATAATTTTTGCTTCTCTGATTTACTAATAATGCCAGTTACCCCTTCATGTGCTTGTTGTCTAGTCATATTGTCTTCTGTAAGGTTCTATTAAAATATTTTGTCTTTTATTTTTAACTCTATCATTGAGATGCAGGTTTTTGTTTTTGTTTTTTACTATGTATAATCTGGATACAAATCTTTAATCAGACATATGCTTAGTACATTTTTTTAGTGTCTTTTGATTTAAAAAGTTAACATTTTGATAAATTCTAATTTATCTACTTTTTCCTTTTATAGATATTGTTTCTGTGTCTTTTCTAATAAATTTTTGCCCATCCCTGAAAATATTTTCCTATGCTCTATTCTAGAAATTTTTTTTTTTGGTTGTTTACTTAAGCTAAGTTTGTACTACCCCAAATTTATTTTTAAGCATTGTCTGAGGTAGGAGTTGAAGTTTAATTTTTGTTTCCATATGGATATCCAGTTGTTCAGACACAGTTTTGAAAATAATTTATACCCCCTTTGGAGTCCTTTAGCACCTTTGTCAAAAATCAGTTGACTGTATCAATATTGGGCTATCTCTGGATTCTATGTAGAAATTTCTTGATTATTGTAGGTTTACATTAAGACTTACAGTCAGATAGTGTGTCTCTTACTTTGCTCTTTTTTCTCTATTATTGTTTTGGTCACTTTCATTATTTTCATTTCCCATATGAATGTTAGAATCAGCTTATCAATTTCTATATGAAAAGTGCATTATCCTAAGGACTGACTATTGATGTTAACCATCTTTCTTGTGTTTATTTGCTGTCTATATATTTTCTTTAATGTAGTGTCTTTTCAAATATTTTTTCCATTTCTAATAAGATTGTTTTTTTTCATTACCGAATTCTGAATAATTTGTGTAGTTTGGACTCAAGTCCTTTATCAGAGAATGTGATTGGAAATATATTCTCTTAGTCTGTAAATTGTCTTTTTATTAATAGTATATTAGTGGATCCTTTGCTGAGCATCCTTTTTATTTTTGATAAAGTCCAATTTAACATTTTTTAATGGATATTGCTTCTGGTGTCATATATAAGAACTTTTTTCATAACAAAGAATATGAAGGTTTTCTCCAAAGATTTCTTCTAAAATATTTCTAGTTAAATGTTTTATATTTGCCTCTATGACACATTTTTAAATTCATTTTGTATATGGTAAGAGTTATGGATTGAGATCATTTTTTCCCCATAGAGATATCCAATTTGTCCAGCCCTATTTCATTCAAAGGTATTTTTATCCATTGAATTGCCTTTACACTTCTGTCAAAAATCAATTGACCACATTCGTGTGTGTGTCTGTTTGTGTGTGTGTTTAGTCTATTAATATGGTGAATTACATTGAGTGATATTTGAATGGTGAATCAGCCTTGCATTCTTGGAATAAACTACTTGGTTATAATATATTATAGATTTTATGTATTGGTAAATTTGATTTGCTAATGTTTTGTTGATATTTCCATCCATGTTTTTTAGTAATAGTGGGCTATTTTTTTCTTTTCCTGCAAAGTCTTTGTCTAGTGCTGATATCAGAGACGGCAGTATATTGGATTCATAAAATAATTCTTGAAGATCTTTTTCCTCAGTTTTCTAGAAAAGATTGTGTAGAATTGGTATATTTTTCCTTAATTGTCTGGTAAAATTTGCCAGTAGACCCTCTGGGCTTGAAGTTTTTTGTTGGACGGTTTTAAAACAGAAATGTATTTAATAAATACATAGAGAATTATTTAGGTAACTGTTTCTTTTTGAGTGAGTTTTCTTTATGTCTTTCAAGGAATTGGTCTTTTTACTCTAAGTTGTCAAAACATTGTTTGTAATACTTATCCTTGAAATGAGTATCTGTTTGAGTTTGTAGTGAAGTCCTCCTTTTTCATTAATGATAATGGTAATATTGCTTTTTCTCTTTTTTCATTGTTAGTCAGACTAGAGGTATGTCAATATTGTGTATATTTGCACATCTAGTAATTTTTATTTTTAGTTTTTTTTCCTGGTAATTTTTTGTTGATTACTGGGCATTTTAGATAAATGTTGTAGACTCTCTCTACTTTATCTTTTGAAGTATATTATTTCTTAACTATTATGTAGTTAACTTGGCTGAACTCAAACTCAATTCTCACTTACTTGAAAGAACGTGAAACCTCTGCTCAGTTTTCAGCTTTACAGCTATGGCATTTCACCTTGAAATCTTCCTCACGCATGTACAGGTTAGGGGTAAAACAAGGATTTAGGTGGCGTTTAAATGCAGCTTTTATGGCTTCTTCTTCTGTAGCTGTCTCCTCCTTGGGATTTCTTCCTTCATTTTCCATCCATTTAGAGAATCCTAAATGTTATCCTCTGCTTCCATAAGACCAAGGACTGTGACTTTCTACTTGAGTTTTAGCTGCCCTGTACTGCAGGGACTATAAAATATTCTCAATGTGAAAAGTTGTATAAATGTAGGTCCTACATAGTATAGCACCCTTCTTTCAAGGGTCAGCCTCTTCTCCTATTTCTGCCTACATTTGGTCACTCTTAAGTGTCTTTAAATAGTTATTCTTTACATTTCATGCAGAGCTTATAATTGTTATCTGTAAAAAGCCAGTTTGACAGTAGCAACTGTGCCATAACTGAATCAATACCTACTCCACAAATATATGAACGGCATCTTATATTCTGTTTTTGAGGCAAATGATTTGATATACATATACAAGTATATTCATACCACTTTCTTTTTTTTTAATTTTTTTTTTTTTTTTTTCGGTACATGGGCCTCTCACTGCTGTGGCCTCTCCCATAGTGGAGCACAGGCTCCGGACGCGCAGGCTCAGTGGCCATGGCTCATGGGCACAGCTGCTCCGCGGCATGTGGGACCTTCCCGGACTGGGGCACGAACCCATGTCGCCTGCATCGGCAGTCGGACTCTCAACCACTGCGCCACCAGGGAAGCCCCCTTACCACTTATTTTTTTAAATTAACTCTTTATCATCATTTTTTTTTTTGTTACTTGTTCTTTTGGATGGAGAGATTCTTAAATTTTCTATTCTGGTTGTGTGTTTTTTTTGTATTTTTATCTGTACTGTATTTTTAATTTTCTTTCTCCTTTTCTCTCACTTTTCTTTTGGTTATACAATTCATTGCTATGTCATTACTTCATAAAGGTACACATTGTTATACTTCTTATGTCATATAACACTTTTTTTCTGCTCAATTATATTCTTCTTGAATTCTACCTTTGAATCGTCTAATTTGTTACATGATTTACCATTGCTCATTCCTTTCACTTAACTTTTCTGAGAATGTATTATTTCTTGAAGACAAATACTTTGTAACATGTTGATAGACAGTTTCCCATTTTCCAAACTTATGAGAATTGCATTATGGTGGTAATCTGTTGCTTAACTACTGGCCAAACACTGATACTAATAGAGAATTGGATTTTGCATAAGAGCAGGTAATGTAAATTTGCTTGAAAATTTTCACTATGTCAAAATTTTAGTTTTTAATTTTCAAATGTGCTGAAGTCAAGTCAATGTATAAGATTTTCTTTACACTCCTACACAATATAGGGATTTCATTACCATACTTCACATTATAATAAAACCCTTTATTTGTTTCATATGTTGATGTTTGTCTAACTTTCCATTAATCATTTTGTTTAACAAATTTTTTAAAGAATGAACAGGGATACAGATACTTTTAGCAGTTTATAATTCAGTTATTAGCACAATATTCATGGTCAAAAGCAGCAAATAGGGATTTTCTTCACTCTTGAATATTCAGCATATTTTAGTCCTAAATGTTATCTAAAAACTAAATTACATACAAGTTTGAATTCTGAAATTATAAAGAAGCTCCTGATGTGATTTGTTATATTTTTTAAGTATATTATAATTTAATAGTCTTTGACACATTTTCCTTGAATTAATTTTTAATATAGAGTTACAAATCAGAGTTTTAAAATCATAGTTGATACTAACTTGATTAAATGTTAAAATAGGCAACACCAAATTTATAGTCTTTATACATATTTTTTTGTTTAATAGGTGATGAAATATTCTATGATCAATATTTCAGTTAGGACATCATTTCTTTCAGAGTATTTGTATTTATTTATATAAATCAAGTGCAAAATTTCTGAAGAAAATGAAGTCTGTTTTAAGATATTCATGTTCATTTTGAAATTGGCAATTAGGTAAGGATATATTATTTTTTCTTAATCTTTAAAATATAGTACTCAGGCATAACACAGATGATATAGTTAATTTTGAAGTAATTAAAAATTTTATTGGTTTTTGTCCATAGACCTCTGATATTCAACATTATCATAATTATTAGACAGTTATGACCACCCACAGGGAATGAACCACTATGCTTGAGTCTAATGGTTAATCAAACAAAATTCAGGCTCTGTTCTCATAACAGAGAATTAAAATTAAAAGCATAAAGCATGGCCAAAAACAGTAAGAAAAGTCTAGGAAATATCCTAAAGATGCATATTCTAAGTAATTTTTCACTAGACAAAAGAGATATACTTTGCTTAGTATTGAAACATAATGGATTGATTATTAAATTTAGGAAACCTGAATTCTAGATCTGTGTCTGCCACCTACCAGGAATATGGATTCAGAACAGTCACTTAAATATTTGAACATGATCTGTAAAATAGGGATATTGATACCCTTTCTCTCTCCCTCACAGAGTTATTGTGAAAATCAAATCAAATAGTTTTAAACTTAAAAACACTTTCTAGGGCTTCCCTGGTGACGCAGTGGTTGAGAGTCCGCCTGCCGATGCAGGGGACACGGGCTCGTGCCCCGGTCCGGGAAGATCCCACATGCCGCAGAGCGGCTGGGCCCGTGAGCCATGGCTGCTGAGCCTGCGCGTCCGGTAGCCTGTGCTCCGCAACTGGAGAGGCCACAACAGTGGGAGGCCCGCGTACCACAAAAACAAAAACAAAAACAACACTTTCTAAAGCTGCCAAGCAATATGTAAAAATGATTTTATTTGTAGATATAGCCATTTCTCACATATTTCTTTATATTGTGTTCTTTTATTATCTTTTTAAGTGATTTAATATTTTCTACTCAATTTTCTATAGTCTCAATTTCATAAGAATATGAAGGAATATTCAACAGCTTGCCATATTGAAGAGTTTCATTATTATAAAATAGATATGATCTAAAATGCGCTAATCAAAGAGAGAGCAAGCAAAAATGGCTGTCCTTCTAGACTATACAGTTCTCGTCTTCATCAATCAACCAAGATATTCTTATCTATTATGTACTCATGAAATAACCTTATTCACTTCTGTGGTAGATTAAAAGACAGATTCATGCTATTTTGCCAGTTCTCATGGAAAGATGTGATCTATTTTCAGTCTCTTCCATCTGGTCTAGTCTTTGACTAATATAATGTGGAAATCACATTGTGTGAATTACCCAGCCTAGCTCTCCAGAGGTCTTGCAGCTTCTGCTTTCACCCTTTGAAATGTTGCCTTGCAGCTGCCATGTTTAAAAAAAAAAAAAAATTCTAACCTAGAAGAGAATGGGAGGCCACATACAGGAAAACTGAACCAGAGGCAAACTCCAGATTAGTTAGTGAGGTTATCTTGAATATTCTAGCCCAGCAGTCCCTACAGTGACAGAAAATTCAGCAGAGGAACTATACAACCAACCTTCAGATCTGTGAGGAATAGCAAGATAGCAATTTATTAATGTTTTAAGCCACTAAATATGAGGTGTTTTATTACACGATAGATAACTGATAAAATTTTAAAGGAGTGAGGTAACACCTTGGCAATAGCTTATTATTTTCCCCATCTGTTTATAGTTTTGACCACATTATGACTAATGCAAAAACTTTTTGTAGGGCTTCCCTGGTGGCACAGTGGTTGAGAGTCCGCCTGCCGATGCAGGGGACATGGGTTCGTGCCCCAGTCCGGGAAGATCCCACGTGCCGTGGAGCGGCTGGGCCCGTGAGCCATGGCCGCTGAGCCTGCGCGTCCAGAGCCTGTGCTCCGCAATAGGAGAGGCCACAGCAGTGAGAGGCCCGCATACAGAAAAAAAAAAAAAAAAAGAAACTTTTTGTACACTAAGACAAAACTTTGACAGTGCTCAGTTTATTGTTGGCTTTCAGTTAAATGATGTAAATTAGTAATGATTGAACAATAATCAGCAGTAGTTGTCCAATTCTATATATATAATTTCAGCTTTAGTCCTGCTGATAAAATAACTATTTTTATTTCCTCTTTCAAGAGGAGTAAAGGTCATTGTAAGTATATAGATTTTTGCTCCAAGGAAAGATTTTTCCTTTGTGTTCATTCATGTATGGTGGTCTGGTCTCAGTCTTGGTTGTATCCTAGCTTCGCTAGACTTCTCAGTGTACTAAGAGCATTTCTTAGACATATCTAATTGTTATGTTGGTTTTATATCATCACGGATGTTTAGGGTGAGAGAAGCCTGAATTGAATAAGAAGCAATACTTTAAATCAGGGGAATTTTTAAAAATCTAAGTTTACAGATTTATTGGCGTTATTGTCATATTTAGATTCAATATTGATATTATAATAACTTATTTTATAATAAAGAGAAAAGATTATAAGAAAATATTTGTGTGATTTTTTTGAACAGAAATATCTTAGAATGGTGTTAGTAGGTATCATTCTTAAGGAATAACCCTCTGGTCAGTTTTGAAACTAATCCTCAATAAGGAGTAAACATATTTGGAATATTATCTTCTGAATAAATGGGTCCATTTCTGTTTCGCTAAATATTCATTTCTTAAGGATTAAATTGATTACCTGTGGATCCTATCCTAAGGTTCCAAATTTGTCCATTTGCCAAAACTTAAATCCATAATCTTTTAATGACTCTTGGGCCTGAAGAATGATTGTTGAGAGAAGTTATCATGCTACTTTGACAATTATGCCCAAATTTGGAGAAGAAACGTACATACTGGAGCAAGAATGCTATATTTTGCTTGCCTCAGAACTTTTTTCCTTTTAATTTTAATGTCAACAATTAGAATTTACCCGTAAGGGCATTGTAATCAGATAATGTCAATAGTTTAAGTCATGTTTGTGAGATGTGGTATGAGAAAAATCTTAAGTTTCCTCATCTTGGGACTTAATGTATTCTTCGGGAAGGCTTTTTTTTCCCATGTTGTGATTTACTGTTTTTACGTAAAAGTATATTTCTCTATTGCTTCTTTTAAATAGTCATATTAAGATAGATTGGCTTAGTTCATAATTTATTAATTCTTGATGAAATGTGACCAAACTTAAGGAAGTTGTAAGTGCCTCAGTCTGAGTTCTGTACCATCCATTCTCCAATTTTTCAACAATAAGCTGAAAGAATAAAGTATTCAATTTTGGAAAATAAAAGGTGTATTATTCAAATACAGACTTAGATAAAAATACTATTAAATTTCCATGCAGATAGGATATATTCCAGGTGAAAGAGACCACTTGACTATAAGGATTAGTAGCAATCTAACTGTCTAGAGCGGATAATGAAATTAGGAGGAAAGAGAATGTTATGTGACACTTCCAGATTTGTTAGTTGCACTAAAATCTTCATAAAGTATCTTAATTTTTAACAAAAGTTGGAATGGATACTAACATTGTTCCCTGGCCTTGATGTCACTTCAAAGCTGAGTACTTCTGAACATTTCTGTACCATAGTACCATATTGTATTACTAAATACACTGCAGATAGGTTTCCCTTCACTGATCTTTTTACTGTCTCTTTAGCTTTGCCTTTTCCAGAATATCGTGTTGCTGGAATCTTATGGTATTTAGTATTTTCAGAGAGGCTTCTTTCACTTAGTAATATGTTTTTAAAGTTTCTCTATGTCTTTTCATGACTTGACAGCTCTTTTATTTTTAGTGCTGAATAATATTCCATTGTTTGGATGTACCACAGTTTATTGATCCATTCACTTACAGCATTTACAGAAGGGCATATTAGTTGCTTCCAAGCATTGGTAATTATAAACAAAGCTGCTATAAACATTCATGTGCAGGTTTTTGTGTGGACATAAGTTTTAAAATCCTTTGGGTAAATATCACAGAGTGCAATTGCTGGATTGTATGGTAAGAGTATGTTTAGTTTTGTAGCAAACTGCCAAGCAGTCTACCAAAGTGGCTGTACCATTTGCATTCCCACTAACAATGAGTGAGAGTTCCTGTTGTTCCACATCCTCACCGGTACTTGGTGTTTTCGGTGTTTGGCCACTCTAATAGGCTTTAGTGGTATCTCATTGTTGATTTGCAATTCCCTGATGACGTGTGTGATGTGGAACATCTTTTCATATGCTTATTTGCCTTCTGCGTATCATCTTGGTGAGGTGTCTGTTAAGATCTTTGACCTGTTTTTTAATTGGGTTGTTTTCTTATTGTTGAGTTTTAAGAATTTTTTTGTATATTTTGAAATATATATATATATGTATATATAAAATATAAATATATATCTGTCTTTTATCAGATATATTTTTTGCAAATATTATTTCCAACCTGTGGTTTGGTTTCTTATTCTCTTGCTAGGGTCTTACACAGAGTTTTTAGTTATACTCAGAAGTTTTTAGTTATAATGAAATTTAGCTTATCAATTATTTCTGTAATGGATTGTTTTTTGGTGTCATATCTAAAATATCATCACCATACCCAGTCATCTAGGTTTTCTCCTATGTTATCTTCTAGGAGTTTTACAGTTTTGCTTTTGGACATTTAAGTCTACGATATATTTTGAGTTTAATGTTTACAACAGGTATAAGGTCTGTCTAGATTCAATTTTTTTGCATGTGAATGTTTTGTTGTTCCAGCACCATTTATTGAAAGACTATTTTTGCTCCATTGCATTGAAACCAAGCAGGACCCTGTGGGGCCTTCCCAGGCACAAAAACCCTTTCATGTCCCCCATTTATTGTTTGTAGGAAAAGGTTTCAGCCTCCTAGACCTTTCCTGAGTTCCAAAGGGCAGATTGAAACAGTTGCTAGAGGAGTGAGGGAATACAGAAACAAAGGAAAGGCCATCAGGAAACAATAGGGCAGTGGTGATGGGTCAGGGTCCTGGTTCCTCCTCAAGGGATATACATAACAACTTGATATATATCTCTGAGTTCTTCTACAGGAACTAAGGCACCTACCCAGGTGGAGGATAGTAGCTTCAGGCTGAGCATAAGCATGTGGAACTCAGACTGGTTAGAACAAAAGGCTGACGATTGAATACCTGGAACACCATCCTGTTACCTTATCACCAGCCAATCAGAGGAAGGTCACACACCCTGCAGACCTCCCCTCATGCTTTGCCTATAAAACCTCTTCCCCATAAACCATCAGGGAGTTTGGGTCTTTTCAGCATGAGCCACCTGTTCTCCTTGCATGGCCTTTGCAATAAACCTTTCTCTAGTCCAAACTCCAACTTTTCAGTTTATTTGACCTCACTGTGCATAAGGTACATGAACTTGGGTTCAACAACAGTATTGCCTTTGCTCCTTTTTCAAAGATCATTTGAGTGTATTTATTTGAGTCTATTTCTGGGCTCTCTATTCTGTTTCATTGGTCTATTTGTCTCTTCTTTAGCCAATACCACACTGTTTTGCTTACTGTAGAGTTATAGTAAGTCTTGAAGTTGGGTAGCATCAGTCTTCCAGCATTGCTCTTCTCCTTCAGTATTGTATTGGTTTTGTGGGTGTTTTGTCTCCCCATGTACAAACATGGTTTATCTTTTTTTTCTTTTTTTTAAATTGGAGTCTAGTTGATTTACAATGTTGTGTTAGTTTCAGGTGTACAGCAAAGTGAATCAGTTATACATATACATATATCCACTCTTTTTTAGATTCCTTTCCCCTATAGGCCATTACAGAGTATTGAGTATAGTTCCCTGTGCTATACATTAGGTCCTTATTATTTTTCTATTTTATATACAGTAGGATAGGTTCTCTTTCATTGCCCATTCCAAAAGAAATGACTTTAATGTGTCAAAATTTTTCTTTGCAGGTAGTACGCATTCTGAATACTTGTAGTACTCTTTTTAAACCTTCAGTTTTTTCTCAGTTCTTCATAATTTCCTCATTTGCTTTGGTCTAATTCAGGTGTTCCACTCTCACCTGAATAAGTTTTTAAAGGACTTGAAATTTTTTCTGACTCTCTCATTCTCTCTTCCTGTTCTTTCTTCCCCTCACAGCCCCTGGTTTCTTATCCTCTTTTTTTCTCAATGTTCTTTGAGAGTGAGGCCTTGGATTAACAAGTGCTTCACACTTTTTAAATAGAATCAAAGTGTTGTAAAGATCATAAACACATGGAAGAAAATAATAAAAAAATAGATGCAATCTTAAACATTACAGATAAAAAGCAAGTATTTCCTTTTATTACAAAATTTTAAGTAACTGTTTAGCGTTTTCTCAGAATTCTAGTCTCTATATTGAAATGTGGAAAATGTAATTTTTCTGAAAAATTCATAATTTGTTATAGTTTTCAGGTCAATTGCTATCACATTAATTCTGTCAACATGGACCCTTATTAAAATAAAACTATATTTCTTGAAACAAACATTTTCAGACTGGAAATTCTAAATTATCAAATTGTATTTATTGGTATAAATTGATTTAGAAAAAAATGTATTAAGTGCATAAACTAGTTTCCATAAGATCACTGTAGTAAATTTTGCTGTTATATTTTCACAATTAAAATTTGCTATATGACTACTACAGACAACAATCAGTGAATCTCAGCTTCATCAAACAGCTTCATCAAACTTCATGTAGGGGATTGTATTTAGAAATTTCTTTGCCTTGTGAATTGATAGAGTACAAGTTGATTGACCTTCAGGCCTGGGATCTTGGGTCAGGCCATTGATAAAGTTCAGTGGCTAAGAAAGAGGTCACTGATTGCTATTTATAATTTGTTTTCTGATAATTTTATCATGCACATGTACTCAGAGGCCATGGGTTGCAGTTCATAAATTGAAACAAATGAGTAAAAATATGTAAAACTAATTCTGTCAGTTTTCAAAGCACTAAGATATTTGTTATATTCATTTAAATTAGTATGACTTTATGCGTTAACTCTAAAGCTGAGGTGGACAGTAGCAAAATATCATCCTGTGTGTGCTCCTTTATGAATTTTCAGATATGAGTATTTATAAAACTGACATAGACAAAGAATTGCAAAAGTCAACAGAAAATATAGAGTGATGCTTTTCATGTGACTCTGACTCACAATTCTTCATTGTTATTTCTTTTATTTCTTGATAGTCAAGAACTTAAACAATTATTTCATATCTTTCATATACATAATAAAATGTTCCATCTAAAATATATATATTACTTTTTAGACTTGTCATTGATAAGTATTCATCTCTCGCTATTTTTCAAATCTCTTCATTGGTAAATTCTGCCAATACTTTTTTGGGGCCAAATGTTCTATTCTGCTTTATTGAAAAACACAATTCTATACTGAAGTTTTCTTAGCAAATTTTGTCTTATATTTAGTTAGGAAAATTCTTAATAGCTTGGAAAACATAGTATGTAGCCATAGGTTAAAAGAATATTTTACTAAAACACAACAGTAAGAATAAACTTTAAAAAGCAAACAAACAAAAATAATAAGCATTAATTAAATCAAAATGCCAGTAGATATTATGACATTAAATTAATTCTGAAAATGTTTTCCTTTCATTTGTATTTTCTTTTGCTTGATTTTCATGGAATTCTGTGTGGATGGAAAATACAAGGTCATTTCAAACAAGAATGATTGCATAACGCAAACCTAATCAAATTGAGAACTTAAAAAAAGGCTAGAGATGAGAAGTGTAGCTATTTCTACCAAGGCTTTACTATGCAGAGGACATTGTAAGGAAAGCCTTCCTTGGAATTTTGTTCTTGAAAAGCTGAAAGCAGGTAACAGAGCACAGCAAATAGTAAACAATCTTCAAGAAGTACATATGTGGCAATATAAGTGAATATTTGATCTTGAATTTTGGACAGGTAGGATATCCATTACTAGGGATCACTCATTACCGTGTTCCCTTTAAGGATAGGTCTATATCTGTTTTAAATAGTGTGATATGTTTAAATGACCAGAATCTTTTCCTAAATAATTCAGTTTAAAATACATTCCTATTAAAATGTTTAAATGTCACGTAGAAGATGAGCATGGGATTAGGGGTAGGGTGTTGATGCCTTTTATATTAGCACATAAACTAAACTTGGTAGGAAAGATTACTCTAATGGTTAAGTGACTGTTACTAGGGAAAGTGGTGTTTCTGAGAAAATGGTTGATCACACAGAGTGACCAATTTTGTTTGGCATAAGAATTCACAATAAGAAAGGCTGATGTGTGCACAAATCAGACTCGGTGTGACCACTGTTAGTGGGGAGGCTGAATAAAACTGTAGTTAAAAATGAGAGCATTGGAATTGGACTGCCTCTATTTCAACTTTGGCTCTGGCTCAGTCTAGCTCTGCATTAACTGCGGGGAAGTTATTTAAATTCTCCAAACCCCAAGTTCCTTATATGTATTATAAATTAGAACTAATAAAGCAATTGGTGTGATGAGTAAAATAGATTGTGTGTATAAAACTCTCAGAATAGTGGCTGGCACATATAAGTGTCCAATAGATGTTAATATGTTAAATGTGATTTAAATCTCACACTACTCTATAGTATGGTTTCTATGGTAAGATTTAATATACTATAAAATAAAATGTTTATATGCTCACTGTATTAGAAACTATTTTATACATATTAGTTGAAGATTACTGTTAGTTGTGTCTCCAAGCATAATTTCTCCCTCAAGGGGGAGCAGTATTTCCCATGGAGTTTAGGACTATTAAATCTATAAAGTGATCAAGCAGCCCATAAACTATACCATGGTGGCAGCTGCCATGTTTCCTTGCCACACTTACATAGATTCAGCCAATGAGAAAACAAGGAGCCCAAATGAATCCACAAAGTATATTACATAGCAATTTTATAGACTCACAGAGAAACCTGGAGCTATACCTTAAAATGGGGCAAGGTAGACCTGCGTGATACTACAATGAGGAATAAGGATGAGACTCTCCCATAAAAATGTAGATAAGAAACTGCGTGCTATAGCCATGTATCATTATTTTCAGGGCATATCACCAAAACTTGGTCAAGCATTTCACCAAAACTTGGTCAGGCGTTGCCTATTGATCTATGTGGTTACATGCACTGTCTTCAGGTTACCATAGCAGATTTGTATCCCTACGAAACCATTTAGATTAAGAAGAGAACCAAAAGCTGGGGGATGTTATTGACCTATTTCAACCTCCTTAAGAGCTTCCCAAGTTCAGTATCCATTGTTACAGACACGGCACTGTCACCATAATGTTGCTGTGCTTGTACCTCCAAATTTGAAAAAAGACTCAGTAGGACTGAGTCTCTCCTTCTCCTCCTCAAAACATACATTCCATCAATACTAAATGCTATAGTTCTCTGACATGCACACTTCCATGCACTTTTGGACATGCTACTCTCTCTGCTCAGAATTCACCTCTGCCAATACCCTCTAAATCTGATGAACTCTTATTTATTATTTAGAATTATCTTAAGTTCATAAATATGCTCTTCCTTCCTACTTTCCCATCAGTGATCCTCACTGTCCTGTGCCTTGGATATATTTCTGTTGTGTTCACAACATTAAATTATTATTTCTCTTTATATATTTATCTCTGCTAACAAGCTCTAACACCTTTGAACTCCAGTTCATGGTTCATGGTTTTGCATTCCTGGCATAGAGTTCTTTAAGTTTTTGTTAAATTGAATTGAGTTGAATTTAATTAAATTGAATAGTTGTATATTTTTCTATGAAATTGTCCATACTCTTCCCTCACTTTCTTCTAACCAATGACAGGTATTTGAGAGGTAGACAGGTTTAAGGGCACATTCTTTTGAAATGGAGCAGAACAATGTTAAATGATCAACAAGGAGACCAATGCCTAGAATTAGACCATAGAAGTATAATACACAAACCAATAAGCTCACTATCTTGAGGACTGTAAAGATACTAGAAATATATTTTCTCTTTCTTTGCTGTGGTTTAGCCTTAAGAGGTCTGTATTTCCAGACTTACAGGAAACAGATACCATTAAAATATAGTCAATTATTATTGGTGAAGTTATTCATCTATTTAGTTAAAGAGGTAAAACTAATATTAGTTCATATTATCTTACACTTTGAATTAGTAATAAGTTGTACTGAAAAGTCAGATAAATAGAGGATGTGGACCTTCTCTAGATGCTTCCAAGGAAATATAATTGTTTGACTTGACAAGGAAGTAAATAATTATCTCGTAATAGGCTCTTGGTGGAATTAAGATTGTCATATATTTCATTTAACATTTGTCACTGTAGAAATAAATTCAAAGATGAAGTTTTCGATTCGATCTGTTTGCTTTTTCTCAGTGGGTCAAGTTTTGGCTAAAGATAACAGCATTATGGATATTCTAACCTACCGAAATTTTCTAAACTTGTCAGATAATAACTATCACCAGGATACTTATTATACCTGTAGGTTATCAGTTAAATTTGATGAATTTGTGTTGGACCCCAAGAATCTATTTTTTAACGTGAAGTCCAGGTAATTCTTATTTTTCAGTGTATTTGGACAACTGCATCTCTATACTATTTTAATGAATGAAAAAAATTGGAAAATTTTCAGGTCTTTTTGATCAGAAAGTATCCTTTTTTTCCTTTGAGATATCTACTTTCCTTTCCAGATTTATCTCTCACCATTAATCTTTTTGTTTTTAAGAAATCGTCATGATGGACTGCCTACACGCTCCCTTTTTCTTTTGCCCATGCGGTTCTTGCACTTCGAATCCTGCTGCCCATGAGTTTCCTTCACTTGGCTGACCACATTCATCATCTGAGACTTAAATCTAGTCTCCTCTAGGAATGGCTCCTTGACATCCTATGGCCGAGATGTCTCCACCTGTTGTACTCTAAACCACTTTTGCCTCCCATTAATGCTCAGCATTTTTCACTGTACTATTATTTTTTAAATCTTCTCAACTAGACCATAGACTCTTATGGGCAGGCACACTATTTATTACTCTTCTTGTTCCCCAACTAGCCTAAATCTAACAATGGATGTCTAATAATGTTTACTAAAGGAATGAAGAGTACAAATTGTTTAGGTTCTATCTTTATAATTTTAAATCTCTAAACATGCATATCTTTTAGGAAATGTGCCTTTTTTTCTTCTTGTTGTGTCTCCCATCTACATGAAGAACTGTCATGGCTAGTTTTATATAAGTAGCAAGAGGTTATTAACACAAAAAATTTAATTAACTAGTTTTAAAAAAATTATAAAGTAATATATATGCAGATAGTGTAAGGAAATGTAAATTAAAAGTGAGCCTTCTTACTATCTCTAGTTCATGATAGATAACCATTATTAACAGTTTCTTGTTTGTACTTCTAGAAATGTTAATATACACGAAGCATATATAGGTAGATATAAATATCTTATACATATTCAAATAAGTACAAATACACAGACACACATACATATATGTTTGTTTTGTGTATACCTTTATACATGTAAGATAATACTATGTTTACATCTTGGAAAAATTCATATTAACTTATATAAATCCACTTCATTCTTTTAATTGGCTGTATATTATTCTATTTTATCATGATATAGTTAATCCCCTCCTACTGGGTAGTTAGGTTGTTTTAATTTTTTTCCCCATTATAAGTAATACTTCAATGAATGTTCTTTCATACAATTCTTTGTGAAGTGAAGAATGTTTCTAATTAAAGTAATATGGAATTTGGATACATATTTCTGAATTAATCTTAAGAAAGACTGCTACAATTTATACTTCTATCAAGAAGAGAATGTTTCTCCATACTCACTAATTTTGTGTTATTCAATTTATATTAGGGTGATCTCATGTGTTTTAATGAGCATTAATGTACATACGAGTGAACAGGAGTATTTTGGATATAATTAAGGATTTGTACTGCTGAAGCACATTGGTTCTTTGTCTTCATTTATCTTAGATACTATTATATCTCAGTTTTTCTCTGCTTTGAAGCTCTCCCAAAGTTTGTTTTTTCATCTTTTGTTCTCTAGTTCTCTGTTCATTTTCAAAACTCTAGTTTCCATACCTTATTTGAAATATAAAATGTTTTATATAAGGTTAGTTTTCCAGTTTTGCCATTATATTTGTTCCATTAGAAAGAATCTGAGACTGATACAGACTTAATTTTTTTTCATTTTTTTAAATCCTTGCAATGTAATGAAATTTGAACAGTAATATTTCCTCTGGGTTTTGATTTACAGTACCTACTTACCTAGAATTAATAATACTACCTGATCCACAATTACAGAAAAAACTTTCAAAGTTAAGAAACAGTCTAAATTTGAGGTATAAAAAGAATATTCAGGGCTTCCCTGCTGGCGCAGTGGTTAAGAATCCACCTGCCAATGCAGGGGACACGGGTTCGAGCCCTGATCCAGGAAGATCCCACATGCCACAGAGCAACTAAGCCCGTGTGCCACAGCTACTGAGCCTGCGCTCTAGAGCCCGTGAGCCAGAACTACTGAAGCCCATGCACCAAGAGCCTGTGCTCCGCAACAAGAGGAGCCACCACAACTAGAAGCCTGCACACTGCAACAAAGAGTAGCCCCTGTTCGCCACAACCAGAGAAAGCCTTGCATAGCAACAGACCCAACAGAGCCAAAAATAAATAAATAAATACATAAATTAAAAAAGAAAGAAAGAAAGAATATTCATTTAAAAATATGGAATCCTTCCCAAATTTGGGTGTCATCCTTGCACAGGGGCCATGCTAATCTTCTCTGTATATGTCCAAGTTTAGCATATGTGCTGCTGAAGTGAGCACTAAACTTAATTTTTCTAATTATAGATTTGCCTATACTGGTATAATTTGTGTGTGTATGTGTGCTCCAGTATTTAATTTAACTTGTTTCACTGCTACCTAAGTGCTTTACTAAGTGTTCTGGAGCTGCACTTGATGAAAAACACTAAAATAATCTGCATTATAAGTCTTGTTTATGCTGAGTCTTCAGAATATTTCATCTATCTTCATCCAATCCTAAAATAATAAAGATAAACTGGAGATAACTTTTAATTATTTTAGTAATTTCTTTTTTTATTGAAGTATAGTTGACTTACAATATTTAAATATTCGTTTCAGGTGTACAACATAGTGATTTAATATTTTTATAGGTTATACTCCATATAAAGTTATTATAAAATATTGGTGATATTCCCTGTGCTATACATTACATCCTTGTATCCTATTTATTTTATAGTAATTTCTTAATAGTCAGTCCTGCATGTGTCTTAAAACATGAGCTCACTTGCCATTAGAAAGCTCTTTTTTTAAAGTTTAGCATCCTGTTTTTACCACCCTATTTTTAAAATGTATTTAAAATTTTTGCATCTTAAAGCATTTATGCTCATATATTAGCTTCTTTTAAACTATAGTTGAAAGGAGATATTTATGTTTGTTACATTTTGCGTAAGTCTCTCTCCCCCCCCACCTCTCTTTCTCTTTCCTAAAGGAAGGCAGGTACACAAGTCAAGAGGAGAAAGGCAACTGACCCCTTGACCAAGTTGTTCTGTTTGGTGAGGTTGTACCACATTGCCCTTGTGAGGTTTACAGTAAAAGCAGAGCAGAGGTCTGGAGTAAAGGACTAACAGTGTTAGGATCAAAGTCCTAATTGTCTGTTTTCTTGAAGTTAGGGTTATTGGCAGCTGCCATTATACCATCCATGCTGCTGTCACCCAGCACAGCCAACCGGCATGCACTAATTGCAGTGGCCTTTTCATCAAGTAAGATCATCCCACTAAACACAAAGAGCTGTCTTTCCATTAGCACAGACAGTAGCCAGCTAGATCAGCTGGGCTCCTTCAGTATGATTGGACTGTCATATTGTTATGATTTGTTCAAGTTTAGAGCATTTAGCAGATACCCTTTGCACCTCTCTTTGTACCTGAATACTATAACCTGACTGCCCCTATCATTTAAGAGGGTACTATAGCTTTTCAAAGTTCAGCAGCGCACAATTGCAGGCAGGCAACTGGTTTCTGACAAGAGATCAATACTGTCCTTCCAAACGCTGGAGTCAAGCTGCTGGGTCTGTCAGAGGGATGTGTGCTGTAATTGGATCATGGATGCTGCAAGTCATCTGAGTTTCCCTTCAGCACTGTCACAGCTGTCAGATGTCATCCCTTTGTACAGCTGTCACTGTGGGAGGGTTGGGGCTCTTTTTCCGTTCTAACCCAATGCAAATGTCCACTTAGCAGATGAATATTGAAGATATTAGACACTTCTTTATGCCTTTATGCAAAATAAAGATCTGTGTCATCTGTGAATTTCATGGAAATAAGTTGCAATTTATTCACTGTGAGAAAAGTGAAGTGAAGCCTGTAAAAATGAGAAATTATTTGGTTCAGGCTATTAAAAAAAAGGAATATTTTACAGAATAAACAACAATATGCAGATATTTTTCTTGAGATGGAAAAACTAATACTGTGCAGTATTTAGAATGGTCACCTGATATTTGACTATATATATATATATATATATATATATATATATATATATATATGTATCTTGCTTCATCTGTAGCCTCAGAAAAGGGACAAATCTTGAATAGATTGGGATCCTTTTAAATCATTAAAATTTATTGAAAAATATAAACCCAATATCTGTTTTAAAGTAGCAATATAATAAGATTTAAGGAACACAGTTATATTAGAATCAGGTCAAAGAGTCTCAAGAAAGTTTTTAAGACAGGAAGGGCAGTCTCAATAAAAATGAGTATGCTGTTTTGGTCACTGAAACCTTTTTTCTAAGTTATTACAAGTTAAATAGAAAGACATGTTCATAGCTGGGAAAATAATTGCATAACCAATGAATGGCTTCTATCAATTTCAGTCAATTTGCTTTTGTTTAAAGAGAACAGTCAATAGAAATGCATTTTATTTTACTGTACTTATTCTTATAACACTATATTTTTAAAAACAATGAGTGATTAGCTTCCAGAATTGCACAACTTGAGTCATGTGCACTTGCAACACGTAGTAAAAACGAAGAGATGTCGCCAATGTGGTTTTGGCAATTGTATTCTTAGTTCAGGAACTTCCGTTCATCATATTGTGATCGATCTGTGAATTTCCCTAGACTATCCTAGAATAAAGTACAATCTTAACTTTTTAAAAAAAATCATTTTCTTCTTGTCTCGCTAAGCTGATGTCAGAATCATTTTTTTGGATGGTCGACAGGGTAATTTTTGATCAGGGTGGCTGACTTCCTTTTTCTTGAGGTCCAGACCATATACCACCTTCTCTGTCAAGCAAGCAGCCTGCACCGGCCCC
This sequence comes from Lipotes vexillifer, assembly GCF_000442215.2. Lineage (NCBI taxonomy): Eukaryota > Metazoa > Chordata > Mammalia > Artiodactyla > Lipotidae > Lipotes > Lipotes vexillifer. The sequence goes on from NW_006780227.1 coordinate 462,697, forward strand.
AGTGACAGAGTAGCATGAACCTTATTTTCCAATATCGAACCTTAGCATTCTGTCATCCACCAGGGTACTCACTGGGTCAGCCCCTCAAATATCCAAACTTTTTCCCTCCATCTGGCATTATGAGGTGACCTTCACCTCATTTGCAGTGGCTCAAGTTTTTTGGACCCTAACATTAGTGGCCGCCAAAATCAAAACATAGACATTTGACACACAATGTGGGGTAGGGCAGTAAGAAAGGAGGGAACCAACCACAAGAAAATGCACATTCATTTAAAAGACAATGTATTTGAAATGATTGAAATATATGCTAATCAAGATAAGAAGTATTACATTTCCCCTTTTGCCTCAGTTAGCACTTTTCTCTCAATGTGATTTTACTTTTACAAGAAGCAGGATAAAAATCCTACAAATATTAAAGTGTTTTACTCCTATAAAATGAATTATTTAGCAATCAAATCTTAGTTGACTATCACTCGTATAGAAAAATGGTCTTCAGTAGTTACTTGGGCAGAAAATGTAAGAATGAATGAAGTAAAAATTTTAAACTTAGTTTCTTAAGGTTATTCTTCTGTGATGATAACTGTGAACTTAAAATGCAACTCCAGTGACTCAAGTAGGCACACTCTCTCTCTCTTTTTTTAACATGGTTTACGGCTAATTATATCAGAGATCCAAAACAGTCTTTTTTACATTTGCATTAATAAGGATGTCACATGACCACATTGAAGTAGAAGTATACATCAAAGGTAGATTAAAGGTTGGTTAAGCATCAAACCATGTTCCATATGTAAATTTATAGCAATGATGTGCTATAGAAAGATAGCTTACCCTCTATTTCTCTGCTACTAAATAAAATTAAAAATTCACAACTCTGGTTTATGGGATTTTAAATGAATTTGATCTCTCTTTTGGGCAGGGCAAATAAGTGTTTTGTGATGTATTATTTTATAAAAAAAAAAAAAAAAAAGACCACCGTTCTGGCTCATTTAATTTTGCGAGTGAATGATCTAAGATTAACTACAGACTAGTCAGTGCAGTTTAAAAGCTGAAAGCAATTTTCAGCCATAGATGGTAATGCCACATTCAGTCCACAACCGAATGACTCTAAATGACTAAGCTTCGAGGTCTTTGTATATGACCACAGGGCCTGATAAAGCCATAGGAACACAGTAAAAGCACAAAAATAGTTCCAATTTATTTGGTGCCATCACCTTAATGAGATTAATACAGACGTGTTCATGTGCCTAATTGGTGATTTTGTTTTAACTAGTAATGAAGGATTAAAACTTCAGGCAACAGGCTGCTTGCTGGAAAGAGGATTTGAGAGGAAAAAAAGATTTTAATTATAAAAAGGAAACCTGTGAAATATACCACTGCAAAGTTAATAATAATTCTTAAAAAAAAGAACTGATTAAAATGGATACCCTGGATTGTTCCTGGCATTTTGGGAGAAAGGGTGATTTTATGAGCAGAGCCACATACTGCTTTTATTTACCAGTAGACCCTTTGGCATACGAAAACATATAAAACTGTTACTTATAATGAAAAAGTGTTAAAACTGAAAAGCATTGGCCCTCAGGCTACTGTGGAATTTAGAGTATGTAGCATTTTATTCTAATTCATTTTTAATGACTTACTATAACCGAATGACCTGTGGCTAGCTGTCCCACTAAATCCCACAGCATCCCAGTAAATCAGAGCTTCTTTGGAGAAGCTTCACCTATGACTTGCTATGAGTTTGCCTCCCTTCAAAGTCTAGTTGTAACCATTTAAATGCTAACACTATTAAGCATGCTGCCAAAACACAAACACTCAGCCTAAGTCATTAAAATTTAATTATAAGGGGGCAGCTGAGCCCAGTTCGAGTTTTGAGTCTGAAAAATCTTATTTAAAAAAAAACTAATAAAAACAAAACTACCCAACCTATCAGCATCTGTCTGTACTGGCCCAGTGAACTACATTTAAATAAAATTTCAGGTTTTACCAAAATTCACATTAAAACATATTTGGGTTATTACTCATCTATCCTAACGGTAAAACGGGCCATTGTTTTACCTCGTCGTTGGTGGTGAGTTGTATAACCTGTGCCTTGTATGTCCCTGCCAGCATGTTAACTTTGTCTCTCAGAACAAATAGTAAAATAAAGGAACTATATCCCTTCACCACCAACTGAATAAAACCATATTATCTAGGTCATTCTCTTCCCCATGAAACTTTGGCCAGTGCTAGTAAGATGTCTTTTTGATTACTTAAAAATCCCTGAAATGCAAGAATTTGGTCTTTGATGTTCCATTATGAACCACTTTAAAAGGACTCTGGGTAGTGATACGGCGCAGTGTAAGATGCTACCTTCCCAGAGAATGAAGACAGAAATATATTTTACATTTCTTGTCAGATTGAACTTTAAGACATCCTGACTGCTTTCTCTATAATTTAAACATCACAGCCAAAATGGCAACATGCTTTGTTCAGTTCCAGTTGTGTGGAGTTTTAGTGCTTCATTGATTCAGAGGAAGGCTGAGGCTGGCACAGGGAGCAGGGCGACGGAATCACAGTCTCACTGCAGCATGTCAAGCCATTATATCTGGGACCAGAATGTCACCGTGGTCTCAATGGTTCGTCAGCTGAAGGATATGGTTAACAAATGTGAAACCAAACTTCAGAGGAGCTGGTTTTCTGTGCTAAGTGATCTGTATTCCCTCTGAATTTACTTTCCCCTAACCCCGTGAAATTAACAGTGCTTTCTGACATTCGACCCCCTGACCTCCCACATAATAAGAATTTAAAAAGCACCATGCATGAGTGTGTCTCTGTAATGCAAAACTGGAAAAAATGACCATGTCAGTTTTATTATACAAAACCTTCTCAATCTCCATTGCATGCTTCATATATGAGTGCTCAGTTTAAAGTTATTATAAAGAAAAACACAATTTTAAGAGTAATAATTCACTGTTCTTGACTTTTATAGACAATAAATTGTAGCAAATACATATTGCTACCAAAAAGCTTTGTACTCCGTTAATGCAGATATTTACCAAGATGAGTGTTAAAAATAGTCTGCTAGAAGACTCTGATGGTTCAAAGGAAGGGGTTTCCAGGGAGCCGATTGCCAAGGGTGCAAGTGCATGCACAATGTGTAGGTCTCAAGGTTTAAGAAGCAGAAGCAGGAAAGTGTTATGTGGAAATGATTTTGTGTTATCAGGCTCAGGGGATGACAGCATACAAGAGTAAGAACAAGGTGCTATGTGGCTTTTTCTTCACTGTGAAGTAAAGATTGGCAGCTGGAAGTAAGGCTTACAGACAGACCTGCACACAGGACCTCTTCACCTAGGACTCATAATCACTACTCAAAGGAAAACGCATTTACCAGGGAAAAGCGGCTGTAGCCATCAGAAGTGTGCTTAAAACACCACTTAAATATCACTTTATACGCTATTACTTGCAAACTGTGGCTTCGTATTAAATTATACTTGCATAGGCTTTTGCTTAGGTGCTGATAATGCTTTTGAGGTTGCATTGGTGAAGACGAATTTAGGCTGCTTTACAAGAGACGTGACCAGAATATTCCATGCAGCTGACAGTGACAGGGTGAAAAATTGCAGAACTGTACTTTCTTTCCCCATATAGATTGTAATTTTAATTGTCATTGTGGCCCTTCTGTTTTAATTATGGGACTTCTTTGATATATACCAGGACATCGTATTGAATGAAAATATGGTGCTATAATAGTCTCTTTATAATTAATGACCACATGTAGATCTTGGTGCATAAAAGGGAAGGAATAAATGAACAATTTATTTAACTAGGTTTTGGATTTCTTTCTGTCTTCCATTGAATATAAAATGATCCCAGGGCTTCTGAGAATGTTTGATACAAGAACTGCACAGAATATCTAATAAAATTACTTTAGGCTGGATTAAAAAACATATTATGTTTTAAAATGTTTTGCCCCAAAATGGTAAAATGTATCTATTTACCACATTATTCTTTTAACATTTCATCTGAAACCAGAAAAACAAAAATCGTTTAAATTTATTTACAAGCATATTTTAAATGTGTGTATTCTTAGATTTTCCTTGTAGTATAACTGATTCTTACAGGTAGAATGAGGGGTAAGAAAGAGACTTTTGAAGCTTGACTTATCAAACTGCAAAAAAAAAATTTTTTCTTTGAACTTTTTCTTTCAAAATAGAATAGATCTGTGCTGTATCCTTTCTCTGAAGGAATAAATTTTTTCTTAGTTACTACTAATAAACAGAAGCCGTTTTTCTACAAATCAAAAATGAGTTGTCTCTTCATAGGCAATTTAAGTGCCCTGAAAACTGTGAAGACAAAACGAAAAAAACACAGCAAAGGCTTAACATTGTTCTCAAACTATCACGTAACACGCTTACCATATAGAACACTGTGACACAAATATGCTGGGCTCATACACATTTCAAGAGAGCCAGACCTCTGTGGATTTCTGGAAAGCAGACTTATTTGTCCAGGGTCTGTCACGGTAAAACAGGAAAATGCCCCCTGACAAGCTTCTGCTAATTTTATTGTGGCACGGAGTCCTGTGCATACATCCTCTACTGTATGACTGCAGTTCAATTGCAGAGCACGATGAAATTGGATCGGCAGAGACAGGGACTACCCTGGGGTCAGCTGTGACCATGCCACTTCTATGTGATGTCTAGTTGGGGTGATGGTGTGTAAATAAACGTAGAGAATTGCAAATCTTGTCATGGCCACGCTGAACAGCTCAAGCATTTAAAGATGGTTGCCCGCAAACCTAACTGGAAGGTGGTTTCTCTGTGTGGTGGCTGAGGAAATACTCAGTTCCTTGCTGGAGTCGTCTTCTTGACATATCTGAAAGTACTGACCCAGCATTATGTTGCTGAAGGGCTTAATCACTAAATAGTTTTTCATTGTAGTGGAAAGTAAAGAAACAAGCTAATCATGTTTGAATATTGTGCTTTTAGAGTTATAGTGCTGATACCAAGGATACTTTTTATTTATATTATCCTACTTTGATTTATTTGTTTTTTTTAAATGAGGTGAAGCATCTTAAAGTCTTACTGTTTATTGAATTTAGCACATTAAAGTTCTATGAGTTCTTGTCATTATTATGAACTTTCCTAATGTTAGAAAATAAAATATTATAGAATTCACATTTTCTGCTTATGAATCTAATTTTATTTAAATACTACTTACAGTACTCATTAAAATATACTTAGGTTTTCCTACCTTCAACTCATAAGATGTATTTTGTACCAGTTTTGCATTTACACATATCTGTTTTTCTGTTACTTTTCCCACATGCCAATTACCTTTCATTACAAATTTATAAAATCATTTACATTTTAGCAGTTTAAATGTTTCTGCTGACATTTTGTAACTATTACCCTCTTCTAGAATGGCATATGTTCAGGCAGTTAATAAAAAATTAAATGGAATAGCACTAGACAAGGTGAAGCTTTGTATCAGAGTGTTCTCCACATTTCTGAAAATACCATCTTTGTGTTGCCAACTGTGAAGTGAGGTTAGGTCTGTGCCAATATGTGTATTTGTCACAACTGTCACAGAGACCACGGACTAGCCAATCGCACAGTCCTTAATTAGACAGTTCTATTTTGCTTTTTAGAAATTATCCTCACGTAAAATGGTGTCTAAGACTCAAGAAAGGTGCTGAGAGCTAAGAATGCCAAAAATGCCAGCAGAAAAACACTTTGATTTTTTTGGTAGAAGATTTATTAACTGCTGCATGATTTCTTAAATATAGAAATGAAGTATGCAACATAAAAGAAATTGTATACGTGTAGCAGGAAAGAAAGGCAATGTTAAGGATTATTGAAATAGCAATAGGCTGAATTAAACATTACCATGGTATAATATGTTTTCATATGGATTTTGGAACTATAAATTAAAAAATCTACAAAATGAGCATTCAATTAGTGAAGAGATCATGGATGCCTTAAAAATCTTTATATAGGTTCACAATTGTGATACTGGCTTTATTTTAAAAATTCCATTTCAATTATCTATTATGAAGGTAAATTACATATTTTGGTCAAATATTATTTATGTTTAACATTTTAAAAATTCCAGAAACATCTATATATAGCATAATTCTATAGATTTTTAGAAAATAAATTCAGAGTTCTTCATTCTCAAAGTAAAATGTACTGCATACCTTGCTATATCTTAAAACATGATTTTAATTTTTAAAATATATTTATACACAGTGGTAAAGTTTCATGGAGAATGAAGTAGATAAAAATATATCAGTAAAATTGTGTCTGTGCAGTTATTTTATCTTCATATGCATTTTCCTTGTCTGTGAAAATGCATACTAATATACCCTTTTACTGACATTATCTTCATATATTTTTACAGTTTGATAATTGGAAATTGAAATTACATTTATCTTTTAAGTAATAAATCATCAACACACTTGGTAATGTTTGCCAGTGATATTGCCTTTGGATAAAAATATGATGAATTTTATAATATTGCATATAAGTAAAAGTAAATCAACATGATTTAAAAAAGATTGTAAAACTTATTATGAACTTCTTTTTTTATATGATTTCGTAGGTCTTAAGGTTTTTAAGCTAATTTCGTCCAGATTAGAAATACTTTGGGTTCCTGGAACCTGAGGGTGGAAGTCCTAAAAATCCCAGTAAATGAAACCTACACAACATCATAAAGAACCTTTTTTAAGAAATTAATAATGTAGATGGAAGATTTAAATCTCTAATTTAGATGGAAGAAGTTTAGTTTATTTGTTTTTAACAGTGGAAATTTCATGTATGTTATGAGCAAAAAAAAAAAAATCTAATTTGGGGTAACTTGCACGGTTCATCCCATTTTGAATCTTTATTCAATAGGCATATCATAGAAGTTTTAACAGTCATAGCAGATTAACCTTGCCTGTGCTTTTGGAGGCTAGTCATCTGATGAATTTACATGCAGCTGGATGAAAATGCTATTTGGAGAGAGATTGAGAGTTTATTTGATTAAATCCCTTTCTCCACTACCTTGACCTCTTTCTTGTGAAATAATCAGAACTGTTTAGCAAGAATATTCAAGCATTAATAATGAATTGCTTTTGAGCTGGTTTCTTCTGCATGCAACAAGCCCATTGGTGTCCCTGATCTTTTCTTTTTTCTTTTTAAAACTGTGCTTTATTTAATGAACACTGTGATTAGAGACAGTAAGAAATATATCTTTGAGAAATTTTCTTTTATAATTTGTAGGCCATTTTACTAGTAGTACTAATTGCTGTGCTTTGACCTCCTTCTCCCAAAGACTGTCTCCCCATGATCTGTATGAAGATGGGATGTGTTAGGCAGGGCCCTGTGCTTCAGTATGATTGGATGGCAGCTGTGTGGTTTATCCTCACCAACTGTAAGAGTGGTTTTGAGAGTTCACAGAATGCTATGATGTTAAATAGTGCCATTGTTTGTGATACCATGGTCTGTGTACTTATGTACTTCCTCCATAGAGCTTTGCTTTCTAACAGTTTTGTTGCTCAATTTAATCAGATCACAGTTATTTTTTGGAACAATTATTAGGTCATATTTCATAGACTTACCCTTAATGTTAAGAAGAGGAATTTACCTCCTTCACATCTCATTGGAATGTTACTGGATGAATTCCAGGCTTTATTTGGCAATAAAACATTGGTCAGTGTTTGGGAGATAAAATAACTTTCAGGTGTAACTTTGACATGAAGTAACAGGAGCAAGTGGAAATTTTTAAAGTGCGGTGCTGTCACTCCTGGCATATTTAATGCTCTTGATAGTTGAAGGTGGCAGATTTGCTGTGTACATACATACACTACTGTACTGTCACCCATTATAAAGCTACAGTATCTTGTCTTTATACTAAATTGAGCTTCATTATAATGTGTTTCTTGATAATAACATGCACTTGACTGTAATATGTAAAATGCTTGGCTTTCATGAACAACTCTATGGAAAAGCTGTACAGCATCTCATTTGCATTTAGCAATTATGTTACATTTACAATATACTAAGCTGCAGAAAATCTAATCTAACATCATAATTTAAAATAATAATTTCCAGGGCCTTACAAGTAAGATACAAGTCAGATTACAATAACACATTGTACTATTTCTCTGTTGAGTAAAACAGAATTGCTTCACTGTTTTTTCCCTCAAAATTATTTAGGAAAGATTTAATTCTTTAATAATGAGAATAGCATTACATTGAGAGGGAAAGACCATTTAAATTGTAGGTAGGTAACATTTGTCCTTCTTGATCATAAATTAGTCATTTTGGGGGGATCTACTCATATCATTAATATGCTAAGTTTAGGGGAGAGGTTTTATGACACGCAAATGACCTGATAGCAATCCTGTTGTAAAGACCATATATCTGATTTTCAAAATGTCTATATTTTTAATTATGAAGTAAAGTGATACATAATTCAAAAATTCACATTCAAGAATAACAGAAAAAATAGAAAATAAAATAATTTTCATAGTGACATCTAAATACACTCACTCTCAAACTTTTGTTATATTTTTTGATGTTCTAGATCCTATAAATATCACGTGTTGCAAATTTGATGCTTAATTTGACCATATGGATTTGAGGGTGGGTTTTACTTTAATATTGATACATACATATATGAAGATTTCTGAAAAATATAAAATCTATTTAATAAGTATTTGAGAACCTATGATGTGCAATTCACTCTAGAGTACATGTTAGAAAACACAATCTTGCCACCAAGTATTTTATGATGTATATCAGAAGTAACATTTTTACATATTAATTATAAGAATAAAGTCAGTGGCATAAAAGAATGAAAACCTCAGCTCTTAAGGAAAGAAGTCATATTTAATAGAGGATCAGAAAATGCTTCATGGAGAGAGTTTTATTTTAGATGAGGCTGAAGTTCAATTCAATTAAACCCAGGAAGCATTTATTATCATCAACTATGGTATGATCTCTGCTCGGAGGGAGCTTATAATCTAGTTGCAATAAGGACACATTGGAAGGTACAACAAATTCTATGTGAGCTGTTAGGAAAAGCCTTGTGAAAGAAGTCACATTTGACCAAGATCTTAATTAAATGAGATAAAGAGGGGGAGGAGGAAGCATTCTGGGATGAATGAAAAGCATAAGAAGCATAAGAAAAGAGAAAATATTAGGGTGTGAAGGAGCATGTATCTTCTGAAAAGAGAAGACTTGCCAGTGTGGCTGAATCATGGGAAACTGCAGCACTGTAATAGCTGGTGAAATAAGAATGGAAGCTGAGCTTGAAGCATCTTGTATGTCTGACCAGCCAAGTGACATCTGTCCTGATTTCTTTTCTCCTTTTTCTTTTCACCTTTTTTCCCTCCTTTATTTTTTCTCTCTCTTCCAGGAAGATACCCTTGACAGTTTTGCAAGAGCTCAGTTAGAATGGGAAGAAAGAGAAATAGAGAAATTTCACTTCAGATTGAGGCAAAGTCAACTGCTGGAAATAGGCTGAGTGCAATCTTAACTTCTGAATGATATTATGCCCCTGACAACGTTTGTGCTTAACAATTTCCATTGCATTCTTTACTTTGTTTCCAATTAATAAGACGGTACTACAAAGTAGAGATCTTAAGTGAGAAATTTAGATAGTCCTTGTAGCTAAGAAAATCAACACCTTTCTATTCCCAAATTATGCAAATTAATTTTAGGGTAAGTTAAATGCCCAGGTTATTGTTCTGCCTCCATTCTGCTTTATTTCGTAAACAAAACTTTATTGAGTAGGAAGTAACTTCTTTTTTAAGAGCTTTTTTTTTTTTAACATCTTTATTTCTTTATTGGAGTATAATTGCTTTACAATGGTGTGTTAGTTTCTGCTTTATAACAAAGTGAATCAGCTATACATATACACATATCCCCATATCTCCTCCCTCTTGCATCTCCCTCCCTCCCACCCTCCCTATCCCACCCCTCTAGGTGGTCACAAAGCACCAAGCAGATCTCCCTGTGCTATGTGGCTGCTTCCCATATATATGTACATGCCACTCTCTCACTTTGTCCCAGCTTACCCTTCCCTCTCCACGTATCCTCAAGTCCCTTCTCTAGTAGGTCTGCCGGGCTCCCCTGGTGGCGCAGTGGTTGAGAGCCCGCCTGCTGATGCAGGGGACACGGGTTCGTGCCTCGGTCTGCGAAGATCCCACATGCCGCGGAGCGGCTAGGCCCGTGAGCCATGGCCGCTGAGCCTGCGCATCCAGAGCCTGTGCTCCGCAACGGGAGAGGCCACAGCAGTGAGAGGCCCGCGTACCGAAAAAAAAAAAACAACCCTCAGTCTAGTAGGTCTGCCACTCTTTGGCTCGATCTATTTCCTGGCTCTATCAAATTCTGCATGTCAGTTAGGAGAAACCACAGCAAATAAAATTAATTTTATTCAATTTTATATTCTTTAAAAAAACTTTTCCTTTTGGTTTGACTTTTTTCTTTCTCTTGCAAATAAGCTTTTACTTAGAAACTAAAATCAATAAAAATGTGCCAAAATTTAAAAAATATTTAAAAGAATCATATCCTCTCTAAATATACTTCATGTTTATACCAGATGTAAATATTTCTAATTGAAAGCAATGTCTTCGTATTACTTAGAAAACCTATGAGAAATATCTTAATCATTAACTACATAAAGCAGCTACTCTAGAACAATCATATTGGGAAATATTATGTTTTAGCTATTTTTTATTCCGTATTACTCAATTCTGTGTAAAAAAAAAGTTTCATCCCTTCCTTGGGAAATCTGCAAGAGAACAATACTGGGAAGATGTATTTCCAGGAACTAGTGTAAATGAAAAAATGAGAGAAATAAAACAAAAATATATACTTTACCAACAATGTCGATTTATCTCCTATTTCTAAATACTTATTGGCAAATTAACTTTGAATCTGACTAAATTCTAATGAAGGCTAAAACTGTAGAAATACTAACAGCAGCAGCAAAATGGGTGATCTGACTCATGATGGGCTGAACCAAGTTTTTTAATGCTCAAAATATTTAGAAATTTTAGAATGTTTAGAAGAATGTTTAATCTATGTTGTGTACAACCAGGATGAGGTTGGCAAGACATTTTAGTACATTGCTTTATCTAAAAACTTGACTCTGACTATATTCTAGAAGTTTAATTGGCTATTCTTTTTATAAAAATCAAAAATGGAATTTAAAAAAAATTCTCCATTGCCTTAATCAATCAGCCTTTCTAATATCACAGAACCTACTTGATCAGCAAAGTCTTCACATCATCTAACCCAAATCCCTCCAGGCAAAGTTGAAAGTTCAAATTCAGTTCCATATATCAATATTTCTCTTTGTGATATAAAGTTATGGAACATAGCATGTGCCCTCCTGTGTAAAGAGGTTTGGGGACTGGAATCGACACCAAAGGTAAGGGCCGTATTTCAAAACTGAGTTTGCCCTATGAAAGATGTCACATAAACAAGCATATAAGTTCATTACTTTAGAGCCCACTCCTTGTTTTTCTTAAAAAGCCTTCATTGTACAGAGCAAAATGTGTCAGTATATCCTTTAAGTCTAGTACAGCAAAACTGTCACTGGAACACAAAGGACTGCATTCGTAGTCTGAAGTTCCTTCTTATTTTCAGTAAAGTCTCAGTGTCTCTTGGCAGTTTTCAATTTCATTCCTTGGTTACCTCAAAATTCTTGAAGTTTCGCTCCTAGATCTTCTTTGCTTTCCTTAGGGCAATAACCTCATCCCACAATGAAAGGAGGTGGAATCTACTGGTTTTGGTCATAGCTTGGTCATGGGAACTGGGCAAGGAATAAGGAGTAAGGAAGAATGAGGAATTCAAGACAATTCTGAGTGTTGGGGAAGATGAGGTGCTATTAATAAAATTAGAAAATTAGGAAGAAAGCATGCTTGAAGAAAGTAGTAAATAATAAAGCAAGATTCTATTTTACTTTGAAATTTATGGCTTGATGGTTTGCTAACCTTCATGAGAGTGGTTTTGGCCCAATTGTGAGAAGCAATCCACATTTCAGGAGAGTAGAAGCTGGTGGATGATGAGATGTGTGATAGAGATGATAGAGGACAATTTTAAATACTTGGCAGCAAAGGTAAAACCGAAGATAAGATGATGTCTTGAAAATGAAAAGGCAAAATTTTTTCTAGGGCAGAGAAATCATGCCTGGCTTGAAACGCTCTAGAAACGTGAAGGGCAAGCAAGTTCAAATGAAAGAAGCATCACTTTCTTGAAAAAAGAAACTAAAGGCAAGGGGAAAAAGTTGAGGTTCTGAAGTAGAAGGGGGTGCTCACAGCAGATAAACTCCACCTTCTCATGAAATAGTAGCCAAGGCAGTTTGCAAAAGTGGGCTGTTCTTTTGAGCAAGGTGGAGATTGTTTCAGAGTTCCAACTGGGAAATATAATGAAATCTCTCTCTCTCTCTCACACACACACACACACACACACACACACACACACACAGACAGACAGACAGACACACACACACACACAATGTAAAAAGAATCCTGAGAAGTAGTGAGAGCCTGGCTATGGTTTAGTAGAGTTATTCTACATTTATTCTTCCAAAATGCCCTATTAGAGTGGGGTTTCAATTTCTAATTGTTTTCTCCATTTCAGGATTTTGATTCTTATAATAAAATTTTAAACACTGTGTCAGATTTAATGTGTTTGAGGCCATTCTGTGCCAACTTTGTAAAATTTGTCCTTATGGTGAACTGAAACTTTCCTCTCTGTAGCTCTGGTGTTAATCTGTCAGAAAAAAAAACCCTACTCCCTCATTAGGAGTCCTTGTCAAATGCTATTGCATTCTTCTTTGCTTTCAAAACTCTAGACTAAACACTTTCTTTTGTTAAATGATTTCTGATATCATTGAATTTCTTTCATCTTCAATGAGAAAACATTACACATTATTTTGCCTGAGAACTGAACATACATTTAGAAATAGCTCTTAGCTCAAATAATATAAATTATTACAAATAAAGACCTATTGCTTGATTTACTTTCTGTTTTGTGTATGTTTATATAAAAATTGTTCTATTTGGCTAGAACTCTATTCAATCAATTTACATAAATCCATGCTAACATTTCCAAAGATAGAGTGTCATGAGGATAATATGGAGGCAAAGAATCAGTAATAAGATTTATAAAAGACCTTGAGAAAAATATTCAAATATTTTTATTATTTGGAATTTTTATTCTTGATATTAGGAGGAAATGGACTATATATTAATCCCCTATGAGTAAATTTATTCTTGGAGTGGGGTTGGCATACTTTAGAACAAATGTGCATATTTCTTATTCTCATTGCATTTTTCCATATGATAAGAAAATGATTGGAAAATTACTTTTTATGGCTGATATCCTAGCTTTATTAGCTTTTTCCCAATGTTATAGAGTAAGTCCACATGTTTATGAACATTTCCTCTACTGTGAGTGCCTATATTCATTAAAAAGAAAATATTCATTAAATTATACTCCTCACATTACGTCTAGATAAGATTAATTCACTTATACAATATGATAATATTATTCTTCATAGATTGATTTCTTTATTGACCACCATTTAGATTCATTAGTTATTGATATACATGTTAAAATGTGGGAACATTCTCATATGTTATAGGACTGTTTTTCTTTGAAATTTAAGGTAAATCAGAAAATAACCTTCAGAGAATGCAAATAAGAGTATGCATATAAAAATTATTTGTATACTATTAGCTTTGAAATCATTTCAGCTGGCTGAGAAATGTTGGTAGAACTACAAAGCTATCTACTTGTTGAGTCAATAAAATAGTGTATACCCAGTATTCAGTCCATTTTCTACATTAAAGCTAGTCTAAATATTAATGAAAATTGCAACAGAGAGAATTGCATTAGTTTCTGACAAGATTATAGACTGCAAAAGGAAATTTACAATCACTTGTCATAGCCTAGGCCAATTCAGAATCCCGAAACCCTCTGTCTTGTCAAGGGTTTTACCTTAGGCCATATATACCCTTCCCACCTGCCACATTTGCAGTAGGAATCTTCAGAAGAGATTTATTAATCCTTCAAAAGCTTCCACACTGGCATAGTCTACACTGATTATCTAAAATGTTCAGAACACTTTGAAAAAATTAACCATTACCAGAGTGAATTTCCCTTCCTTTCCTTCCCCTTTCCAACCTAGAAGCGGGATTGAATGGAGAATCCTATCTTTTAAGTTTCCCCCTTCAAAATAAAATCAAACTTGTATGTTGAGATAATTTAAGCTGGTTCCAGGAAAGCAAAATTAGGGTTGTAATTTACTGTTTCAGAAATTCAAACCTAGTCTGAATTTTTCTCTTCTTTAGTGTACTGAGAAGTTAATGCATATTTAATTGTCTATGATTAACTCTAAATAATGTGTTATTTCAAATCCAATTATTCATTTGATTTACATTCTCTGGCATTTTCAGCTTTGCTTCTGTATTTCTTCCCCACTTTTCTTATCAATGGTCTTTTTGAATATATCCCACCCCAAATTAAGATTCTTAAATTCCACACAGCAGTTGCAACTTTAGTTTCTCTTCTATTTGTGAGAAGTGTTAATGAAATGTCATTAATTCTTTCAATTGTAGATTGATATTGCTTAAAATGACCTACGATTCACTTACTTTGTGCTAAGGATTGCTCTAAATTCTTTGTGTAAGTAGTTGCTTTAATTCTCAGAACAACCCTATGCAGTACTGTTATTATTATTCCAATTTTACAGATGGAAATTGTGGCAGAGTAACTTTCTCAAGGTCAAAGAGCTGGTTGACAGTAAAGAGAGAAATTTTAAGTAGTGTAGCTCGCAGTTTCTGTACTCTTAACAATAGACACTGCTAGATTTCCATAAAGTAGTAGTTTTGGGGGTCAGGGCCAAAATTTTATTCCCAAATCAGGTCAGTTATTCTATTTTTTGTAAAATTCACTTTTATGCATAATGGTTATAGAATATGAGATTTTGATAAGTCTATTAGAGAAAGATTATCAACTTTGAAGTCAGGTAAAATGGGCTTGAAGTCTCATTTTTATAATTAGCTTATTGTATGACTGATCTTGAATATTCTTAATTTCTCTGACCCTATTTCTTCACTATTATGAGGACTAAAATAGTGACATATAAAAAGTGACCAGCACAAAACTTGGTTCACAGTAGATTTTCTCCCTTTTTCCTACAACAAGGAGGAAATAATCTATTTTCCTTTTTCTCTGTTATTTCATATAGGTGTAGAAGTAATTGATATCCTTGGTCTAAGGCTGAAAACAAAGCTGGGCATTTTATATTCTGATATGCAATATTTAAGGATTTATGCTTCCTGTTTTTCCATCTATGAATTAATTAGCTGTGTCACAATAGAAGCACTCTCCCCCTCTGCTCCAGAGTTTTATTTTGCCTTCTGAGGAATGAAAATTTGTTTTACAGATATCAGTAGAACCACAGATGAGAGAGGGAGAAAAACACTCTCCACCATTTCACAAACAACCACTGCTTGCCATATTTTTGGAAAGTTTGTTCTTCCTTTGTGGGGAATATAAGTAGCCGGTTCAAGTTCCATGTGTTTGGTGAAATGCTTAAATAAACTCTTTTAAAACTGGAGATTATGTCTGTTGATGAAGCACTCTCGTGAATATTTCATTGAAACCTGGACTACCTTTTTTTCTTAACTCATTTGCCTTTTCAGACATACTATAAGGAAACCTATGGAACTTTTGAAAATGGAGAAAAGTCCTGTGGATCACTGACAGTACATTTTGAGTATTAATATATGTGGCCAGTTTGAAGGAGTATAATATCTGTTGTTAATCTGGGCTTTGCTTCTTGTGATTATTTGAGGTACTAAGGCTACAGTACAATATGCTGACTATTACTAACAATAAGCCTCAGTAAAAAATGGTTACTTGGTATCTCATTAATATGACAGAAGATTCAGGTAAAGCTGAACTTACTGACAGTAAGAATAGACAAATGGAAAGAATAAGTCAGTTAAAAGGTGAATGATTTTTAATACTTTCTAAAGTATTTGTCAAAAATGAAATGTGTCTGGAATGGAAATGTTGCTTTGCTAAACATTTGTATATTGCCAGGAAGTTATTCAAGTGTCTGTATACATTTTGGAAGTATTTGAATTGTATGTCAAATTCAGGTTAGTTATGTGTTAATAATGTAAGTGTCAACAAGAGATATTAGCAAGACCCAGGAAGAAGGCAAATGTTACACTTACCTTGTGCAGTGTTCTTGTTGTTTCTCTTCTTATCACTTATGTAAGTTTCAAAACAAGTGCAGAATCACTGAAATGATTCAAACAACATAGAGAAAACTGAGCATATGAAAATTAAAATAGACCGAGACTCTTTCCTTTTCTGACAAATTTACATACTACTAATTCAATATTTAGGGCTGGTGCTAAGATTTTAAGAGCTTAATGGCATTATCAGTTATTTACTATAACCATATTTGGGTTTGCTTTGTATAAAACAAATTCCCAAAGTAGCCCCTCTGAAATCTAAAGTTCACTATCATTTATAATATAGGAAAATGAGTTGTTTTTAGCCAATATCTTTTCCCTCATATTTTATTTTACATTTCATTCACCCAGTTTCACTGTCTGGTGATGATCATCTGTGTAATATATGTTAGGAATTTTCACTTGAAGGACCATGTATCTTTAAATGTCTTCTCTTTATTCGTCCTAGTTCTAACACATGTAATTTCCCCTTTAATTTGACATCATTTAACGGCACATTACACGTCAATGATGTGATCTGTGAATATTTACAATGTTCATGTCATTTTTATTTTCTAATCCAATTTAAGTAGCTCTGCTTTTTATGACATCATGAATTCTTCAGTCTTTTTGGTCTTTTTGGGACTAATTATTCCATTAGTTCCTTTGAACTAGCTCTGTGTTGTCAGTCATTTCTTCCCTTTTGATCATAAGACCTTTGCTGCCCTCCTTTGCATGTACAGTCAGTTGTAGGTCTATGCAACCAAGCTAAGAAGCAAGTACTAAGTCCTCATCCTTGCAGACTGCTATTCCCAATCATTTCTGTCCGGAAGGCACTTTGTAGGTAAATCTTTCTATTGTAAAACCATGGCTTCTAAAGTTCTTACATACTGAAAACACATTTGGATACATTTTAAAAAATATCTTTTATAAAGACAGTAAATATTTTATGCAAAGTACTTTCACTTGCTAAGACAGAGATTTAAAGAAAAAAATGAGTAAAAAAATAACCAGTAGAAAAGCAGACTAAATTTCACTTGTTGCAGTATTACATGACACATAGTCTATGTTTACTTTTTAACGCTGGTTTGGGCAGAATTACAAAATGTCTTAGATTCAACTTTTGAAAAAATGTAGTCTTTCCTGGTACTTTCCATATCCATTTGCCTGCTAACTTATATGAGAGTTTATAGATGTGATTAACTTTAAGTAGCATAAAGGCAAAAGAAAATTTGGAGTGATTTAAGCATGACTTTGTCTTTAACCCTCTTGTTTACTAGGAACTTTTTTTTTTAACATCTTTATTGGAGTATAATTGCTTTACAACGGTGTGTTAGTTTCTGCTGTATAACAAAGTGAATCAGCTATATGTATACATATATGCCCATATCCCCTCCCTCTTGCGTCTCCCTCCCTCCCACCCTCCCTATCCCACCCCTCTAGGTAGTCACAAAGCACTGAGCTGATCTCCCTGTGCTATGCGGCTGCTTCCCACTAGCTATCTATTTTACGTTTGGTAGTGTATATATGTCCATGCCACTCTCTCACTTTGTCACAGCTTACCCTTCCCCCTCCCCATATCCTCAAGTCCATTCTCTAGTAGGTCTGTGTCTTTATTCCCGTCTTACCGTTTCCTCTGTGATGCTAAGGAGCTCTGCTGTCTGTTGCTGCCCTCTGTAGTGATGACTAAGAGAGCACAAGATCAGCTTTGTTAAACGCGGTAGAAATTGACTCTAAAAGCTTTCTCCAGAATGCAAATGCAGCCTATTTGAGATTCACATATTCTCTGAAAATAAAAAGCCAATAGGAGTATTTTTGCATTTGAAGGGTTCTTCCGCAAGTACTAGACACTGAGAACATAACCTGACTGCTTTTTTAGGTATCATTTTTAAATATTGCAATGTTATTTACTTAGTCTCATTGAAAGCACCACCACGAATATTTATATATAAACTAAAGTTAACCTAATATATTTTAAAAAGTAGATTTATGATTTAAGATTTCAGATTGGATGGCAATGGCTAAGAATAGTCCAGAATTTCTGCCTTTATAAGCCAAACAATCTTACATTAAGCCATTTAATTCTCCATGAGGCTGTTTCCTTATCTATCAAATGGAGATAATTTTAAAGCTAAACTCTTAGAAAGAATGTAGTTTGTACTCTACCAAGCTCTACCCAAATAACAAGCATGGTTATTTCCTTATCTAGATTTAGTCTGATTTAACTATGAAATAGTTAAAATCTGTTCCTCCCTTCTCATTCTACTCCTAAACATTGCTCCCACTGCCCCTTCCTCTGGGAATAAGGTTAGAGAGGATTAGTCCAAGGGACAGGCAGTTGCTGAAATCAGGAGGAACTTAACAGGACCTGGGTAGTGTCTAGGAAGAGACAACAGAAATGTGCCCTCTTGAAAAGAAGGCTGGATGAAGCTAAACAGGGATTAGGGCCCTAGCTAAGTGGCCTGAGGCTCAGGGCAAGGGATTCTTGGCAGAAAAACTCAGACCCAAGCACTACTGTAAAAATAAGGCCCTCTTTGCTAGAGTTAGGGTCAGTCCAGAATATGGTGGCCCTTTGAAAGCAGAGCTAATTTCAGATGATGTCTCTTTTAAAATTCATTTATATTACAAAGTCTGCAGATGTGAGTTTGTGTACTAGCTTTGCCATTTACTGGCTGCCTTGCCTGGCCATTCCAGAGCCAGGTTCTTCAGTTTCTCTGAGCCTCAGTTTCCTCCCTTGTAAAACTGGGGATAATCATGAAATAATATTGCTAAAACTCCTGATCTAATGTCTATTATTAAAAATAGTAGGTATTTATACTTACCTGGCAGGGGAGATACCATGATCATGAAGATGGTTTTCCCAGGGCAAAGTTTATCCATTGCACTCCAGATGTGCTGACCCCTACAATTTCCCCAAATGTGGGAGACTCGACTGCATAATTTGTGGTAGTGGGGACTGCGTTCAGACTAAAAAAATAGTACTTATTAAAAGTTAACTGAGGGCTTCCCTGGTGGCGCAGTGGTTGAGAGTCCGCCTGCCGATGCACTGGAGGCGGGTTCGTGCCCCGGTCCGGGAAGATCCCACATGCCGCGGAGCGGCTGGGCCCGTGAGCCATGGCCACTGAGCCTGCGCATCCGGAGCCTGTGCTGCCCAACGGGAGAGGCCACAACAGTGAGAGAGGCCCGCGTACCGCAAAAAAAAAAAAAAAAGTTAACTGAGTCTACATCTGGTCAGGATAAGAGCAGGAATTGGATAGGTCAACTTGAAAGTAACATCAATGACTTTATTTAAGAGGAACCAGAAGGGGCCATGAAACTGTTTTCTGTATTTCTGGACTTATATGACATATGTGATTGTCTGTTCTATATATTTCCACAGTAGAGAACTCTGGAACTCACTGTAGGAAATTGACATGTGGCCAGGGCTCAGCTCCTGTACCATGCTTTCTATGAGTCAGTTGCCATGTTCATGCTCGTATTGGCTCATACTTTGAGTTTTCAAAGATACCATTCCTACAGTGCAAGTACTGCCTAAGTCTTACTGTGATTCCAAGATGTGTTTACAGTTTGTGGAGGTAGCTCACATGATTAATATTTCAATGTTAAGAACCAATTTGCCTAAAGGATAGGTGGTATAATTAATTTTGCCTCTTTTCTCTGTTTAGTGGCATTGCCACTGCGAATTTTTATAGAGTTCATATTTAACTTTCAATGTGTGTTGGGAGAGCATTTTCAAAAAAAAGAAAAATGGTTATTCAATGGACCACGCATCGTTTTTATTTCTTTGAGCTTAAAAAAGAAGTGACCAATTTTATTAACTCACTTCAACATAGTCACCACTCAAAATGTTGGATGAGGAAAGGGTGAGGGTTTTGGGGGGTGATTGATAAAGCCACCATTCACCGGCCTTCTTACATTATCTCAATTTTCTTTTGAGGACAAAAGAACACATTAAACATTTTAATATTTAAACTTTCATAAGTAAAAGAAGTGATTTCTTTAACAATGTTCAAAGTGAACTTTGGAACTGATAAAAGTAAACATATGGGCCCTGGAGCCAGAATATCTGGTTTTGAATCCCAGATTTACTGCTTCCAAGCTGTGTGACATTAGGCAAATGTCTATGCTTTTTTGTGCTTTAGTTTTCTCTACTTTAAATGGGATGAATTACAGATCTCACAACACTGTGAGAGAAAGCAAGTTAATACATGTGAAGCATCTACCTATATTTGTAGGTTTACAGGGAAACAAAATAATACAATGTAAATCCAAGGTTTAGAGACAGTTACAGTAACACAAAACAATACGTAGGCTTTAAAATTGTTGTCCAATTAGATAAGTTTTTCTTTGAATAATTATAATAAGGATATTTATTATACAAAGTCCATAACATGGTAATGTTATTTAGAAGTCTCTGAAGTTTTTTTAAGAAAAAATTGAGCCATAGACTACTAGCAACACCCTCCATCTCTACCAGCGCAGGGTTGCTCCTTGGCTGTCAGGCTGTTCTTCAGTCAGAACATTTAGCAGTTTGTTGGAGAACGTCTCCATTTTCTAGGTGCATTTAATAAAATATGTGTTTCTAAGTCCTGTGCATGTTACATTATTGGTGACTGGATACTTGTAAAATGTTAAGGTGGTTGTTGGTAGTAGGCCTCCTTGGTAATGGTTCTTATTTTTTAATGCCTTCTTTTGTAGTGTGCAATTTAATCAATGTTTTAACTGTGAGTCAAAAGTATGTATGTTATGAATTCTCCTTAAAGGTTTATGGTTTTTTCTTTTACTACTAATATATAAAATGACTATTTTATGTCTCTAATGATTGTGCCTCAGTAGCCCAATACAACTACTAATAGAGAACTACATGGTCTGAAGTGAGCTATAATATAATTATTTCTATCCCTGGGTTGTGGGTAATTCAATCTTCAGTGCTGATGTACTCCGTTAAACATGGTGGATTTACACACCCACAGTCTTAGGTATGTATCTAAAGAGGCCAGCTGGTATCATGAATAATAATCATTTCATTTTGCTATTTATCTAGTGAAAATCTGGTTTCTGAAAGCCTTATATGATTTTTCTCAGGTGCTCAATATTAATGAAGGAGAGAAATTTATATGAATTACCTAGACTTATAGGTAATTGAAACAGAGTCTGCCAAAAGTAGAAATGGTACTTCAAAGTTTGTATTTTAAAATTTATTTTTTTCCATGTGAATTTACTGAAAAGCTATTTCTCAAAACAGTCTCACAAGCAACTAATGCTTGTTGTTTACTGAAATTTGTACTATATTATGTATTATTGGTAAGTTAAGTACAATAATAAATACCACATGAATGATTGAAATAGAATAATGGTGATATGCTTTGACCTTGTTTAAAGAGTTATTCTGTAGTTCCAGTTTACATAGCCTTCTACTCCTTTTTGTACTACTCTATAATTTCAAGAATTTAGAATATTAAACTAGCTCTGCTGCTAAAGGAAAATTGAGACTAACTGCTGTGATTACACATTTGTTTAGCAGCAAAGTTGCTAAGCCACAAGAGCTGAAGCAAACACTGAATCATGAAGACTATTAATTGAGATTGACTATTAATTGAGCTTTTGCTACCCCAAAGCATGTATTTGGTAAATATAGCACAAAGTACTTATAGATCCAACTGGCTTAGAATATTTTTTCCACCTCTGCTATGGTGCCTGAAGTATCTAGAATTAGAGATATTCCTCTGGGTTCAGGCATTATCACAGTTGTTACCTGGAAGGTTAAACTGTTACTGCACATTGGCCTACGAACACATATGATCTTGTCAGGTGTGTAGCTTGCACGGTATTACGAAATTAAAAAAAAAAATTAGTATATTGGAATAGAAAAATCCCCAGTTCATGGATTATCCCGGAAAGGGTAACTTTGGGTGGCATAAACAATGCAGGGTTTAGCTCTGATATAAAATGTTATTATGAGTCTAATTTGTTTGCCATTGAGCCCAAGTATTCATTCTTTATGAAAAACTAAATCAGTGGAGATATTACTTAACCTAAAATGAAAACTATGTAAGTTCTTTGGACTTGATGAATGACTTACCAAATATTTATTACATATTTTTTGGCATTGGCTGTGTGCAAGCTTATTTCTAGGATTGGTGTAAGGGTGCGATAGCTCAGAAATAAATAAAATACAGTTTCTGGTCTTTAAAACACTTTCAGTTTAAAGGAAGAGATAGTTTTTATACAAATAACAGTGGACAGTAAATGAAATAAGAAGCCAAAGCTCTTGAGTAAGAAGGTTAAGGGCACATTTCAAATTGGAACACTGGAAAACTAATTGTAATGTAGGCATTCCAAATGTTTTCTAGAAAGTACTATGGAAATGTAGTATAAGGGAAGACTTAAAATAAACAAAACAAACATAAAACATTTATTTTATTATTATTATTTTTTTTGTGTGTGGTACGCGGGCCTCTCACTGTTGTGGCCTCTCCTGTTGCGGAGCACAGGCTCCGGATGCGCAGGCCCAGCGGCCATGGCTCACAGGCCTAGTTGCTCCGCGGCATGTGGGATCTTCCCGGACCGGGGCACGAACCCGTGTCCCCTGCATCAGCAGGCGGACTCTCAACCACTGCACCACCAGGGAAGCCCATAAACACTTATTTTATTATAAAAATACATTCTTTTCCCCAAAATAAAACAAAGTTAAGAAAAAAATTTCACACTATAGATAAACGTAAATACATTAATACTTGCTCTTCCGTGAAGACATATATATATTTTCCATCAAAATGGGATCATTCTAAAAGAACTGTTTTCTAATCTACATTTTAACAATATATCATAGACTTCTTCCTATGGTAATAAATTACCTTATATAGTACTTGAATATTTATCATTTGTTTATTCATCTAATAAAAAAATACTCACTGAGAATTCACTATATTCTTGGCATAGTCACGGTCCAGGGATGCAGTGGTATATATCAAAGACATGTGTTACTGATGGTATCAAATCATAGTAGAATTTGATGCAAAAGAACAAGTTGAATACAAGAAGACAAGGGAAAAACAGATTTTTTAGCTCCTCTCTACTTAGTCATGGTTGAGAATGTTAGCTAAGTATTTGGATAACATACATGTTCAATGAACTACAAGACCAAGGTACTGAGAATTACTTAAGTCTGTTCTGCTTACAAAACAGAGACGATGTCTATTTATTACAGATAAAGATGACATTATACAATAACAACAATAATAACTTTAAAAGTAGAATGGGGTACAAGTCCTGGCTCCATCACCCAAAACCTGTGTGACCTTGGGCAAGTCAGTTACTGAGAATTGGTTGAAGACTTTCCACTGGTTACTGGCCTGGCCCTAGAAGTTCAAAAGGTAGGTAAAGAAAATTCTGCTTTTCTGTAGCCACATGATTCTGATCATCTGAAACAGGAAAGCATAAATTAAATGCTGGTTGAACATACAGAGAACTATTTCTTACTAAAGTATATGTTTTCAATGCAATAGTTTTATAATCATTTGTCTGTCATCCGTTTATCCACCTGTCCATCCAACTATCTACCTATCATCTATCTATCCTCTATCTATCTATCTATCTATCATTATCTATCTCTCTATCGTCTAGCACCAGCCTAATCAGCGGTAAGATCCTTTTTCTACGTAAATGAGTGTAGATTTTAAATTCATTACAGATAGACAGAGATGGAGAGGAGGAAATTATTCTTTTCATAAATGCAAGAGCAAGTATGTATTAAAATATGTGTGAGTAAATATGTGTCCATATGTTTATGTGTGTACCTAGTTCCAGTCTTTTCCAATTGTTTCCCTCTACAAACCTTGTTCCCTTTCTTAACTTTTCCTCTACCTATCCAAATACGAATGCATCAGAAAGCTCTTTAAGTGGAAGAGGGTATGCCCTCCAGTTGTGTAGGATTGGTCCATATGTATAAAAAACTAAAGGGAAATAGAGAGCTCTTCACTTAAAATTAGTGTTCAAAACAGAGAGTAATTAGGTTTAGAAGAAAACTCAGTTAAAGTTGTTATGTGACGACACTATTAGAATTAAGAGGTAACTGAGATTTCCCAAGTGATAACAGATAATTTGCCATTTAGCCTGTAATGAGGTTTGAAAAAAAGATGCTCAACAAGATATCAGCAGTAACTAGAAAGGCATTTCTTAGAAGGTCCACCCAGTGTGCAGTTATTCCTTTATCCTTATAAAAGAGACAAATTGTCTAATGCAATGTACTCTCAGTAGTTATCACTGGTGCTCCCCAGAAAGATTTCTATTGACCCAAACCATCTCTACTGACTATTCATCCCCTGCCTGCTCCCTCGCCCACCCCCCACCCCCCACACACCAGCTTTTCCTAGTTTTCTGCTGAGCTATTCTGTCATAAGCCATCTGGGTCAGATGTGGTGGGATAGTACAGAAAAATAGAAATCATAACCTTCGGTGTTGTAGTAATTACATTTTTACTTGAAATAGTCAGAGAAATATGATGCAATCTTTAAATGCATATGCAAATCATGTGCAAATTATATGCTAATACATGTGTGGCCCGCGTAACTATTACATATAACTGAATGCAGCCCTTGGGAAAATCTTATTGGAGATCATCGGTCTAATGAAAATTGCTGCTGCACGCTAATTATGGTGACATGTGTGCTGCTGTATTGCCCCTTAGTGGTGAGGGGGATGGCAAAGGTTAGTTGAAGTTAGATGACTGACTGACAGAATTATGTCTGTGATCATAGATGTAAATAGCAAAATATCTCTATTCTCTAAAATCCAATTTTATGACTTTACACCTAAATTAAAATGCAACATGGGTAACTACTGACAATGTGTTCAGAAGGATAGGGGTCTAGGATACAAAAGACACAAATTACCGCTTGACTGATTCGGTTTAATCTTTCTTTGCTATAGTATTTTCACCAATCTTTCATTTCTTACCAATTGGTTAACTCATTGGAAATATGCAGATTATAGAAATATACTCCATACATTTAGAGAAGTAATATGTTCACATTCCAAAAATAAGCTAAATGCTAAAAGGATTTAATAATTCCTTAGAAACAGGTAAATCCAAGTTCCGCTATGTTCAGGCTGTATGATTTTGAGCAAGTCTTTTCACAACTTTGAGTCTTCAATTACTCAACTATGAAAATATGATAATATAAACACCTCCTTGGGTAGCTCAAGGATCGCATGAAATACTATTTTGCAGAGCCTGTAGTATGACAGATGCATGCTTATGGACCTATCATTCTATTTGAAATGAGTTCTTATTAAAAGTATTTGTAATATCTGAAAATCTTCTGTTGTCTAGACTAATTTCTAATTTATGATATTTACATTTCCTAATTAGAGAGATACTCAGTATTTGAGAGATGGCCCATTCTTATTTAAGCTATAAACTAAGAGAAAAAAAAATTTAGTCTTAATTGTGATGTAGAATATTAAACAGAAGTATAATGTGTGATTGTATTTAGGAGTTCTAATACCACCATTTGAGACTTATGACTAAGAGGTGAAGAGATTGAATTGTGGGAAGAGTGAAAGAATTACCTTAATTATTCATCAACCTAATTAGCTTAATTAATTTAAGCAGTTTCCCTGCTTGAAAGAAGTACTTTCCTGAACTTGTTCAGAAATTATATCTACCTTAATTAAGCCAAAATAGGCAGAAAATGTTTAGTGCTTATAGCTTATGATAAAGTTTAGGAATAGAAGGACTTGCCAGTTGTGTTGGTCAGGAAATAGATCGTGGAAAAGATCCCTTGATTTCTAAGATTTCTCAATTCTTGCCAGGCTTCTTCATTTATCTTGTTAAAAGATATTATTTTGCCATTTCAAATACTATGCCAAGTTAGAGATTTTAGCATGTTTAAGAGCTTCTTGAAGCATTGGCTAAAACCAAGGGTATTAAGATTAGTGTGTATGGGTGATCTACTGGATTTCTAACTGTAGAATATATCATTATTTTTAAGTGACTATGCATGCCTGCCTTACACTAGGCATGAATTTAGGTAACTGAATATCCCTTTGTCCATGATCACTTAGAAACAGAGTGGATAAAGGAATATAAAGGATATGCAGCTCATTATACATATTATAAAAGAAAATGTTAGCAATAAACATATGTTGGGGCTCAATCCATAGAAAGCGCTATTTTATATATAGTGTGTATTTACTAGTTATGGTTAACGCTTTCAGGCTTGTCTTCAGCACTGAACATTTTTCTTACCATACAAACAGCATTAAGAACAGTGCTTACTAAGTGCTTTTCTATTATGAGGATAATGACAGCCAATATGATTGTTTGGGCATTACCCTTTCACTGAATTTGTTCTATGTGACACCTTAAAATTTACGTATAAGGTTGTATTATGATGGGCACTTAGTTGGGCCTTAAATCTAATGTCACATTTTCCCACACACAGATGACTTAATTACTAAAATTGAAGTCATTGTCCGGTTCTTAATGACTTAATTGTTTGGAAGCAAATTGATTTACCCTTTTTAATCTCAATAAACTCCTTACCTCCTGTGTTAAGTAGAAGGAGATTGTATGTTATGAAATAAAATTGAAGGTTTAAATATGTTTGATCACAGTTTTCTCCTAGTATAAAATGTGTGAACTCAACAGATTCAACACTTTTAGCTTCAGGAAATGCTTGACTCTCTGAAAGGCATATAATTGAGTGTACCTGTGGTACGGGGCTATGTCTAATCAGTCGACTGTGTAGCTGGGTAAAGCCAAGTGCCATTCATCTGCCTCCCCTGAGATTTGTGGAAACAAGAAGGAGGAGTAGACATAAGACAAAGATATATAACCATGTTGACCACTGAAGTTCATGGTTAACAACTTAATTATCTGAGTTCAGCTATCACTTAGAAACAAACCTGTGCAATTTAGGCACATTTTATAATTTACAGTAGAAATAGCATAATGCTAAGGACATAATCCTACATTCTAATTCTTAATGTAGAATTAGAATCTACATTAAGTGTGTTTAATTTTTCTAATTATATTTCTAATAGCTTAAATGTCTGCACTGATAAAATGGTTAACCACCTGCATTTAAATGCCACCTGATGCGTTTATTTTGGAACAGTAACAGATTGGTATAATTTGAGCTCAAGTTCCTCTGAAAATTCTTCTACTAATGGGTCCTAAATTAATCTTTGTGCCTGATCTGCAAATGACATTATGAACCAGCAAGCATCATGAGCATTTCCATTACATGTTTTTTTCTTTCCAGTTCGAATTTGGATCAGTGGATAGTTAAAACTAGGAATTTGCACTGGCATTTCCATATTCCTATGGTGCTTCAATGTTGGAATAGTGCCTTTTTTTTTTTTTTTAAATCAATTCAGTGAAAAGTTTGCACAGCACCATGTGAAGAAGGTTAGGTGAATATGCACTATACCTACTGTGCCAGTGAGCAAACATATGCAGACTGCCTCTATTTCCATATAGTTTCTATATGTTCCACATATTGTGGGTTGGTAAAATCATGTAACTTAAAGTAATTCATTGTCCAAAGCAGTACAAAATCTAACCTTTTGAAAATCTGATAAATGATATAGTTCCTCATTAAAAAAAAAAGAGAGAGAGAAAAGAAAAAAATGCACAAAGAAGGCATCAACGTTTCATCAAGACAGTCAAATGAAAGTATTCTATTTCTTTCTGGTTAGAAATGAAACTAGTCCTAGCAAAACTCAGAGAAGTGAAAAGATCAAGTAGGCTACTTGTCCATCCTTAGACACGCAATTATATTTGAAAACGTTAAGTCTTAACATACTGAAAGTAAAGACTTCCAGAGCTCTGACTTCAGTGATACCTCTCTCTCACTGAACTGGTACATGGTCCATGCTGAATATGCTGTTACTCAAGGAAGCATGAGACAATGCGGCCACAGGGAATAACGTACTCCCATAGAAGTTCTGATGTTAATTAGAAGTATGGTTTCAATTAGTAATGGTGATGATAATATTGATGATTGTTATTGTAATATCTATTATCATCATTTTAGTTGAATTTGGTGCAGAAGAGAGCTGAGCTAGGAATCACAAGTTTAGGTGTTGGTGCTAGCTCTAACTCACAAAAGGTTATGTGACCTTGATTAAATCATTTACCCAATATGTGCCACAGTTTCTGCCTCTGTAAATGTGGAGGTTAATACAATGCAAAAGGGACAAAATATGAGCTTTGGAGTCCCCAAGACCTGGTTTCTATTTAGACTCTACCATGTATTATCGATGTGACATTTTTTCCAGAACAACCTCTCCCATCCTCACTTTTCTTTTGAGTACATTTGAGATAATTACACTGATCAGACAGAGCTAAAGTCAAGAGTAAAGGGTAATAGCTCATAGTAGGTACTTTGTTCATTTTGTTTCATTATGACTACTACTTTCCTTGACTACGAATGTGGCAGAAGGGACAGAAACCATATCAGTAGCCAGTGATAATGTGATTAGAAAAATGTATGGGTTTGGAGTAGCTACTCCCTACAGGACTCTCACAGTAGCCTTTGTCCCACGTGTAGCAAAGTGAATTGACCATGCCATCCTGAACCTCAAATGCTAATTCAAAGCCTGTCCTCTGTGTCAAAGAGAGTTAAGTTCACAGAGAAACTGCAGAAGGCTAAAGCAGTGGCTCTACTCTGGGAAATTCATAGATATTTTTGTCGTTCTGTCCACAACCATGCTCATAAAAAGGACTGCATGACAGGGTTTGCCGATTGCTATTAGTTAAAGGCCTTTTTTGTGGCACTCTGTGGGATTATAAAGTGGCGCAAACACTGTATCTTAATTCATAATCTCCCAGCAAATGTAAAATGGCTGAAGGTTCACTTTTCCTAGAGAGTTTTAGTTCTTTCCTCTCTTTGGCAGAGAGAATTGAGCTCACTATGACTTCTAAAATATACAATTATAGGAAGCCCTGTTTTGAATTGACAGTGGGGCTGAAAATGGCATGCATGACTCCTGTTTGGACATGAATGACTATCTGAAAGGAAGCCAACCTTGAATGACACTGAGAACCAGGATAATGAAGCATGAATTGACAGGTGATGGGCTAGATTTAAAACGTTTGAAGAGCCTGTATAATAAAATGAGTGAAATAGGTTGACTCGATCAAGGGAGATTATGGGAAATTATGTCATTTCTATACTGTTTGTTTCTGTGATGAATGAAGAACTTTATTTCCTTGACTCAGGTTTAAGATCTTTTCTATTCATAATTTCTCCCAAATCTACTTTGGAAAAAAAAGAGATTCATCTGTAAGGTATTATTATATTTTGTCTCCTGGTCCAGATTGTGTATGCTACTTTGTGCTACTCAAGATGAATATTGTGGTGATGAAGGTCTTATTTTCTTTCCCCAGTAAAAAAAAGAAAAACAATTCCAGGTAATGGTAAGTTTTGAGGCCATGAGAAATAGCCAGTACATGTCAAAAATATGTTGGTAAAAATTACTTAAAATTTCTTCAGTGATAAATGGATAGGGTAAAAAAAAAGTATGCCAATTTGTATTCAAGTCATTCTTTACCCTTTCCAACATTTTCACTATCAACCAGTAGCATGTTCTGATTCAGAACTTGCCGTTGGAGTAGTGTATGTGTCTTGTCCCAAATAAGGGTTACTGACTCTTCTGAAAAGAAAAATTACTTCTAATTTCCTCAAAGCCTTGCTATCACTGAGTGATAATGAGAACAGCAGAGTGAGGCAGAGAGATCTCAGAGGGGCTGAACTGCTGACAAGGAACTACCTGAGTGGACCAGGGATAAGGGCTACACTGCCAATCACTCTTCTCACAGCAGAGAATAATGCCAGATAACCACGGGGCATATGTCAAGCATCGTTCAATAGGTCTACCTGTTGAGGTTTCCAGATTGACTGATAAAAACAACTTGTTTGCAGGTAGTTTGTCTACATGAGAAGTGACCCAGTTGCTCTATTTAATTGTGTGGATCCAATTGATACTTTAACACAGAAAAAAATAGGTTATCAAGGAGGAGTCAAGTTGGAGGTGAAGTAAGAGGGTCAGTCTTCCCTTCCATCTCCTTGAAACACATCATGTCTTGTAATCATAGCTAAACAAGTGTGCAGATACATCAGTAGCTTTTCTGAAAATGGATGTTTTTAAATTTATTGAAAGGAGACATTTTCTAAGAAATCATTTTTTTAATAAAATAAAGATTATTTTCAAATTAAGTAACTTCTTTATGTTTTCTTGGTGCAGAGGATCAGCAGATATAATGGAGATTTTAGAATCAGCAATTAGGTTTAAAGTTTGTCCACTTACAGCACTTAACTAACTACAGGATCTCAGTTTCTGCTCTGTGTTTTATTGACCTTTCCAGACTCATTTAATGCTACATTTCAGTTATACTGAATGTGTTACTGTTTCTGAATCAAGTTATGGTCCTCTCATCCCTCCAGCGTTCACATGTGTTGTTACCTCTATCTGGAACATTCTTCGGTAATTTAACTTTAATCAGCTATTTCCCATCCCCACACACATACACACTCGTGTACCTGATTTCTCACCATCCTTCAGGACTTACCTTAAATGACACCTCCTCCAGGAGTCCTTCTTTGACCCCTACTTGAAATTAGATCCCGTGTATGACCCTACACATCTTCCATCATAAGGCATCTTATTGAATGATGTGTTTATGTCTTCCCAACAAGACCATCATCTCTGAGAGCAAAGATCGTGTTGCTCTCACTCAACACACTATCCTTAGCACCTATCCCAGCTCCTGGGAACACAGGAGACCCTCAGTGAAAATTTGTGGGATGACATCCTCCAATGTGATTCGTTACTTATCAGAGTCACATATCCAAAATCTCACCAGTTGTGCTATATAACAACAGTCTAACACACAGTAGCCATTCACAAACATCTGTTCAAAGAATGATTAAACAAGTGAATGAATAAATGAGTAAAGTGTTGAGAAGAACACAAAAGTCTTTCTGTCTAAAGTATTTCTTCATAAAATTTGAAATCCTCAATCATATTTTTTTGTTGAATAGCTATTAATTCCCCACACAGCATGGACTATAAAATGACAAGAAGCTGAGCAAGTTCCCATCTGACAGCAGATCCTTGGGACCCTGGAAAAACAACGACAACAACAACAATAACAACAAGAAAACAATGAAGACCCCAGGAAATAAAAGAGTGGAAGAGGAAGGAGGGCGAGACAGAAAAAGACTAAAACCACCTGCCTCTATTCGTTACACTTCTCAGAGCAACATTTTTGAGGGCTTCTATAGCAACGACCTCAAAAACAAAGGAGACATATGCAAGTTCAAGAAAATGAAATCAGTGTTTAATTACTAAATATTCTACCTCTAAAATTAAAGAAAAAAAGCTTAAATAATTCAGTTTGATTTGGTCTCATTAGTCTGATTTCCTAGTATTTAGCCTTAATTATGTGATACATAAGCCCTAATTATGTGGTACATATACAGTGCACTCTCTGAAGTTAAAGATCAGAACGGATACTGACTTAAATGATAAAATATGTTAAATTATTAATGGTAATTAATCTTACAAAATAGGCATAATTAGTTTAAGTACTTTAGATATTATTCTTAATAGCATTACAAATAATATGACACAGTTTGATCATTTTAAAAGTAATTTATTGGGAAGAAAAGCAATGCAAGCAATGTTTTTTCACTCAGGAGGGTGAAGGGATTGCTTGGTGCTGCTAAAATATTTAGCTGTCCTTGTTGAAAAGGTGAGTTTGTTTTAACCCATTAAGTGCTGTGTCCTAAACAAAATGGGAATTTAATTTTAAAGAACATTTTTTTTTCGTGAATATATCATCCTTACAAATAACAGTAGCTATTCCATTAAGAGTTTTCTAATATTCTTTCATTCAGTGAGTTCTGGGTATCGTGCCATGAATTGTTTAGAATTGTTCAGTTTGTTTTTGTGTTTTCCCTTTTTATTGTTGAGTTTTTGTCTTCTACTGAGGTTAAGTTAAATTTTTGGTAATTTAACTTTGATGCTAGACCAAAGCCTTCTGTTTTAACTCTTTCTTTCTACCTCTGAATGAATCTGCTATTGTCATTTAATGTCTAACATGGGGTTAAACTCTGAGAAGTTCTACAGGAATATACAAGGAATACAGTTTGCCTTTGAAGCAAAATTTTGAAATGGATGTTTCTTTATTGAATGGGAACATGAATGGAATCAGATAATTGGTCATCTCTCCTAACTGGAATTTAGTGATGAAGAATAAGATGATAAATTACACATCAGAAATCACACTACTTGCTCTCTAGATTTTACTACAATGTTCCGAGTCCAGGTTTAAAAATATCTTTTCTGTCTACTACTGAGGAAAGCTTATATAATCCAACTGCAGAACCTTTTCTCAGAATGTAGCCCAAGAGAATGACCAGAAACATGATTTCATCCAATAAAATTCTGATGTTATTAAATTAACCCGTTATATATGAATCAGTCTTGAACTTTGACATTCTAAGATGCTACAATGGTTAAAAGTAAGTAAAGAATGCTATTGAGCATCTGTCTCTAAAGTCATACAGGGAAAGTTTCTAATATTTGTTCTAATGACACCCTTCCACAATGTTCAAAATCAAAACAGCATTCTTCCCAGACACCACACTCACCATTAAATGTGTTTTTCAAAGCTACCATCACCAACATTTTGAGCAGACATCTTCCCAGTATTCAAACTCCCTAATTAGATGTTAAGCAGTGTTGATTTGATACTAATTCAAATTTGGCTCTACTGAATAAACACTCGTTAAGGACACAGATAAAGGTTGGCTCCTGAGTAGGAAGGCTGGCAAAAGCGGGGTCTGGACTTCCCTGGTGGTGCAGTGGTTGAGAATCCGCCTGCCAATGCAGGGGACTAGGACTAGGTTCGAGCCCTAGTCCAGGAAGATCCCACATGCCACGGAGCAACTAAACCCATGTGCCACAACTACTAAGCCTGCAGTCTAGAGCTCACGAGCCACAACTACTGAGCCCGCATGCCACAACTACTGAAGCCTGCGTGCCTAGAGCCTGTGCTCCACAACAAGAGAAGCCACCACAATGAGAACACGTGCACCACAACGAAAAGTAGCCCCTGCTCGCTGCAACTCGAGAAAGCCCGCATGCAGCAACGAAGACCCAATGCAGCCAAAAATAAATAAATAAAATTAAAAAAAAATAAAAATAAAGAGGGGACTGTCAGGGAAAGGAAATCTCAACACTGTCACAATATTTTACTGAGAGGACTCCAAGGAATACAGCAGTGATTTCCATACTTTTGAAAAATTTAAATCAACGATAGTAAACTTTCTTCAAATTAGATCTTGCATAGAATCTCATTTGTAAAACAGATGAAACTGATATTTTAGAAGTCAGTGAGAACAATAAGTGTATTTCACTGAAAAAAGAAATATAAAATTGGATGTTACAGATGACATTGCTCCATTTCAAGAAAATCCACCCAGATAAAGTATAACATGTTTTATTTATTTTTCAATAGGTGGCCTTGAGTCTTAGACTGCTCTTCAACTGATTATCATAGTGTCACAAAAGAAACTTTCATCTGAGGTAAGCAGAGAAGCAGTTGTTGGAACTGTTAGTTTCTGTGATTTTTGTTTCATCACATTTTATTGGGATCTATATGCTTAATTTGTTGAGTGTTCTTATACAAAATATCCTTATTTTGAAACTCCTTATTTCATATTTCATATTGCTTAAGATATACATTACATCATACAAGGGGCTCTTTATGAGGTCTGTGCTGAGAAATTCCTGTTTGAACTTCATTCCAAAGAAGAATGGTGGTTTTGAGTCTAAAAAAAAAAATCTTATTAACATTGTGACCTGTGTAATTGCCAAGTCTTATTTTTTTATTTTGGCTGCAAAAAACCTTGGGGCCATCAATTATGGCCAAGTACTAGGTGTGTGTGTATGTCTTTATACCATAAAATTCTGGCCTCGTTGCCAGTATTTTTCCTTAATAGTCTTTTGTATATTTTCCCATATTTTGAAATACACTGTTGTCATATAATTTCACAAGTTATCTTAAATATAATCTGAAAAAATTGTAGATCAGAGCAACATAAATAATAGATCATTTCAGGGCTTCCCTGGTGGCGCAGTGGTTGGGAGTCCGCCTGCCGATTCAGGGAACACAGGTTCGTGCCCCGGTCTGGGAGGATCCCACATGCCGCGGAGCGGCTGGGCCCGTGAGCCATGGCCTCTGAGCCTGTGCGTCCAGAGCCTGTGCTCCGCAACGGGAGAGGCCACAACAGTGAGAGGCCCGTGTACCGCAAAAAAAATAATAATAAATAATAGATCATTTCAAACAATCTGACTGTTTCTCCCACTGACTTTCCCACTTTTGAAGAACAAGACCATGTCTAATTCATTCTTGTATCTTCAGACCTAGGAAAGTGTTTGCCATTTAGAAGGATTGTTGAATTAATGAAAATACTAGTAATTCTATATCTCTATTTATAAAATTTCATTTTTTCTATTGCTTATTAATAAAAATATGTGATGAAGGCTTTTAATGATGTGGTTCCTTTTTTTATTCTGTAAACTTATTTACTGTTTCCCAAATTTGCAGATACCTGAGCATATCCTATGCTGTTTAATAATTATACTCTTGCATGCAATAAGCCTTGCATTATTCTTTGTCCTGGAATGTTTGTCTCCCATCTTATTAGTTTTAACCCAAATATCACTTCCTCTCTGAAGGCTTTTCTAACTCTGTCAGAAGTGTTCATCACTCTTCTCTTGAATTTGCAATATAACTACCCTCAAAACTTTATATAATTTTTAATCAAATTGTATATTAATTTTATGAATATAACTGTTTATCCTGAAAGTCTATGATCTTTATAGGAGGTCACCTTTGTGTCTAACATATCATGAATGCTCCATAATTTTTACTAAATGTATTCTATTTAGCAAATTTAAAAACAACATTGACTGTCAGTCCAATAGTTTTAGCTTAACAGCTTGAGCTGTTAAAATAGTCCATATGTTTGGTATTATTATCACTAACTTTGGCTAATTTCTAGTTTTATTTTTACTGTCAGAGATGTCCTTGTTCTTTTCCTAAATTTAGAGATAATGGATGTGATTAAATCTTTTATGTTTCTGAAAATTTTAGGAATGTTAACAATCATCTTTAGGGATTGAAAACATTGTCAACATAAGACTAAATATACACATGCATATATAATATATATTTAAGTAGATAATTAAGCAGGAAAACAATAAGCTAAACTGTATAATATTGGGAATTGTGCAGACAGAGCTGCAAATTCTTCTGGTGCTGCATACAATGCATGGAATTGGAATGTTTGGTAGCTGTGTGTTAAATTTGTAATACTTATTGATTTCTAAATATTTTCCTTGTCTGTTGCCTGGAATTAAATTGATGAAAGTTTCAGAATCAACATCATCAAAAGAAACTCCTGGATTTTTCATTCGTTTGCTTTTTTTCTTTTTAACCTCTGAAAAAGTTACAAAACAACCACAATTACATAATTACGTAGTGTTATAGTTATAGCAATACATAGTTTTCAAATTCGAATGCTTATGAGAGGTATTTGCACTTAATGAGAAAATATGTGTTAAAAGGACATTAAAACTGATTAGCTGCATATCACTTTTATATTTATAATCATATTTCAACAGTATTTAATTGTTATGATATATGACAATAATCTCTATATGAAAATATACTCATGGAAATTAATCATACTAATTTAATACCAGAATGTTGCCTGCATTGTACAATTTAATAATCATAACATCAAAATGTTAGTGTAAAATAGACTCATTTCTCTTAGGTATTTTCATTTTGGCTCTCTCCTAATTGATCCTTCCACTTGCCTATTAAACAGTAACATACTGACACCAAGATGTATGAAGAAAACATTTGAAGTCAATTCTTAATTCTGTTTTCCCAAATTTCTCTTGTTTGTTGGAAATCAGACACAAATGCATTTAGTGCATTATTAATGAAAAATGTTAGGTAGTTTCAATACTTTAATGTTTTTTCCTTTCCTTTTCTTGCCTAATTTTAGTTTTTTAATGATTCATTTAATGAATTTCAATAACATGCTTACTTCCAAGTCCTTAGGAAATGAAAACATAGGTTTTTCCTGTATTTTTTTTTACATTATTCATTCTTTTGGCAAAACTTTTATAATTCATATTTCAAAGGAGGAGAGAGAAAGAGAGAAGAGAAGTGAAGAAGAGAGAAAAGAAAAGAAGAAGAGAAAAGGAAAGGGACACTCACTGGCCAGATCTTGGGCTTAGGAGAAAATCTAGCTCCAGTTAGGTGAGTGAACAGAAGTTGAAGATGCCCCAGAAAGGTGGGAGAAGCCAGGGATGGTTGGAATTCTATAGCAAAGTCAGAGTAAAAGTATTAATCTATCATAGGCTACTTCTGAACTAATTCAAAGCATTCAGGAAAACTTAGTGTGAATATATAACTCACCAAGTCTGTCCTTAATCAGCTTCCACTCTGCTACTCTGGGTGATGAATGTCTTTTGAATCTTAAGCACTGAGTTCCATCAGAGTGGAAAGGAAGGAAACCTGTTATCTCACTGTAATAATCAGGTGAGTCTTCAATGGAAAATGTAGCCTTTGAGTTAGACCTGGCAGACTTTTCACAAAGACAGACAGACTAGCATGATTTTTCTCCATGTCTTGAATACTCCATGTCAAGAGAGCAGAATGCTCAGGGAGAGGTAATAGGTAATTAGGTAGGTTTGGCTGACGACGTTTGAAATATATAAGGATTTTGAAAGTTAGGAAATAATACTAATTTTGCAGGAGTTTACATGATTGGAATTTAATTGTATTAAATTTAGGGGCAATATTTTAAGTGGTTTATAGAAAGGAACATCTGAAGGAGAGGCTAAAATAAGCCTAGTAGATAAGAAGAGGCTGTGGTATAGAGAAGTAAAAGTGGGTGGGGATCAAATGAAATGAAGAGGCATAAAATGTTCTTGAAGATAGCTATTTTTAAAAATTTTATTTAACAGACTCAATAAGTACTTATTTTCTATTAGACACTGTTTTGAGCACTTATAAAAGTTAATTTATTTAATTTATAAAACTTATTCCTAAATATTGGCTAGAATGAGAAACAATTTTAAAATGACTACATGTTTGTGTGGTCAGAAGAGTGAACAATGAACGTCTAATGGAAATATAATTTTAAAAAAAGTTGCTATCGGTTGACCTATAGTTTGTATGTTTAATGAGATAATCTATATGAAATAATTTAATAAATAGCAAAGCCTTGAACAAATGCCCAAGATATTATTGTTCTAATTATTCAAAATTGACCACAAGCTTTAAAAATACCATATTTGAATAAGCTTGGAGTCAGGCAGTAGATTATCAGAATTACAAGAGAACTAGTTAATATATAGCACTTGCATCTAGGCAACAGTAGAAAAAATGTTTGCATGATAACAAAGCTATATGGCCATTATTTGGAAACTGTTATGTGACTATTTTCCATGTACTTCTTAGCATATTTTTGAGATGGAAAATCCATGGAATGCTCCATTTTCCTTTTTGCATTAAGAAGCCTTGCATAAGAAACTCATTGTGCGAGAGTGATAATTTTGCATAGTTGATAGTTCCCATGAATCATGAAACTACTTTCAACCCACACATCATTTGACCCTTCTCAGCTTTTACACACAATCACAAAAGGCAGAACTTGGATAAAATAAAGAAGTGCCAACCATGAAAAATTATTCTGGATTAAAGACAAAGACGAAGGAATTATTTTGAGTGCTATATAAATGTACTATATAACATGCAAAGCAAAATGATGCACCATATTAGGGTGCATGGAACAGAGTGACAGAGTTAAGTAAGAAAATGAAACTCTGTGGATCCCCCAGTGGAATGAATCAGCTTAATTTTATTATTATTTTGTAAATGGTAAACATGCTAAGTTTTCTTGGAGCTTCTGTGTAAGTCAGTTTTCAATTTTATTAGCTATATAGTGTAGAAAAAAATATGGTCTAGACTTCTTGGAGAAAAATCGATTGTCTGCTTTGAAAATTTCTCACACTCTCATGACTTCAAATAGTATTTTTAAGCTTCATATTATCGAATATTTATCCATAGGTCTGGCCATCCCAAGATTTGTACATTTATACATTTAAACCTGCTCTAAACTTCCTGCTCAAAGTCCCATATATTCCTTAAGCTTAACATATTTTGAATTGAATTGATTATCTCCTCTGCACCCTCACTGACCCATATGCCAACCCCCAAATTTCTTCCTCTTTTTCTGATTTGGCAGCGTGGGAAAGCCTGAAACTTAGGAATTTTCCTTGACTCTGACTCAGTCTTACATCTCTTAATGAAAAGTTGTTGATTTTACCTCCTAAGTATCTCTTTCCTGCCCCACTGTCACCCATGTACTCAGTATCTCTCTCCCAGCTACTAAAATAGCCTCTCAATTGATCACCAGACACCATTCTCTTCCATATCAAATTAGTTTTTCAGATTGTCATCAAAGTGATAATGCTAAAATGCAAATCTGGCTGTATAACACTTAAATTTTCTCAGTTGTTTCCTAATGCCTAGATTATAAATATAAGCTCATTGTTTGCTGCTGTACTACACATATTTATCTCCCAACTTTAACAAACTCTCATAAATGTGTTTGATAGAGAGTGTCAGTAGGACCAGGGGGTCTATTCAAAATAATGTGTAGGGTGAGTTGATCTGAGGAGGGAAGTGAAAATTTAGGAAGAGACTCAAACATGCCACATTTATTGGCACATATTTATAAGCATGAAGTAGGTAATAGGTGCTGAGGACATAAAGACTGATAAGACAGAGTCTTTGTCCTTGAGTCGTTGCTGGTCTCCTATGAGAGACATTTAAACTACAAATCTATTTTTGAACAGGTTAGGAGGTGGCACCTGGGCGGAATCTTGAAAGACAATGAATGAGGTGTTATTTTAAATAAGTAAAGAAGAAAGGTTCTTAATCAGAAGAAACATTGTGTCAAAGGTACAGAGACTAACAAGATCATACTAGATTCTAAAAACTATAAAAAATTTAGGCTACACAGTTAGGAGTGTTATACAGCAATGCAGACAAGATAAGCAGAGGCTGAAACATAAAGGTCCTTGATTCTCATTGTGCAACTATTGAACTTTGTTATTCAGGTAGTGGGATGCTTTTAGTATATGTTTACTTTTCTGAGGTTGGGGTGCATAAATACAAAAAATTTTTAAAGTATATGTAAAGTACAAATTAACAGCACCATATTAACACCACTTTAAATGTATGATAAACAGGGGTGACTTGATTAGCTCTGCATTTAGAAAGAGTTTTCCAATCTAGGGACAAGATAAAAGGGAACTAAATCATGCAGAAAGCACACTGATTTGGAAGCTACTGCTATAATCCAAACAAGACATATAAAGAGCCTGATGGAATGGAGAAAAGAGCATGTATTTGGAGATATTTAAGTGGTAGAATTGATAATATTTGATATTTGATCAAGGAAGTTAAATGAATGGAAAATACATTCCGTTCTAGTACAGCAGAACTAGAAAAATGAAAGAAAATTGATTTCTTTGCAATGGTGTAAACAGAATCGTTCTAGGTAAATTGCACAAATGAAGGACCAAGACCAACTATACATTTATATGCTGTCATTAAATGTTTATTTGGGTGGATTAAATCCATTTAATGTGGTTAGGATGTAAAAAAGTAGTTATCTCAGTCACGCATATACAAACAACAACAAAAACTAAAATGGAGATACAACATTCAGTTTTCAGAAATTTCAGTGTAAACAACACACTTTTTTCTGATTTGAGGCACAAGGAGCTATACAGTATATAAGTTGTTTATTTTTTCTGTATATGACTATAATAGTCCTTTGAAGTTGGGAAGCTGTATCCTAAGTTATGGATATTGGTTCTAAACACCCTTAGGTTTTCAATATTCACCACTACTCCTACCCCTGTCTATTATTTATGGACAGAAAAGAGTCAATGAAGGGGAAGCAATGTTAAAAAGATAGAACATAAAGGGAAAAAAAAAGCTATAAGTGACCTGAGAATCTACTCAGTTAAATTTGCTGAGCTTGATTTAAACCTTCAAACTAATTTTAAAAGGAGGCATTCTTCATTATTCTAACCTCGAATTCTGAATGTGATTAAGCTTAAAATTAAGCTTATAATATGATTAAGTTTTAATGGAATAATTTCCAGATTTCTCTTTTCTAGGCCTGCATGTTTTTTTTAACCTTAATTATTCTTCTGTTTAGGAGTTTAATTGTGTAAATTTACGACTTGAGCAACTTTATTTCAACAAAAAAGCATGGTGTATTGGGTATCCAAGTTTTCTGTCCAATTTTTCTTTTATCTTTTATTACTAATATGTTTACTGTTAACTAGGGAGTTAAATACTCAGCTCCTCTTTGTTCTATGCTAAAAACAAAAACTGGGGGAAAGTTAGATTGTAATTATTTTAAAGAGAAGCTGAGATCCCTAATGAAATCTAGAAGCTAGGAAAGTTGATTTGTGAGAGCCATGGGTATGCGTGAGAGCTGTACAGAATTAATCCAATGAGGAAATTTAAATCATGCTTCAAGGCAAAGGATGCCTGTGAACCAATCATTACATAAAGACGTTTTTGTTGCCCCATGCCTTTGGCTTCTTAGTGAGGTTGTTCTTTTGGCAAATGATCTATCTTAATATTACACAAGGAAGCTTTGTGTGGGGCAGTGTATCATCAGAGTTCTCTTGTTCTATAATAATGTAAGGAAAAGAATGTGTGCAATTCTAAACACTAAGGTCCAAAGTAAAGATCGTATTCCCTTGTTACATATATGTAAAAGTGATAGTGAGAAGCAACCACTTAAAACAAATACTAGAATTACAGAAACTCAACATCTTTGGAAGGTTATCTTCAAATGATGTCTTATAGCGCCAATAAGAACATCAATAATAGCTAATATGTGTTAAGTGCACTATATATGCCAGTCATTGTACTAAGTAATTTTTATGGATTATTTCACCTACTCCTTATATCTACCGAAAAGATTGGTTTCATTATTATTCACAGTTCCTAGATGAAAGAACTGAGGCTTTGATATGTTAAAATTTTAGCCACAGTCATAACTTCCTGATTCAGAATTTCAACTCTACTCAAATGATTTAAGATACAATACTTAAAACCACCATCCAATATTTCCTTCTAATAATGATGTAAATTTTGGTTCCTCAAGTAATGCTTAATGTTATGTGGTAAAGAGTTTTGTTTACCATTACGTTAAGTTAGATCTATGACAAGCTGAAAGAAATTTTGATACATTATCTGCCTGTTTCATATTGTCAACATTTCTAAATTGTATTTGAATCATGGACTTTTTTTTTTAGAGTCCATAGATCCCTAGGAAGTATATGGACCCTATAAAATTATATCTTAAATTTCCTGTACCTGCAGTTTGCTGTATTTTTCTGGTAAGTGAGAACATTGCTTCTTCAGAATTTTAAGCTGTATATGCATGACCCTCCAAACATTTAGGAACCATTAGTCAGATATTTTGTACTCTGAAAGTAAAAGAAATCTAAAAGAAACACTTTAACAAGCAAAATGTAGAAATGAAGTGATCTCTGACTTTTAATAGGAGCAATGACAGCAGAAGTGTATAAAGGTTTAGATTAAATGTCACTAGGATCCTAAACAGTGATTTTTAAAATCATTTGTAAGACAGTGTTACATCTATGTGATTTTGACTCGTTATGCAGTATCAAGCCCAGTTACAATACTATTTTTCAAATTTATTTATGTCAAATATGAATATTTCAAATTCTCTTAATATGAATCTATCAAATCTGTTCTAAAATTTGGCATACAGTCATCTGGATTAACTGTTTTAATTCTATTTAGCCATCATTTTCACTTAAAAATAAATGTATTTGTATGGTAAGTGTATTTTTTTTGTGTGTGTTTTTTTTGTGCTTCACAAACATAATATTTTATTTGCTATGTGGAATAAACACTGGGGAAGGGAGACACAAAAGTTAGAGACACCAGTTAAGAGAGTGTTGTATTACAAGGGTACAAAATAATAGGAAAGGGCAATTACAGAGGTAATTAGGAGAGAAAACCAATTCAGGAAATTATGTTTCTTTCTAATTGATAGAATTACAATAATTTTTTTTTAACATCTTTACTGGAGTATAATTGCTTTACAATGTTGTGTTAGTTTCTGCTGTATAACAAAGTGAATCAGCTATATGTATACATATATCCCCATATCCCCTCTGCCTTGCATCTCCCTCTCACCCTCCATATCCCACCCCTCTAGGTGGTCACAAAGCACCAAGCTGATCTCCCTGTGCTTTGTGGCTGCTTCCCACCAGCTATCTATTTTACATTTGGTAGTGTATATATGTCCATGTCATTCTCTCACTTCGTCCCAGCTTACCCTTCCCCCTCCCGTGTCCTCAAGTCCATTCTCTACGACTGCGTCTTTATTTCTGTCCTGCCTGTAGGTTCTTCAGAACCATTTTTCTTTTTTTAGATTCCATATATATGGGTTAGTATATGGTATTTGTTTTTCTCTTTCTGACTTACTTCACTCTGTATGACAGACTCTAGGTCCATCCATCTCACTACAAATAACTCAATATCATTTATTTTTATGGCTGAGTAATATTCCATTGTATATATGTGCCACATCGTCTTTATCCATTCATCTGGCAGTGGACACTTAAGTTGCTTCCGTGTCCTGTCTATTGTAAATAGAGCTGCAATGAACATTGTGGTACATGACTCTTTTTGAATTATGGTTTTCTCAGGGTATATGCCCAAGTAGTGGGATTGCTGGGTTGTATGGTACTTCTATTTTTAGTTTTTTAAGCAACCTCCATACTGTTCTCCATAGTGGCTGTATCAATTTACATTCCCACCAACAGTGCAAGAGGGTTCCCTTTTCTCCATACCCTCTCCAGCATTTATTGTTTGTAGATTTTTTGATGATGGCCATTCTGACCTGTGTGAGGTGATACCACATTGTAGTTTTGATTTGCATTTCTCTAATGATAAGTGATGTTGAGCATCCTTTTGTGTGTTTGTTGGCAATCTGTATATCTTCTTTGGAGAAATGTCTGTTTAGGTCTTCTGCCCATTTTTGGATTGGGTTGTTTGTTTTTTTGATATTTAGCTGCATGAGCTGCTTGTATATTTTGGAGATTAATCCTTTGTCAGTTGCTTCGTTTGCAAATATTTTCTCCCATTCTGAGGATTGTCTTTTCATCTTGTTTATGGTTTCCTTGGCTGTGCAAAAGCGTTTAAGTTCCATTTGTTTATTTTTGTTTTCATTTCCATTTCTCTAGGAGGTGGGTCAAAAAGGATCTTGCTGTGATTTATGTCAT
This sequence comes from Lipotes vexillifer, assembly GCF_000442215.2. Taxonomy (NCBI): domain Eukaryota; kingdom Metazoa; phylum Chordata; class Mammalia; order Artiodactyla; family Lipotidae; genus Lipotes; species Lipotes vexillifer. The sequence goes on from NW_006780227.1 coordinate 506,384, forward strand.
AGAGTATTCTGCCTATATTTTCTGCTAAGAGTTTTATAGTGTCTGGCCTTACATTTAGGTCTTTAATCCATTTTGAGTTTATTTTTGAATATGGTGTTAGGGAGTGTTTTAATTTCATTTTACAAGAAGCTGCTAGACTCTATTACGTGATGTTTGTATTATTTTACATTTCCCACAGAACTGCATGAGAGTTCCAGTGACTCCATGTCCTCATCAACACTTGGTGTTTTCAGTCTTTATAATTTTAGTTTTTCTTGTATGTTTGTCGTGGAATCTCACTGTGGTTTTAATATAAATTTCCCTGGTTACTAATGATACTGAGCACTGTTTCTTGTATTCATCATCTGTGGTTTTAATATAAATTTCCCTGGTTACTAATGATACTGAGCACTGTTTCTTGTATTCATCATCCATTTGTATATAATCCTTTGTGAAGCTACTGTTCAAGTCATTTCAACACTTTTAATTAGATTATTTACCATTTTTTGACTGATACATTTTATATTTTAGATACATGCTCTTTGACAATTTTTATGTTGTGAATATTTTATTTTGCTCTATGGCTACCCTTTTCATTTATTTAATCATGTCTTTCTAAGAACATAATATTTTAATTTTGATGGTTCAGTTTATCAATATTTTTCTTTTATAGTTCCTACTTTTTGTAGTCTATCTAAGAAATCATTGCCTAATCCAAGTTTGCAAAGATTTTCTACTGTTTTCTTCTATAACTTTTCTACTTGTGACTTAGTAATGTTTAGGTCTATGTTCTTAAGATTAAATGTGTGTTGTGTGAATTAAATGTTGAGATTCATATGCATATCCAATTGCTCCAAGACTGTTGAAAAGACTGTACTTTCTTCATTGAATTGCCTTTTGCTTTTGTCAAAAGTATAATAACTGTGAGTCTTTTTCTATAATCTATTCTATTCCGTTGACTAATATATCTATTCTAACAATAACACACTATCTTGATTACTATAGCATTGTCGTATGTCTTCCAAAATTCATTTTTTATATATAAATTTATTTAGTTATTTTTGGCTGTGTTGGGTTTTCATTACTGCACGTGGGCTTTCTCTACTTGCGGCAAGCAGCGGCTACTCTTTGTTGCAGTGTGTGGGCTTCTCATTGTGGTGGCTTCTCCTCTTGTGGAAAGCTGGTTCTAGGCATGTGGGCTTCAGTAGTTGTGGCACTTGGGCTCAGTAGTTGTGGCTTACAGGCTTTAGAGCACAGGGTCAGTACTTGTGGCACACTGGCTTAGTTGCTCTGGGACATGTGGGATCTTCCCAGACTAGGGCTTGAAACCATGTCCCCTGCATTGGCAGGCAGATTCTTAACCACTGCGCCACTGGGGAAGTCCCCAAAATTATTTTTTAAAACTGTTTTGGGGGCTTCCCTGGTGGTGCAGTGGTTGAGAGTCCGCCTGCCAGTGCGGGGGACACGGGTTCGTGCCCCGGTCCGGGAGGATCCCACATGCCGTGGAGCGGCTAGGCCCGTGAGCCGTGGCCGCTGAGCCTGCGCATCCGGAGCCTGTGCTCTGCAACAGGAGAGGCCACAACAGTGACAGGCCCACATAACGCAAAAAAAAAAAACCTGTTTTTGGTTATTCTAGGTTATTTGCATTTCTACATAAACTTTAAAATCAGCTTAATCAATTTTACAAAAAAAAAATCTTTTGGAATTTTAATTGTGATTGCAATGAATCTAGAGATCACTATCAGAAAGATTGGTATCTTAACAGTATCAAGTCACCCTGTCCTTGAACTAATAATTTTTGTAACTGTTTCTTTCAACCTGAAAACTTTATATATATATGTATTTTCTTTAGAGTTGTTTCTTTAGATCCTTCATTCAATTATAGAGAGCTCTTTCTAGTTCTTTCCTTTTCAATATTTGTTTATCCCCAACTTTAAACTTGAAGGATCTCAAAGCACTCTACCACAACTGCAAAAAAGAAAAAACTCTATGTCAGGGCAGGGAGGAATTGGTCTCTTCAAAATTATAAAACTTCCAGGTCATCTTCCACATCACACTCCTCCCCACCAGGTGAGCAAGATGGAAGCTCTACTCCAGGTGGATGCAACGAAGATAAAGCTCCCTCTCACCCCAGCATTCAGTCCAGGGCTACGATTTCTCCCAGGAGTGCCAGACCAACAGCATTTCTAACCACCCTACCAACCTTGTAAGGCACTTGTAGGGCAGAATCTCCACTCCAGGTGTGACAGGCTGAGAATACAGAATCCTCACTGTTATCACTACAGCTCACTCATAGGGCAATGGATATCACACTGGGAAAGGTAAGCTCAGGAGACCAGAGGCTGCTACCTCCACCCAATGCCTCACTGATAGAGTAGGGTTTTCACTCTGAGAAAAACAGGCTGCTGTCCTCATGCCAATTCTGGAGCAATGATGCAGAGGAACTGTCCAGGGGAAGAGGCAGGATGTAAGAACAGAGAGTTCCATGACTCTCCCTAAGGGAGCCGACTCTACTTGGAATAGAGTGTGAGGAAGTTCAAGCCTAAGAACACTGTGTCAAAAGCAAGGAAGGTTTTGGTGGAAAGCAATTAAGAGGAGGCTGGTAGATTTATGAAAGCAACAAAGAAAACAGTAGACCAGTTAGAAGTTTCACAGACAAAGAGGTAAGAAGTGTCCTCATGGGAATGTTCATAGCAGCCCTACTTATAATAGACAAAAAAGGGAAACAACTCATGTCCAATAACTGATAAGTAAATGTGGTATATCCATACAATAGAATTTTATTTGACAATAAAGAGAATAAAGTACATGCTGCAACATCAATAAACCTTGAAAACTTTGTGCTAAGTAAAAGAAGTCAGTTACATAAGACCACATATTGTATAATTCCATTTACATGAAATGTCTAAAATAAGCAAATCTATAGAGACAGAAAGTAGATTAATGGTTGCTTTGGTCTGGGAAGGTTGGAGGTGGGGTGATGTGAAGTGACTACTAATGGGTGTGGGGTTTCTTTCTTACGTGATTAATATGATGTAAAATTGCTGTGATGATTGTTGTACAACTTTGAGTATTGAATTGTGCAATGTTAAGTGGGTGAATTGTATATGAATTATATCTCAAAAAAATGCTTAAAAAACAAATTATAATAATATAATTGGAGAGTTTAGAAGGAAGGACAAAGTGGTTTAAAAATTTTGCTTATATTTGTGTGTTAAGGAACGAATGTTTGCCCCTGCTCAATATATGTGCTAAAATATAATGCCCAATATGATAATATTTAGAGATGGGGCCTTTGAGAAGTAATTAGATAATGAGGGTGGAGGTCTCATGAAAGGGCTTAGTGGTCTTAGAAAATGCCAGAGAACTAGCCTACCTGTGAGTGTAAAAGCTCACTCATTGTGGATACAGGAAGTCAGCTGTCTGCATCCCAGAAGAGGGTTCTCACCAGAACCCAACAATGCTGGCAGAACTGTGAGAAATAAATTTCTGTTTTTGATAAGGAATATAGTTTATGGTATTTTGCTATAGCAGCTGAGCTTTTAAAGAAAATTCTCTCCTAAATCATGCTACTGAGAAGATAAGTTAACTCTAATAAAGCCAAAAATAAATAAATAAAGGTGACCCATTTAAGAGAGGATTTGGGTAGGTCATTTAGATTCAGTCTGTAGATTGGCTTTTAACCTAAAAAAAGAAAAGAAGCTTACACATTTAACCCCAGTTAACAGAGTACATGGTCAAAGTCTTATCTATTTTTAAAAATCATATTTGTCCTTAAAATCTCAGAATGATAGCTTGTATGTTGTTAATGGTGAAGGAAGGAGTAGATTAGTGGCCAAATTAGGATTTAGAAGGCTTGTATATATTTTTCCATCAGCCAGGACTAAAGAATATTGAATAAACCTTATTTTTCTGAAAAGACATTTAATCTAAAATTTTTAATTAAAATTTAATAAAAATTTTAATAATACTCTTTTTTTTAATAGGAAGCCTACTCAAATACTATCAAAATTTTCCTCACATTTGTCATTCTTGTAATATTTTCAGTTTGAACCATCATTCTTTTAAAATTTTATTCAAAAAAAATATAACAGACTTGTAACAGTTGACCTGCCCTCCCTGTGTTCCACCTAGTACAGTGTTAAAATATAGACATATCTTTTATGAAGACATTAACCTCCTGATGCTATGCCTTGTCTCACCCATCCTCATTGGCTCTCTGTTGTCATAGAGCAATAGTTTACAAACTGAAATTCATATAACATTGAGTTGCACAAGTGACCCATTTGAGTATTTAAAAAATATTAGACTTACATTTATTTTGCTTTGTAATCTCATTCTTTTTTTATACCTTTATTTTTTTTAATTTTACTGAAATATAGTTGATTTACAATGTGTTAATTTCTGCCCTACAGCGGAGTGATTCAGTTATACATATATATATTCTTTATCATATTATTTTCCATTATGGTGTATCGTAGGATATTAAATATAGTCTCCTGTGCTATACAGTAGGAACTTGTTGTTTATCCATCCTATATATAATAGTTTGCATCTTCTAATCCCATACTCCCAGTCCTTCCCTTTCCCCATCCCATCCCACCTTGACAACCACTAGTCTGTTCTCTATGTCTGTGAGTCTGTTTCTGTTTCATAGAAAAGTTCATTTGTGCTGTATTTTAGATTCCAGATATGTGATATCATATCATATTTGTCCTTCTCTTTCTGACTTTCTCACTTAGTGTGATCATCTCTAGGTCCATCCATGTTGCTGCAAATGGTATTATTTCATTCTTATTTACTTTATTTATTTTCAGTCTTTTTCCATTGTATACATACACCACATCATCTTTATCCATTTATCTGTTGATGGACATTTAAGTTTGTTTCCATGACCTGGCTATTGTAAACAGTGCTGCTATGAACATAGGGGTGCATGTATCTTTTCAAATTATAGTTTTGTCTGGGTATATGCCCAGGAGTGGGATTGCTGGATCATAGGGCAACTCTATTTTTAGTTTTTAAGGAACCTGAATACTGTTTTCCATAGTGGCTGCACCAATTTACATTCCCACCAACAGAGTATGCTCCCTTTTCTCCATACTCTCTCCAGCATTTATTATTTGTAGACTTTTTAGTGATGGCCATTCTGACTGGTGTGAGGTGGTACCTCATTGTAGTTTCGATTTGTATTTCTATAATAGTTAGTGATGATGAGCATTTTTTCATGTGCCTATTGGCCATCTGTATGTCTTCTTTGGAGAAATGTTTCTTTAGGTTTTCTGCCCATTTTTCGATTGGATAGGTTTTGTTTGTTTGTTTGTTATCGAATTGTATGAGCTGTTTACATATTTTGGAAATTAAGCCCTTGTTGGTTGCATCATTTACTAATATTTTCTCCTGGTCCATAAGTTGTCTTTTCATTTTGTTTATGGTTTCCTTTGCTGTGCAAAATCTTATAAGTTTGGGTCCCATTTGTTTATTTTTGCTTTTATTTCTCTTGCCTTGGGACTGACCTAAGAAAACATTGGGACGATTTATGTCACAGAATATTTTGCCTATGTTCTCTTACAGGAGTTTTATGTTGTCATGTCTTATATTTAAGTTTTTAAGCCATTTTGAGTTTATTTTCATGTATGATGTTAGGGTGTGTTCTAACTTCATTGATTTGCATTTGGCTATCCAACTTTCCCAATACCGCTTGCAATCTCATTCTTTTAAATATCTGTTTACCTATGTTTTATAATGTACCTATTATATTGGGGGATACTAGAAATTAGTGGATGAGGAAGGGGAGCAGGGAGGGATGTTAGATGTCTTGTATGGCACAGTCCCAATCAATGAAGTTTTTTCCTGAGTTCTGTATCACTTTCAAAAGAATCACTGGATAGTAGCTGGGTGAAAAGACGACAACTGAATTTCATTTCCCAAGTAAGTAAAAGGTCTTTTTCTTTTACAGTTTTGTTGTTGCTGAAGTTTTTCAGAAATGTAGCCCTATGCAAATTGAGGGAAAATTTTAAAAACTTCACCATTTAGGAAAATTACATCACTTGTAACAGCCATGTTAGTGGTATATATGTTGCCAATTCAACACACCTGAATCAGCCTGCCTTTATACGTGATTCTATCTTTAGTGATTCAGATCCAAGCATCTGAATTCTTTATTATGTCTTCTAATGCACTCACGTCTGGGCATTTCTGTCTTGAAATTTTCTTCTTTATATTAAAGTTGTTTTTTGTAGTTAAGTATATGGATAAGTTATATTATCTATAAATTTTATTTTTAAATAGTGAAGTGAAGATTATATCTTTATACTATTTCATATATATGCATATGTGTGTGCATATACTACTCATATATAATAAATATATATTTTTTATAAAAATGGATCTTTGGGGCCGACAGAGTTGAGATCACCACTCTATGGGCTGATAACCATGTAACCTGTGGGCTTCAGTGCCTCCCATCAGTTTTCCATTCCTACATCAGCCTTTGCAACTTCTCTACTCTATATGTTCTGCTTTCACCACACCATACTGGCTGATCATGATTTCCAAATGCGCCATGGATTATGGTGCCTATCCTATTCCTTTCCTCCATCTCCTTTTTCTGAAAAATTTATACTCCATTTTATAATACTCTGCTCAATCAGAACACTATTAGCCAGAGTTTATTTCACTCATTCCTGAACTACTGTATAATTTTGCCCTTATCTCCAAAACAACATTCCTATTTCTATCTTCCCAGTTAAACTGTAAACTTCTAAAGGGCAGGGGTGATGTTTCTTTTTCATTCCTTGAGGGCAAGGATTGTGTTGTATTCATTTCTATCAGCACTTGCTTGCCTAAAAGAATGTTTTTTGATTATTCACTAGTCAATATAATTTTCTTTCTCAATGAACTAAATGACAAATATAAACAGCTTAATGCATGACGTTGATTTGAATTTTTGCATTTTCAGCCCCCTCACACACACACCAAGAATTAAATGTTTATGGACACACAGTCCTAACCTCCGTTTGAGCCCTGGTGGCCTTACCTGCCAGGCTTCCTCCAGTACCTGCCACCACTGTTATATTTTTGCACATATTCTCTCATGGCTCCAGCCATTGTCCCAAAGTAATGCCAATTTCTCATCCATTCTTCCTCTTTACATCCTGAAACAGAATTAAAAAACAGTCAAAACATTAGGAAAAATATTGTCTCTTTGTCTGCGTGTTTTTTCCAGCGATTTTGATTCCTGTGATTGAATTACCAGTCCGCCATCCAGGCATTCTTAACACCCAAGTTAGTTACTTCCCAAATCAACTGTTGGGCCACTTCTTCCCATAATACCAAAGTTGGCAAACAGCCTTTGAACTTGAGAAACATCTCATGTATGCAAAGCCACGCACTTTAATTAATGGGGGTAAATAAAATGGAGATTTTTCACAAATACGCTTTTCATTAACAAATAAGTTGTGGAAGGCAATAGAAATTGTTTTAATTTAGCATCTTTATTTTAAAAAGATATTACATAAGGGTTTACAATTATTATGAAATACAGAAGTTTACTGAATTTAAATTTATGTAATAAATAAATGTGCTTACAAAATTCAAATGGTAGCTAAAAAATTCAGTCAGAATAGAAGCAAAACTGATTACTATGTAAAGAGTGAGCCAATGTTATACAATAAGTGATGGTTTACTTGTTTACTGATTATCTTAGTGTAACCCAAAAGTACTACTAGTTTGGTTTCAGTAAATAAACAAAGGAATGGACTATAGAGGGTCCTGTATTAAAATGAGAAGACAGGGCTTCCCTGGTGGCGCAGTGGTTGGGAGTCCGCCTGCCGATGCAGGGGACACGGGTTCGTGCCCCGGTCCGGGAAGATCCCACATGTCGCGGAGCGGCTGGGCCCGTGAGCCATGGCCGCTGAGCCTGCGCATCCGGAGCCTGTGCTCCGCGGTGGGAGGGGCCACAACAGTGAGAGGCCCGCGTACCGGAAAAAAAAAGATGAGGAGACAGTTTTATAAGAACAGCATACTAAATCTTGAATATGATCTTTGAAAATATTTCTATAGTTAAAATTCTATGAGTCTTTCCCAGCTATGTTTCTGCCAATAGGAATACAATCTATGGTTTAGAAGAGATGTGTCCTTGTGAACTTCCCTGTAAATTTCCTTTAACAGAATCCTCTGTTCTTACTAGTAAAATAAGAGATTATACTTTTGTAATAAAATTTCACTCTAAAGATTAAATAAAATTTGTATTAAATGTGACAATAAACTTCTCTGTCTGAATACTTAATATTGAAATAACCCATAATATATAAATACTCTAAGAAATCACAAACTATAAATAATTTTCCAAGTCTAAAAATTTTTTCCAGAAACGTTTTATCCTTGGAGGCCAGAATCATATAAGAAGATACATCCTTTAGGTCCTGTGCACCCTCCCTCCTTCTCTTCCTTTAAATACTGAAATTTTTTCGTAAATATTTTTGTGTGGCGATTTAAGCTTCAGTTTCAACCATTAATATTATGCCAGAAAAATAGCATTTATAGGATTTAGAGCTGGAAAAAATAGTAGAAACCATATACTTTAATACAACCTTGGTGTTTTATTAATTCTAAATGAGTTCTAAAATTATGATGAATTTCTAGGGCACTCACCAAAGTAGTACTAGAATCTGGGTTTCCTTACAATACTGGAATCTTCTAATAATTGCAAGGAGTTGAAACGCTTGTGTTATGGTCCTGGTTGGAGCATTCCTGAAGGAAAATGAAATTATTGTTTTTCTCTCTTCTTTATCCTTCTCTTTTTCTAAACTTCATAATCAATCTTTCTTCTACATGTCTCCAAAAAACAAATTATCTATTTTCAGTAAAGCTACATTTGATGTCAGGACTTCCTCAACAGCCAGTCACAAATGCCCTTTGTAGTAGTTGGTAATTTAATTCACCCTCTTATCAGTCAAGTTCAGCAGCTAATATTTGACAAGCAGGGGTTACAAACCTGGGTAGCTTTTGACATACACAATTTACTAGCCAAAATCCCAAATCAATGACTTTGAAACTGAATCTTGCTGCCAGTGTATATTTCTTTGGTTGCATAGAGTTTTTAAAAATTGAATTTGAATGCTTAATTAAGGGCAGACTTACCAGTGTGTCACAGTTTCTACATACCCTGTTACTTCTGTGTGTGACATTTGATGTTCAGTTTATGTTATGGTTATGGAACTGAAACCAGCATGAATATTGCTTTGTGGTTGCTTCATTTTGTTATTGGAGAGGAGGGTGCATGGATGTTTTCTTCTCATAACAATAATGTTTGGGAAGGATGAAGACAGTCATCAGACTAATAGTGCCACTGATGATTCAAAGACAAAGTCTTCGCACTTGATTCAGGAAATCTTAAAGACCATAAAACATTGTTAACTGTACATAATATTGTGACACATTTCATATCCCTACCTTGCTAAATAGAAAGTGGCGTAATATCTATTAATGTGATTAAATGGGTCAGTTTCTGAATACAGTCTTACTTAAAGCTGCTTTTACATATCTTTTAAAAATGGTTGATTATAGAATTAAAAAAAAAACCCAAAACATTAAGACAGTTAATTAGTATTTTAGTATACATCTTTGAGTATTAGAATTAACTTTTTGTAATAATGATTTTAATTAGAAACACAGTAGTAATATTTTGGTTAGTATTTCATGATATCAATAAAAATATTGCATTATCTTTTCCCATAAATGCAATGACAAACAGCAAATGGTAAAGATTTTACAAGCTAATTAAATGTCATTAATGAGGGTTATAAAATATATATAAATTGTAGTTTCACTTACTTTTGGAGAATGATTATATTTGACCACAATGGTTAAAAGACTTAGACTTACAAATAATACTTAGTATGAGCTTTCTTATGAGAAATTTGGCATGAAAATTAAATATGGCCTGAATAAAAGAGTAAAAAAATTATTTTGCAAATCTTGCTTCAAATATGCTTCCTCTGCAAATGTATTAGAAATCAAAATCAAATAAATTAAAATTTTTCCTTTCAACCAACATTAACAACTAATGATTAATCTGAATCTGAATGAGCATGACAAATTGGAATCTTATTTGCAAACAGTCAAAATTATGAAAATCAATGCTGCATGGTCTAAATATTATTGTTCACTGACTAGGAAAATGTAACCTTTGTTTTGGGTTTATATAAAATATATTATAATTGTTCATACAGTTTTATGAAGAAAGACTTTTCCATTTTAAAGTTATTAGATAATTTTAGTAATCATATTGACAATAAGTGGTTTATCACTTTTCATAATATTATTCTGAATATTTGTCATCTATTTAATTTTATTTAATTATTTTAATATTTGATAGTTTGCTTATCCTTTCAAAGTGTGAAATATACAAATATGCCATTTTATTTTTTTCCAATGGAATAGAGCTTTAAATCTGTATTTTCCTTTTTTTAAAAAAAGCACTTTTACTGTGTATTGGATCTAAAACAATGGTTTGATTAATATTAATACAGTCATGGATTTTTTTGTGTGTATTTCAAATTTTATATTCTCCATCACAACACTAGGAAAAAAAATACCTGTCCCTCTGCTGGACTACTGTTAGTTTGATGATTATACTAATATTAACTGCTTCACTTGAGTAAGCAAAGAAGAAGTAAAATACCAGTCAGACCAGCTGTTAATTCACAGAGTGTTGTACTATGCTTATTAAAAATACCCAAAAGATGTACCTTTGTGGTTCAGTCTTTTGAATTAGAATCAGAATATTAATCATGCCTCAGGCCTAAATTAAACATTGGAAGGCCCCTTAAGAATTTTCACCAAATTTTCTTGGATTTTTCTTTATTGGGTCTTCCTAGACTCTGTTTAGCTCTGTAATTGCTTTGCTCCTTTGTTGATAGGTTAAAGCACAATGTGATTTTCTCCATGTCATAATATTTAAGAGGACGGCTCAATGGTCTATTCCAAGTTGCAAAGTGCAGCTGAGACACTGATTTATAACAGAAGTAGTGTTTACAATGTCAAATAAAGTGTGAAGTAAGAACAACTATGTATCTCAAAATCTATAGCTATAAAAGGATCTGAATCATTACTATCTTCATATCATTTATATTCTGAAGGGGTTATCTTAAGTGACCCTGCCAAATGTGGATGACCTCTTATATATGAGTATGCAAATGCAAGAAAAAATAAGGAAAACCTATCAACCATGTTCAGAATATACTATAGTCTGATTTCAGAAAATGGTCAATGTTACTAATGAATGTATGCCTGAGTACTTACATATGGACCCAGTTTCAAAAATAGAAGTGTGTGATTAAGGTAACATTTGTGCATCTAAGAACTGTGTCTTGAGTGTACTGTTTATTTATAGTGGAGGACAATTTGAATCCACACATGAGATCAAAAGGAATGTTATGACCTTGAAATATTTCTTTAACATTTAACATATCTCTACCACCTCACTCTCAAGGCAAAAGGATGAAATGGAAAAGTATATCAATTTGAGAGAGTGTATTATTTTTAAAATAATCAATGATAGTCATAAAGTGCCAGTGCTCTTCCTATAGCACAACACTTTTTTTCCCATTTCTCAATTGAATTTATGATAAACTACTAATATTTAAATAAGAACTTTGTTAATTCTGAACCCCCCACAATTATTTTTGGAAAGAGAAAACATGTCTCTTAAAATTGATATTTGATTTATTAACACATTTGTTTGAAGCAACAGGCTCAGGTTTTTAAGGGTTTGCTTAACAATATTTTGGCCAAACTGACAGTACATGGACTTTATCTTGGCAGTACTTGTATATTATGTAACACAACACAATAATAACTGCTGTTCAATGTGATAAAAACAAGGGGAAATTTTATCTATTCATAGTACTGTTAAGACAAAAACAAAAAAATTATATATTTTGGGGTGAAGTAGTAACAGCTTACCCACTGGTATGTTAACTAGTTCCTATTAACAGACTTAACAGAGGAAATATTAATTCATTTGACCTGTTAGATATCTAAAAATTAGTGCTGTACATTGTTATAGGCAATTTTGGTAGCTATTAACCTGGGGGAAAAAAAACAACACAATAACCAAAAGGAAGCATGTATCAATATTTCGGAAAGAAGTGTGACCAGTGACTGGTGAATACTTGGAGAATCTAACTTTGCAAGTATGGCGCCAGTGGTGCTTTGTTGTGAAACAGAACTTCATTGATGTGCTGAACTAGACCGTGCCTCACTTCTTCCCTTCTCTTTGAAAATCTTCAGAGCTGCTTGGGTGATGGACAAATGAATTACAGCTTATTGTTAGAAATATGTGGATTAGGAAGTAATCTGCTGGTTTTAAAAAAATCAAATGCAATTTGATTAGCATTTGGTCAACTATTTCCATTAGAGATCAAACTGTGTAGAGATCAAACTGTGACCAATAAAGAAACAATAACTGAAGGAAAAATTTCCAGTGACCCTCTTTGATAACATTAGAAATGAAGATTAGAACAAATTCAATAAATATAAAATATTTAGTAAACGGAAGACTGATGAGATCTATGAGCTTACGACCTCTTCTGTTGCTCCAAACTATCATGATTTAGTATTTTTTTGAAGAGGAACTGCTATAATAGTTCTATAAAATCCAACTCTAACCATTATAACTATTTTACCAATTTTGTTTTGTGTATCCTCCATTTTTTGTTTGAATACTTTAAAGCACATCCCAAACAGCATATCATTTCACCCACAAATACTCAAATATCTGTTATTAATAAAGAATACCCCAATATTTTTGTTGTAGTATTTTTTTTAACATTTTAGCCATTTTTTAAATTGAAGCATAGTTAATTTACAATGTTTTGTTAGTTTCAGGTGTAAAGCAAAGTGATTGTTATATTCTTTTCCAGATTTTCTTCTATTACAGGTTATTTCAAGATAGTGAATATCATTCCCTGTGCTATACAGTAGGTTCTTGTTGTTTATCTGTTTTATGTAGAGTAGTATGTATATGTTAATCCCAAATTCCTAATTTATCTCTCTCCCCTTGCCCCCACTATCTCCTTTGGTAACAAGTTTGTTTTCTATGTCTGTGAGCCTATTTCTGTTTTGTAAATAAGTTCATTTGTATCATTTTTTTAGCTTCCACTTATAAGTGATATCACATAGCATTTGTCTTTCTCTATCTGACTTAATTCACTTAGTATGATAATCTCTAGGTCCATTCATGTTGTTGCAAGTGGCAATATTTCCTTCTTTTTTATGGCTGACTAATATTTTACTGTGTATGTATACCACATCTTTTGTATCCATTCATCTGTCAATGGACATTTAGATTGCTTCCATGTCTTGGCTATTGTAAATAGTGCTTCTATGAACATTGGGGTGAATGTACCTTTCAAATTATAGTTTTCCCTGAATATATGCCCAGGAATGAGATTGCAAGATCATATGGTAGTTCTATTTTTAGTTTTCTAAGGAACCTCCATGCTGTTTTCCATAGTGGCTGCACCAATTTACATTCTCACCAACAGTGTAGGAGGGTTCCTTTTTCTCCACACCCTCTCCAGCATTTATTGTTTGTAGACTTTTTAATGATGGCCATTCTGACTGGTGTGAGGTGATACGTCATTGTAGTTTTGATTTTCATTTGTCTAATGATTAGTGATGTTGAGCATCCTTTCATGTGCCTGTTGGTCATCTGTATGTCTTATTTGCTGAAGTATTTTAAAGCTAACACCGAAAAGTTTCATTCTGCCCTAAATTCTTTAGTATGTATTTCTAACGGGTAAAGCTGTTTAAACCAATAAAATTAAAAATATAATTCCTGGGCTTCCCTGGTGGCACAGTAGTTGAGAGTCCGCCTGCCGATGCAGGGGACATGGGTTCGTGATCCGGTCCGGGAAGAACCCACATGCCGCAGAGCAGCTGGGCCCATGAGCCACGGCCGCTGAGCCTGCGTGTCCGGAGCCTGTGCTCCGCAACGGGAGAGGCCACAGGAGTGAGAGGCCCGTGTACTGCAAAAAATAAAAAAAAAAAAAAAAAAATATATATATATAATTCCTTAACATTATCTAATTACCTGGTCCATGTTAAAATATTTCCATTTTTCAGATGAGCTCAATTTTTGCAAATAGTTTTTAAATAAGAATATAAATACAGTTTATACATTGCATCTGGTCAATTAATCCTTTTAAATAGTTTAAAGTATATTACAGTTCATCCTTCTTTTTTTTGACATTTATTTATTTAAAATTCTGGGTATTTTCCCTGAAGAATTTCCCACATTCTGGATTTGGTTGATTCCCCTGTGTTTACTATAAACTTATAGTCACATTTAGAGTTTGATTAGATTAAAGTTTAATTGACTCTTTACTTTGTATTTTCTCCCATCAGAAGACACATATATCTAGCTGCTACACATCTAGTGATGATAAAACATATCAGTAATAAACTGACAGAAGTATGAAAATATGCCTTACTATTTTTAACAGCAAACAGTAAGAAAGAATGCATATGTCCATCAATAAGGGATTGGTTAAATAAACAATGGAATACTATACAGCTGAATAAAAAAATAGAACATAATCTCTAGGATGTGCTGTTCAATGAAAAAGCATTTCAGAGAAATGTGGCATTGTATATGCATAACATATATGTGTATGCTAATATTATTTTATGTGTATAGTATGCCACCATTTAAAAATTAGGAAATATGTGTAAATATATGTATATAATATTTAGTTATATTAAAATAGGCATATAAATCATGAAATTTAAATAAGTGTAGGTATCACTTAGAAGGGACAGGAAGGAATAAAGTGGATGGGATAGTGATAGAAGCTGGACCTCTCTGTAGATAAATGATAGATTTGTAGATTTAACTTTGGAGCAGTGTAAATATTTTATGAATTATAAAACAAAATAATCCTTTATATCTGTAGGGTAACATAGACCTAATACAAAAAACAAGCCTTCAAATAACTCTAACTTGTCTTCCATAACCATGCTGTTGACTATAAGGTTGAAGTTATTCTGAATTGGCTGTGTGTATATTGTGGGATAAATCCAAAGATTGAGAATGTTCATTGTGATTAAAGGAGAAACAAATTTAAAATGAGATTATGTTAAAATCCTGTATTTGAATTGAAAATCATCAATAAAAACAGACCATATACCATGCCTTAAATAAAAAAGTGGACACACACAAAATTTCTATGGCTCTCCACTCAAAAGGCCAGGAAATATGACCAACCTAGTTTCAGTGAACATTCCTAGCACTCAGAGTGCAGTTTCTAAAATCTATTTTCACTGGAAGGACAGTAGCCCTTGCAGAAATAGCTGATTCTATGTTCTAAATCTGGACCATGTAATGTTCAATATGAGCCTGGAAAATATGTTACATCAGAAAGCAAATAATTTATTCAAGAAACCTAGGATCATATTCATAAAACTAGAGTCAACCTAAATAAGCTCCCAAGAAGCAAAGACGAAATGATTTAAGCATCAATAAGGATTAGAGTACAATGGATTGTAACTCATCAAATATGTTTAAGTACATCAGTTCATAATTACATTAATATACTTAGTCACCTTCGGAGAATGTTGGGCAAATATTTAGGAAATATTGGCAAATAAAGGAAATTGAGCCAGCATTTACCCTACAATCCTATATAATATGAACATCAGCATAAACAAATAGTCAATGACCGAAAGTTTGTCTTTATGAAAGTATTCCAGGTAATCAATGAAGAGGAATGTTGGAAGTAAAATATCAATATTTTTATGCCTAAGGAATTAATGGATCTAGGTTATGATTATCAATGATTTTCCCTCACAAAAAGGGAAACAATCAGACATTATATACGTCATAATGAACGTACACAAAACTACCTACAAAGCAATCTTGAACAAAAATCCAAACTTAAAACTGAACAAACCTCTAGATCTGACTATAAATTTTAATAAATTGTGAGGATGGAAGACCATGTTAAACTCACAAGTTGGATAAAATATACAACATTCAGACTATGGAAAACTACAAGGGAAAAGACAGAATAAAGAGGCAGATATATAGAGGAAGGATCTAAAAAGGAATATTTTAGAATAATCCAAAAGGAAAAAAGGACCCACAAATTGACTGTATGAATCTTAGTTGATCCAAATTTAGACAAACACTTCAAAAAATATTCCCAAAGAATCAGGGAAAGATGGACACACTTGATTTTGATGACATTAAGGTGCATTATTATTATTTTAGGTTGCTGATTATACTGCAGATATATGTTTTAAAAAAGAACTCATTTAAAGGACATTTTGGTTACTTTCAAGTTTTAGCAGTTGTGAATAAAGCTAAAACTCTATATATTTGTGTGGACATAAGTTTTCAAATTATTTGAGTAAATACCAAGGAGTGCAATTGCTGAACTGTATGGTAAGAGCATGTTTAGTTTTGTAAGAAACTGCCAAACTGTCTTCCAAAGTGGCTGTACCATTTTTCACTCCCACCAGCATGAGCAAAGGTTCCTCTTGTTCTACATCCTTCCCAGCATTTGGAGATGTCAGTGGTTTGGATTTTAGCCATTCTAATAGGAGTGTAGTGGTTCTTGTTTGTATTTGCAATTTCATAATGACATATGATGTTGAGCATGTTTAATATGCTTATTAGCCATCAGCATATCTTTTTTGGTAAGGTGCCTGTTTATATCTTTTACTCATTTTTAATTGAGTTGTTTGTTTTCTTAATCTTGAGTTTTAAGAGTTCTTTGTATGTTTTGGCTAACAATCCTTTATCAGATATGTGTTTTGCAAAGATTGTCTCCCAGCTGGTGGCTTCTTTTCATTCTCTTAGTGTCTTTTGCAGAGCAGAAGTTTTTAATTTAAATGAAGTCCAACTTACCAATTTTTTCTTTCAAAGCTCATACTTTTGGTGTTGTATCTAGAAAGTCATCACCAATACCAAAATTATCTAGATGCTCCCCTATGTTATCTTCTAGGGGTTTATATTTTTGTGTTTTGCATTTAGCTCTTTGATCCATCTTGAGTTAAATATTGTGAAGGATATAATATCTATGTCTAGATTCACTTCTTTGCATAGATGTCCAATTGTTCCTGCACCATTTGTTAAAAGATTATTATTTCTCTATTGAATAGCTCCTTTATCAAAGATAAGTTGACTTTGTGTGGGTCTATTATGAACTCTCCTTTCCGTTCCTTTTATCTCCTCTATTCTTTCGCCAACACCACATTGTCTTGATAACTGTAGCTTTACAGTAAGTCTTAAAGTTGAGTAGTGTCACTCCTCTGTGTTCTTCTTCAATGTTGGCTATGATGGGTCTTTTGCCTCTCTATATAAACTTAAGAATCAGTTTTGGGCTTCCCTGGTGGCGCAGTGGTTGAGAGTCCGCCTGCCGATGCAGGGGACACGGGTTCGTGCCCCGGTCCGGGAAGATCCCACATGTCGCGGAGCGGATAGGCCCGTGAGCCATGGCCGCTGGGCCTGCGCGTCCAGAACCTGTGCTCCACAACGGGAGAGGCCACAACAGTGAGAGGCCCGCGTACAGCAAAAAAAAA
>NW_006780227.1:524070-538492 GCF_000442215.2 Lipotes vexillifer
TTATTTATTTATTTATTTATTTATTTATTGGCTGCATTGGGTCTTTGTTGCTGCACGCAGGCTTTCTCTAGCTGCGGCCAGCAGGGGCTACTCTTCACGGTGGTGTGCAGGTTTCTCATGGTGGTGGCTTCTCTTGTTGAGGAGCATGGGCTCTAGGTGCACAGGCTTCAGTAGTTATGGCACATGGGCTCAGTAGTTGTGGCTCACGGGCTCTGGAGCGCAGGCTTGGTGGTTGTGGTGCACGGACTTGGTAGCTCCATGGCATGTGGGATCTTCCGGGACCAGGCGTCAGGCCCGTGTCTCCTGCATTGGCAGGCGGATTCTTGGCCACTGCATCACCAGGGAAGTCCCAGAACTGACATCTTAATAAAATTGAATCTTCCTATTCATGTACATGGAATATGTCTCCATTAATTTCTTTTTATTTCTTGCATCAGAGTTTTATCGTTTTCCTCATATAGATCTTGGACATATTTTGTTAGATTTATACCTAAGTATTTAATATTTTTGGCGATAATGTTAATAGTATTATTATTTAGTATTATTAGTGTTATTATTTCAGATTCCAATTGTCCATTGGTGTTATGTAAGAAAGTAATTGACTTTTGTGTATTAACACTGTATTCTGAAAATCTGCTATAATTGCTTATTATTAGTTCCAAGTCTCTTCTTGTTGTTATTAATTTAGATGATCTATTTCTTCTTGTGTAAGTTTTGGCAGATTGTGTCTTCGAAGGAATTGGTCCTTTTCATTTAGGTTATCAAATTTGTTGGCATAGAGGTGTTCCTCATAATCCTTTAGTATCCTCTTAATATCTATGGAATCAGTAGTAATTGGATCCTGAAATATCAGAAATAAATGAATCACTAATGTCAGAAATAAAAATTTCTGATATTTGTGATTTCTGTCTTCTTTCTTTTTCTTAATCAATCTAGAGGTTTGTAAGTTTTATTAACCTTTTCAAAGAACCATCTTTTAGTTTCATTTTCTGTTGATATCCTGCTTTCAATTTCATTGATTTCTGCTAATTTTTACTACTTATTTTCTTCTGGTTATGTTAGATTTAATTTATTCTTATTTTTCTAGTTTTATAAGGTAGAAGCTTATATTATTCATTTTAGATTTTCTTTCCTAATAGATACATTCAACACTATGGTTTTCCCTCTATGTACTGCTTTTGCTGTATCTCACAATTTTGATGTTATGTTTTCATTTCCTTTTCAAATATTTCTAACTTCAAAATACTTTTTAATTCCTCTTGAGACTTGTTATTTGACCTGTGTGTTAACGAGAAGCATGTTGTTTAAACTCCAAATATTTTGGGATTTTTTTCCAGCTAACTTTCTGTTATTGGTTTCCACCTTAATTCTATTGTGATTTGAGAGCACAATACATATTATTTTAATTCTTTTAAATTCATTAAGTTGTGCTTTGTAGTCTAGAATGTGGTCTATCTTTGTTAATATTCAGTGTCAACATGATGAAAATGTGTATTCTGCTGTTGTTGGATGAGATATTATATAAACGTCAGTTAGATCCAGTTGATTGGTACTGTTCAGTTGAATTCTGTCTTTACAGATTTTCTACCTGTTGAATTTATTAATTACTGACAGAGGGGTGTTGAAGTCTCCAACTATAAGAGTGGATTCAACTATTTCTCCTTGAAGTTCTATCAGTTTATGGCTTATATAGTTTGATGCTCTGTAGGTAGTTAATGTTACACATTAAGGGTTATAATGTCTTCTTGGAGAATTGACCCCTTTATCATTATTTAATGCCTCTCTTTATCCCTGATAACCTTCCTTGCTCTTATGCCTGCTTCGTCAGAAATTAATATAGCTATTCCAGCTTTCTTTTTATTAGTTTTTGCGTGGAATATCTATATCTATCTCTTTATTTTTAATCAACTGTATTTTCATATTTAAAATGGTATTTTGTAGAGGATATATAGTTGGGTCTTCTTTATCCACTCTTCCAGTCTCTTTCTTTTTATTGGTGTATTTAGAACACGATGTCTAAAGTGATTATTCCTTAACAACCTTCCTTTCTTTATATAGATCTGGGTTTCTTACCTATATAATTTTCCTTCTCTCTGAAGGACTTGTAACATTTCTTGCAAGGTAGATGTACTGACTACACATTACCTCAATTTTTGTTTGTCTGAGAAAGTCTTTATTTCTCCTTCACTTTTGAAGGATAATTTCTCCAGGGACAGAATTCTAGGTTGATAAGTTTTTGTTTCTTTCAGCACTGTAAATACTTCATTCTGCTTTCTTCTTGTTGCCATGGTTTCTAAAGAGAAGATCAGTGTAATTCTTATCCTTGCTCCTCTTCGGTAAAGTGTTTTCCCCCATTCTAGGTTCTTTCAATATTTACTCTTTGTTTTTGATTTTCTGCAGTTTGAATATGCCATGCTTAGTAGTAGACTTTTTGGTATTTATCTTGATTGGTATTTTCTCAGCTTCCTCCATCTGTGGTTTAGTGTCTGTTGTTATATTTGAAAATCCTTAGTCATTAGTACTTCAAACATCTCTTCTGTTCCTTTCTTTTTTCTTCTTCTGTTATTCTCATTATGTGTATGTTACACCTTTTGTAATTATGTTACACCTTTTATAATTGTCTTACAGTTCTTGAATATCTCATTTTGTCTTTACATTCTTTTTTCTCTTTGCATTTCAGTTTTGGAAGTTTCTTCTTTTTTTGAATTTATTTATTTATTTGTTTATTTTTTGCTGTGTTGGTTCTTCATTTCTGCACACGGGCTTTTCTCTGGTTGGGGCGGGTGGGGGCTGCTCTTCATTGCGGTGCACGGGCTTCTGATTGCAGTGGCTTCTCTTGTTGTGGAGCATGGGCTCTGGGTGCATGGGCTTCAGTGGTTGTGGCTTGCTGGCTATGGAGCACAGGCCCGGTGGTGGTTGTGGCGCATGGGCTTGGCTGCTCTGCAGCATGTGGGATCTTCCCGGGCCAGGGCTTGGGCCCACGTCCCCTACATTGGCAGGCGGATTCTTGGCCACTGTGCCACCAGAGAAGTCTTGAAAGTTTCTTTTGATGTATCTTAAAGCTTACTCATTCATTCCTCCTACATGTCTAGTTTATAGCTGAGCCCATCAAAGGCATTCTTCATTTGCTATATAGTGTTTTTTATTTCTAGCATTTTCTTTTGATTTTTTATTGGAATTTCCATCTCTTTGCTTACAGTACACATCTGTAATCATATTTGTTTAAAATTCTTGGTGTGATACTACCACAATCTTTGCCATTCTAAATCTGATTCTCATACTTTCTCTGTCTCCTCAAGTCATGTTTTTTGTCTTTTAGTATGGCTTATAATTATTCTGTTGAAAGCCAACCATTATGTACCGGGTAAAAGGAACTGAAAGTTCCTGCAGAGGTTGTTTGTGCTCCTGGATTTCTGCCAGCTCTCTGTATCTTCCTGTGTGTCACTAAAATTTGGAGGGCAGCAGTTTTCCGTATTACCTCATCTCTGATAGATCTAAAAAGAGATATTGATTTTTCAATTTGTTGTTTTGTCTTATTGTAAGGATGAGAGTGATGATTTCAAAGTTCCTTACAAGAAGGAACAAGAAGTCTTTTTCATCTTTTTTAGTGTATGCATTTACAGGTATAAATTTTTTTTAGTGAGCGCTGCTTTTACTGCATCCCATGTGTTTTGCTATGTTGTGTTTTCATTTTCATTTGTCTTTAAGTATTTTCTAGTTTCTCTTTGATTTTTCTCTGATTCATTGGTTGTTTAAGTATGTGTTATTTAATTCCCACATATCTGTGAATTATTCAATTTTCCTTCTGTTATAGATTTTTTAGATTTATTCCATTATGGTCAGAGAAGATACTTTGTATTATTTTAACCTTTTAAAACTTATTAACCTTGTTTTTTGGCCAATGTACAGTCTATCTTGGGGAACGTTCTGTGTGCACTGGAGAGGAATGTGTATTTTGCTGTTATTTGGTGGACTATTCTATAAATGCCTGTTATCTCTAGTTGGTTTATAGTGTTGTTCAAGCCCTCTATATCTTTAGTGTTCTTCTGTCTAGATGTTCTGTCCATTACTGAAAGTGAGGTGTTGAAGTTTCAATTCTGTCCAATGTTCAATGTTCAAATCATTGTTTCATATATTTAGGGGCCCTGCTATTTGTTGTTTGTATGTTTATAATTAGTATATCTTGATGAATTGACCCTTTTATCAATGTACAGTGCCCTCCTCTGTCTGTTATAGTATTTTTTAACTTAGAATCTATTTTAAAAGATATCAGTGTAGGTAGTGACCCTTCTCTATTTTGGTTGCTATTTGCATGGAATATCTTTGCAATATCATTCTTTTCCCTTTAAACATATTTGTTTCTTTGGGTCTACAGTGGGTCTTTTGTAGACACCATATAGTTGGGTCATATTTTAGAAGTATTTTACCAAATCTCTGCCTTTTGATTGGAAAGTTTAATACATTAACATTTAAGGGAATTATTGATAAAGACTTACTTTTGCCATTAAAAAAAAAAACTCATTTTTTAGAGAAGATACTGAAAATTTGTAGATAAAATGATAGCATGTCTGGTATTTCTTTTTTTTTTTTTTTTGCGGTACACGGGCCTTTCACTGTTGTGACCTCTCCCATTGAGGAGCACAGGCTCCAGACACACAGGCTCAGCGGCCATGGCTCACGGACTCAGCCACTCCGCGGCATGTGGGATCTTCCCGGACTGGGGCACGAGCCCGTGTCCCCTGCATCAGCAGGCGGACTCTCAACCACTGCGCCACCAGGGAAGCCCTGGTATTTCTTTAAAATTGAACTGGAATGGGGAGGGAAGTAGGTCAGAGTACAGGTGAAATAAGATTGTCCATATAGTAATAATTGTTGAAGCTGAGTAGTAAGTATGTTGAGTTTATTATACCATACTCATTATCTTTTTATCTATTTGAAAATTTCCTTATAAAGATTGAAAAGAATGTTGATCTGTGTTCAGGTGTTATCAGCTCAAACCCCCCCAATTACACCTCTAGGATTTATGTTAATTATGTTAATAAACATTAGTAACTATGTTAATGCGTTTAGTATCAATTGATAATCATTGACAAGATCCATTACTTATTAGGTTGCAAAATGGTGATTTTTTTTTTTCTAATTCTGTCATTCCATTTCCATTTACTGGCTACAATTTATTGATAAAATGAAATTTACCTCAATAAATATCTAGTTACCCTGAAATAGAGTTTGTACAGAAAAGGCAGGAAAAATGCTTAATTTTTTTTAAGCTTTATTTAATACTTTTTAGAGCAGCAGTTTGATGACCTAGCAATCTCCATTTGTAACAAATAACTAGGGTAAATATCATTGTAAATTCTTTGATTTTTATGTGCTTTATGTTTTAAACCAAATGCGAGTCACTATTATTTTTTCTTTCTTTTTTTTTTTTTTTTTAATAATACACAATGTATTTATTTATTTATTTATTTATGGCTGTGTTGGGTCTTCATTTCTGTGCATGGGCTTTCTCTAGTTGTGGCAAGCGGGGGTCACTCTTCATCGCGGTGCGCAGGCCTCTCACGATCGCGGCCTCTGTTGTTGCGGAGCACAGGCTCCAGACGCGCAGGCTCAGTAATTGTGGCTCACGGGCCCAGTTGCTCCATGGCATGTGGGATCTTCCCAGACCAGGGCTCGAACCTGTGTCGTCTGCATTGGCAGGCAGATTCTCAACCACTGCGCCACCAGGGAAGCCCCACTATTATTTTTGATGAACAAATTATCATCTTAATTCAGAGCAAGCCCCTTTGATTTGACTTTGGATTCTTTTAATATGACCCCATTTTCTCCCTTACTTGTCATTCCAAGTTGTCTCTGGTTCATCTTGAACTTTTCCTGCCCCAGGCCTGAAAAAGTCATTTCTATAAGGAACTATCATTCTCTATGTAAGCAAAATATTTAGAGGCCATTGTCTGAGCTCCAGGGATTTTTCTCATTGCTCATTGCTGTTAGGTTCATACCTTCTAGACCTTTTCAATAGATAAAGCTAGCTTTTATGTAGAGTTTGAAATAAAAATATAAATTATGAGTTCTTGTATTTTCTAATCAAATTCAAGATGGTAGAGTTTTTAGTTATCTGCTTTGATATTATACTTATATTTCTTGTTCCTTATATTGAACAGCTTGGTATTTACTAATTATTTAAATTTTATTTATTATTTACTAATAAAATAATTAATCATTTAAATAAATATTTATTATTAAATATTTAATCCATATATATAATATTTTCATTTTAACAGTGCTAGTATAGCTGCTTATATTAAGATTACTGATTGCAGTTAAAATTTTTTTGAAGTCATTTTTGCTTTGATTTTGACTTTAAATGTTATCTCACTAGGTGTTTATAGTCAAAATATTTAAAAGTAGTCTGAAAATTTGCTTTCCCTCTGATGTTTATGCAACCAATTTATGCATAGTTAGATTTCCATTTTTCAGTTTGCTTTCCAATGTTAGGGATGGTGTTCTATTTTCTTTTTGGATTTTAAAAAATTATGTTAAATATATTATGGTTCCAAATTTAAAACAAAGTACCTTCAGAGAAGGCTAGTTTTTAAACCTAGCCCACACCCTCTTTCCTCCCTCTCATTTTATGTAATCATGTTGTTTTCTATGCATAGATATTAATAGGGAAATCTTGGTGAAATTAAATATACTGACAAAGGATTCCCCTACAGTAGGTATATAAGAAGTGTTCATGATAAAGAAGTAGAGTTAGATATCATCAGTCTAAAAACTGTATCAACAACATGACAAACTACATTTCTCAAGGTAGCAGGCAAACTGAAAAAGTAATAAACTAAAAATATAATCACAAGGTATATCTAGTATGTCAACAAGACAGAGAACAATACTGAATCTCTGTGTAGATACCAGGTGAATTAAAACAATACGCAGCTAAAGTTCTTCTACTGGATTCCATTGATTAGACATTTGGAGACCAGTGAAATACTTGAAATCAAATACATAGTTTTCACGATAAATGTACATGTGCATTTGTCTAAAAAAAAATCCTCAGATTTGTCAGATTTTCAAAGTGGTCCACAAAATACACTTCCCAAAAGATTAAATAGCTTGGGTGGATAAATGTGATGTGTGATATATTCAGAAACTGATAGTCTTTGTTTTTAAAATTAGGGTTTTTGAAGGAGATACTGGAACTTCCAAGTGAGATATTCATGAGTGGCAGGGACATAAACTCCAGGTGGCAGGTACAGTTCAGCTTTGGCTCTGTTTGATTGGAATAGAACACTGTAGATATTAGTTCCTTTTTGAAAGAAAATGTTTCATTGTAGAATAGTATTCTATTTTTTAATGTGGTTATATTGCATTTATAAAGAAACCAAGATTGAAGCAAAATAAAACTGTTAGATAAATTGGTGTGATTAAATAATACTGGAGAGAAAATGGGCAAATATCCTAGTCAGTGGGACTTATCAAGGACCTGATTATTTCTGTCTGAGTTTAATTTACATAGTTGTTAAGACAAAACTCACCTTTCTTGAAAATACATAAGACTGTATTTGTGGGGGGAGGAGTAAAACCTGTGGACTATCATTTGAAAAACTTTTTGATCAGTGCCCTGCAAAATAATTTTGAGTAATACGTACCTTATTCATTTATGGTTAGAAATTAAAGTGTTCCAATGTAATCAGCTAGACTTTAAGCATAGTTTTGGTTTTTTGCTAAGAAACTACTTGTCATATTCTATATCTTGTTAATCAAGCTATTGTTTTATATCCGTGTCTTCCAAACTTTAGTATCCACAAGAATCACAGAGGAACCATGTTAAAGTGCAAATTCTGATTCAGTAGTTCTGGAGGGGGACTTTTTTAAACAAACTCTCAGGAGAGGCCAATATGGCTGGTCTCTGGATCAAACATTAAGCAAATCTCTATGTCATATGCTTATTGTGTTTCTTCAATATATTATGCAATTAAAATATTTTCAATTTCATATGAGTCTTATTTTTATAGAGTACATTCATTAGACAGAATTGAACTAAAACCAAATTCATTAAATATCTCTATATGAAAGAAATAACAGTTTATATCTGAAGTAATATTAAAACATCATGCTAAAAATAAAAATGTTTTATGTTAGAACCTTTTAAAAATTGATTTTATGTGATGAATCCAGAGCTGTATAAAGGATCTATGGTTAGTATCATTGTCATAGATGCTCTAGTTCCGTTTTTAGGGGATATTTTTACATAGTTTATGAGACTAGAAAACCGAAAATTCTTACTAGCAATTTGTCTGTCATTTATTTGAATGGTGAGATAGCTTCTGGCAATAGTGATTTTAGAGTGTGATTTAAAAGTACACACACACACACACACACCCTGCATTCAAAATCCAATGTTTATATGTAAAACTGAGAAGGATGAACCTAGTTTAAATCTGCAATCAGCACCTAGTTGACCTGCTGAGAATTGGCAGTGTTTTGAACCACTATGTGGCTTGTTTCCTAATGCACAGTAAACGTCTTTTAAAATGAAGGCGCGTGTGCTTTTTGACTTTGGCAAGAAGGACAAAACAGGAGCATAATGAACTGTTAATTTTAGTGTATTTATGAGTACTTATAGCTCACCGTAAAGTTTTACTTTCTGTGTTTTCCAATATTTCCTTCAAACTTGGCTCGGGCAGTAGGTTCAGTATGTTTGACCTTCTGACTAGAACAGCAACATCAGGTCCACGTTAGCCCACAGATGTTTTATTCTGTGGAGAAACTTGCAGCGTGAGGAAGGCTGGAATGATTCCTAATACAACACGCAGCTGGCACTACTTTTAGGCAGAAGTTTGCGTTTCTTTTAAATTTCAGTTTTATTTTTTTAAGATAGAATTAATGATTAGCCTTATTAATAATAACATTAATTAGAAAAATGCAGCTGCCCTGGTCTTTCCAATGTGCATTATCATTTGTCCATTCGGGAGCTTTTGAATGTGAAGATCCCTTTGAATGTAAAGGGAGAGGTAACTATGCTAGCCTTCTGCCTATACTGGGGATTATTTACAGACTGCAGATTTGAATCTCTGGACCTACTTGACTTGTACCAGTAGGGGATGATTGCCCAAGTTAACTGTGTTAGGTTTGCTCCAAAGAAGAGGAAACGGTGTTGATTGACGATGAAGCCTCTGCCACTTCGATTGTGGCCTAGTACTTTCTATGAGACGTGTCTCTGCTATTATAGCTTGTTTCCCTTCATGCCTCCTCAAAGTGCACGCAGTGGGATAAGGGGAGAAACTGTGAGGGAGGCCTCCTCAGCTGGAGCAGGTCCTGCAGGCCCACTGGTGGGCGGAGGCCTGCTGGGGTGTCAGGGAACGGTTGACTCTGAGGACCAAGGCTGTCACTCAAAGAGTCCCTACTAGATGGCAGTGCACAGGGGGCGGAGTGTATGTTGGAATAAGTACTCTTATTTTCACGTAAGAGAATAAAAAAAGTGTTTACAATTGTGTTCATCCAGATGAAGTATTTAAGGCCTCTTTTTTCCTCCTTTCACTGTTTTTTCCTTAATCACCTCATTAATTTGTAGTTTGGCTTAAAATAGCTAGTGGGCTGGAACTATATGGCTCATTTATTCTACTTTACTTTATTTACTTTTTCAAACTAAAATGGATAAAATCAATTAATAAATTTAAGCCCATTTACTATAATTTAGAGAGTTGCTAAATAATACATCTTCGTTTCTTCACTGAAGTGCTCTAAGGTAATTCATCTGTGAGAGTAAGGCAACCCCTTTCTTGAGATATTTTTAAGAAAACAGCAGATTGTTATCATTCTGAGGTTTAAGTTCAGTTCTGCCCAGACCCGGGATACAGGCTAAACAGGCTGCACAGGGATTCTCGCATATGCTCACAGAGAAATACTTCATCACTCACTTGTGTTACTTGTATGAAAAGCATCAATACATAATTAATATTCTGATTCTCTTCCACCTGGGTTTAGCGGTAGCTCTATTTCTAAAAGTGATATATACTAAGGATGTGTTCGTTTTTTCAAACTAAATACTGTAGGGAGAATGGCAAAAGCACTCTTCAGCACCAATTTGGAAAGCATTATGATTGAGAATAGTATACTGACATGCAGGCACAATCTCTGAGATATTGTCAAGTATGTTAGGATGAGTAAAGTTATGTCTTGTGGGAAGGGTGGAGAAGATCTGGATCAAGCTGGAGGGGTCAAAGGCATGTGCTGATTTTGCCCAGGATAGGGAGAAGGCAAGAACTTTTAAATGGCCTAGGGAAAGAGATCTTGAGACCTGCCTGAGGCCAGGTAAACTGCTGACTATAGTAATCCACCAGTGCAGGCACAGGTTGTTTTCCTGGTTACGAAAAAGGGACTCAGAAAATGCCTTCAGGAACACAGCTCCTTCAGTATCTGGTAGTGACGAGAATGCACACAGGGGTGTCAGGGGTACTGAGGGGCATAAGAAAGGTGGGTAGACTGATGTCTGGGACAGTTAATGCTCCATAAACATTAGATGTAATTGAGGTACACACATACAGACACACACACACACACACACACACACACGCCATGAGACGTACGGGTATATGTCAACTGTTTATGGAAGGAATGGTAAAGAAATAGGGCTATGAAAGAAATGGGTACAACTTTCATAAGGCTAAAAATATTTTTCTTTTTTCTTCTCTTAGTTTTTAATTAAGTAATTATTTGCTTATTGTGGGAAAGTAGATAGCTATTTTTGTCACACGTAACTGTATTACAACTTTATTCTTCATAGTGTATGAATTTAACAAGGTTGACTTTTTTAGATGTATATCTACATCTTTATATCTTCACTAAGGAATCTAATAGCATAAACATGAGTGCTATAACAAATATCCAGTGAAAGATATTTTAAAGTTTCTCTTAAAAATCTGTGTTAATGACCTGATAATGCTTTGTTATGGCTTTCGGGAAATGTGTGAAATGTTCTGACAGTATGTCAACAAAGTGTCAAATATGGTGAGAGAGAAGCTAAGAACTGGAATCATAGTGTCATGAAGTGTTAAAGCTGGAAGGGACCTTAGACCCCCTTCATGTTGGAAGTGATGGGGCTGAAGCCCAGGAGGATTAAGCGATTTGTTCAAGGTCACATCTAGAGCAAGAAAGGCCCAGGGAGTAGAACCTGGGTCCCCTGGCTCCCAGTCCTATGCCCTGTTAGGTTTGCAATTTTGCTCTTGACTATATTAATTGTTTTGTTTTGTACAAAATGAAACACAGATTGCAGAAATGGAGTCAGTTGTTTTTGGAATCTTAGTCATTTTAAAGGTCACCCCATCTCTCATAAGTCAGAGTACATAGCTATCTACCCCCAATCATTTATTTAAGCATTTTTTCCACATGTAACTCTTGGAGATATTAATTTCCCTGACAGTGCAAAGCAGTAGCTGTAGTTTTGAATAATATCGTCATTTCTCACTTTAAATCTACTTTTCACTGAAGGAAGCATTCTTGCTTTTTAATAATTATGTCCTTTCTTTTTGCCCCACTACATCCTGTCAGCCAAATGAATAAAAATCATTACCACAAGTACATACACACAATCATACACACACACACACACATCACACATGGAGCTCTTGACAGATTTCAGAGCACTTTTGTATATGAATTCTTGTTATAATTGCAAATTAGTTACTTGGATGTTCTCAAAAGCCCATTTTATAGATGAGAAAATAGAGTCAGGGAGTTGTGATTTTTCAGAGTAAAGGTGGAAACTAAGTCGTTTATTTTCGAAATATGTTCCCTTTCAATATACATACACATAATGGACCATACGTCTTTAATGGATTAATAAGGTAAATGAGACTATTTCAGAGTATACTGTAATTTTTTAGGATCAACATAAAGGAGGATTAAAATAATTTCTACATACTTTCCATTGATAAGGACTGATACTATTAGAAAATCTAAACCTTGACTAATTTTTGATGTTTTAAAATCTAATATTTTAAATTCTGAATCTGCTTTGAAAGATCAAATAGATTTTCCATATTTCAAAATTGATTTTACAGTCATATATGTTCGAGAATATATTTTATTTATAATCACGATATCTATTTTTAATTTAAACTGATCTCCAGTTGGTTTCCATCACTTTCACTCTATTTTGCTTCTTTGCTTTTCCTCCTTAAGCCACTTAAAGAGTTAACTTATACCAACATATTGTTAACCAATACCAGTTATATTGAACAATGGAAATAAACAGTCCTGGGGCTTGTGAAGTGTCTTGAATCAGGAGTCGGAAGACTTGGGTTCTGTTCCCGTCTTGTCCAGTGGTTTGCAATGTGCCTTTAGTCTAATCACTTACATCTCTGAGTCTTAGTCCCGTCTTTAAGGAATGGTAAAGAAATAGGGCTATGAAAGAAATGGGTACAACTTTCATAAGGCTAAAAATATTTTTCTTTTTTCTTCTCTTAGTTTTTAATTAAGTAATTATTTGCTTATTGTGGGAAAGTAGATAGCTATTTTTGTCACACGTAACTGTATTACAACTTTATTCTTCATAGTGTATGAATTTAACAAGGTTGACTTTTTTAGATGTATATCTACATCTTTATATCTTCACTAAGGAATCTAATAGCATAAACATGAGTGCTATAACAAATATCCAGTGAAAGATATTTTAAAGTTTCTCTTAAAAATCTGTGTTAATGACCTGATAATGCTTTGTTATGGCTTTCGGGAAATGTGTGAAATGTTCTGACAGTATGTCAACAAAGTGTCAAATATGGTGAGAGAGAAGCTAAGAACTGGAATCATAGTGTCATGAAGTGTTAAAGCTGGAAGGGACCTTAGACCCCCTTCATGTTGGAAGTGATGGGGCTGAAGCCCAGGAGGATTAAGCGATTTGTTCAAGGTCACATCTAGAGCAAGAAAGGCCCAGGGAGTAGAACCTGGGTCCCCTGGCTCCCAGTCCTATGCCCTGTTAGGTTTGCAATTTTGCTCTTGACTATATTAATTGTTTTGTTTTGTACAAAATGAAACACAGATTGCAGAAATGGAGTCAGTTGTTTTTGGAATCTTAGTCATTTTAAAGGTCACCCCATCTCTCATAAGTCAGAGTACATAGCTATCTACCCCCAATCATTTATTTAAGCATTTTTTCCACATGTAACTCTTGGAGATATTAATTTCCCTGACAGTGCAAAGCAGTAGCTGTAGTTTTGAATAATATCGTCATTTCTCACTTTAAATCTACTTTTCACTGAAGGAAGCATTCTTGCTTTTTAATAATTATGTCCTTTCTTTTTGCCCCACTACATCCTGTCAGCCAAATGAATAAAAATCATTACCACAAGTACATACACACAATCATACACACACACACACACATCACACATGGAGCTCTTGACAGATTTCAGAGCACTTTTGTATATGAATTCTTGTTATAATTGCAAATTAGTTACTTGGATGTTCTCAAAAGCCCATTTTATAGATGAGAAAATAGAGTCAGGGAGTTGTGATTTTTCAGAGTAAAGGTGGAAACTAAGTCGTTTATTTTCGAAATATGTTCCCTTTCAATATACATACACATAATGGACCATACGTCTTTAATGGATTAATAAGGTAAATGAGACTATTTCAGAGTATACTGTAATTTTTTAGGATCAACATAAAGGAGGATTAAAATAATTTCTACATACTTTCCATTGATAAGGACTGATACTATTAGAAAATCTAAACCTTGACTAATTTTTGATGTTTTAAAATCTAATATTTTAAATTCTGAATCTGCTTTGAAAGATCAAATAGATTTTCCATATTTCAAAATTGATTTTACAGTCATATATGTTCGAGAATATATTTTATTTATAATCACGATATCTATTTTTAATTTAAACTGATCTCCAGTTGGTTTCCATCACTTTCACTCTATTTTGCTTCTTTGCTTTTCCTCCTTAAGCCACTTAAAGAGTTAACTTATACCAACATATTGTTAACCAATACCAGTTATATTGAACAATGGAAATAAACAGTCCTGGGGCTTGTGAAGTGTCTTGAATCAGGAGTCGGAAGACTTGGGTTCTGTTCCCGTCTTGTCCAGTGGTTTGCAATGTGCCTTTAGTCTAATCACTTACATCTCTGAGTCTTAGTCCCGTCTTTTATTAAAAGAAGGTGTTAGGGGCTTCCCTGGTGGCGCAGTGGTTGAGAGTCCGCCTGCCGATGCAGGGGGCGCGGGTTCGTGCCCCGGTCTGGGAGGATCCCACATGCCGCGGAGCGGCTGGGCCCGTGAGCCATGGCCACTGAGCCTGCGCGTCCGGAGCCTGTGCTCCGCAAGAGGAGAGGCCACAACAGTGGTAGGCCCATGTACCGCAAAAAAAAAAAAAAAAAAAAAAACCTCAAAAGGGGGAAAAGGGGAGACCAGGCGAAC
>NW_006780227.1:538843-563843 GCF_000442215.2 Lipotes vexillifer
GCGGAGCGGCTGGGCCCATGAGCCATGGCCGCTGGGCCTGAGTGTCCGGAGCCTGTGCTCCGCAACGGGAGAGGCCGCAGCAGTGAGAGGCCAGTGTACTAAAAAAAAAAAAAAAAAAAAAGCTCATAAGGTGCAGAAGAGGAGACCATGTGACCATGGTGGCAGAGATTGGAGTGATGTGGCCGCAAGTCAAGAAATGCCAGCAGCCACAAAAAATTGGGAGTCAAGGAGCAGAATCTCCCCTAGAGCCTGCAGGGGGCTTGTGGCCCTGCCAGCACCTGGCTTTTGACCAAGTGAAAGTGATTTCAGACTTCTGGCCTCCAGAACTGAGAGAGAACAAATTGCTGTTGTTTTTAGACACCAAATTTGTTAGTCATTTGTTCCAACATCCACAGGAAACGAATACAATGGATTTTCAGCATATTAAACAACAGTAGAAATGTGATTTTATCAACACCTACTGTCCAGAGTCTTCCTCTGAAGCAGAAGACAATACAATGTTGCCTGGGTAGCGCTGCCTGCCTCAACTCCTGCCATGCTCTCAGCAATGCCAACAGATTCTGGGAATGTACATACACATAAAATGCCATTGACATTTTGAATATTCTGATCTGGACCTATTAGCCATTCTACTCTAGATATATTTATGACAAACTAAATATATCTTCATGTTAACCCTATGCTAGAGATTTTTAAACATTCCAGCAAAGACAAATAGAAATT
This sequence comes from Lipotes vexillifer, assembly GCF_000442215.2. Classification (NCBI taxonomy): domain Eukaryota; kingdom Metazoa; phylum Chordata; class Mammalia; order Artiodactyla; family Lipotidae; genus Lipotes; species Lipotes vexillifer. The sequence goes on from NW_006780227.1 coordinate 539,567, forward strand.
ATTCCCCATTATTGATGTCTGAGTGTGCTACCCACACTGACCTTAAAAATTAAAACCTGCAACACATTTCAAATCATATTAAATTGTATGTTACATATGATCTTAAAAACATTTAGGAGGAGTTTAATTATTTTCTAGGGGTTCATAGTATTACATATGTACATAAAATTATATACATACATACATATATATGTGTGTATGTATATATATATATATATATATATATATGTGAAGTTGCTGATGAATCTTGGTATTAAACATACTACTATGTTAAAAAATGTAACTAACCAAAATGAGTCCACATATTCTGAAGAATGAAATTTAGCTTATGGCCTCAAGGTTTTATCTTATAATCTCTTAGTTTCAGTGTCTATACCTCAACAAAATCAGGTAACCATTTGAACTAACATGCTTAACTAAGTACATTTACCACTGAGTAACTACATTAAGTACAAATTCATCTTAAAGATTTGTAAATTGTAAATTTGTAAATTGTTTTCACTGTTTTTCTCTGAAAGACGTAGTTACTTTGATGGCATGTTAATGAAGCCTGAGAAATTGTGACTGTATGTTCATGAAGGTATATATGTATAATAATTGTATGTTCATGAAGGTATATATGTATAATAATTGTTGAATTGGTCTGCTTTCATATTTGGATTTTTTATATATGTGTCTGCTTTAAGAAATACAATAACATAAGATCTTAATTTAATAAAGCCAATATACAGGAGAGATACATTATAAACCATCGACCTTTATGTTGATCAAAGGGACTTGTTAATCATCTGGTCTAACACCTTTTTTTTTTTTTTTTTTTTTGCTGTACGCGGGCCTCTCACTGTTGTGGCCTCCCGGACCAGGGCACGAACCCGTGTCCCCTGCATTGGCAGGCGGACTCTCAACCACTGCGCCACCAGGGAAGCCCCATGTGCTTCTGAATCTCTCTTGTAAGGGCATTTGTGATGGCATTTAGGACCCAGCCGGATAATCCAGGGCAGTCTCTTTATTTCAAGATCTTTAATTTAATCTTATCTGCCAAAACTTTACTATATAAGGTAATAGTCATAGGTACCAGGGATTAGGACAGGGCTTTATCTTTGGAGCCATTCTCAGCCTCCTCCATCCATCCTCTAATCATTCAACAATGTGTAGTTAGTGTGCGATGAATGCTTCAACTGTGCACCACATAAAATGACTTCTAATGGCTTAAGAGTTTGTAATCCAGGTGTAGAAAATTCACACATTAGTGCAACATTTTAAGAATAGTGGAAAGAAGATGAAAAACAAGAGATAAAACCCAGCTACTATTTAAGACCAAGGAAATGTTTTAAACTAATTAAAATGTAGTATTTAATATTTAAATTTAATGTAAATATAAAGTGACAGTTAGACTAGATCAAGTCTTTTTCAAATCCAAATTTTAATCAAAGTCCTTTTCTATTGCTCTGGCTGTGACTGTTGCATGCTTTTGCACCTGCTGCCTCCTATGCTTGGAAATGCCTTTTCACTTTTCTTTTCTTCTTGCCTTTTATGTCTCAACACAAATATTAAAGCAGCAAATAGGAGGCTGTATCACATAACCTTGATAAATTTTAGCTCTAATCATTAAGAGGGATTTTAATTATTCATTGCTTATTTTATTATCTGTCTCACCAATCTCCCCATGGAACATTAGCTTTATAAATAAAATTGAGATCTTTTCTATCAAATCCCAGCCCCTAGAATTGCACCTGGCATAACAGGTTTCAATGAGTATTGCTCAGTACATCAGAGATTCTTAAAGATTTGTTCAAACGTCAGGCTCTCCAGGAAGCCTTCCTTGAGCCAACTGCCTGGGAGAAGTTTTCTCTCCTTTATGCACCAATATTACATGGCTTGTACATAAAACTAACATTTGTCAAGTTGCATTATATTAATTTATTCATATAGCTATCTTTTAAGAAAATTGTAAGTTCCTTGAAGGCCAGGATTTTATCTTAGCCTTCTACATATCTGTAAAGTCGTATCCATACTAGTTCCTGGCACATAAAAGTCCCTCAATGAATATTTTTTAAATGAATTACTCTTTGAAAACCCATGAACTGTCATAAAAGCAGTTTGTAAAATCCATCTATAACAGTTTTATGTGTAAAGCTGACTAAGCTATAGCGCCCAATTATTTAATCAAACACTAATCTCAGTGTGGCTGTGAAGCTATTTGGTAGATGTGGTTAATATCTATAATCAGTTGACTTTAAGTGAAGGAGATTGCTCTCTATAATGTGGGTGGGGCTCATCCTACCAGCTAGAAAACCTTGAAAGGAAAACTGAGATTTCTCAGAGAAGAAATTCTGCCCCAAGTTCGCAGCATTAACCCTTGCCTGAGTTTTCAGCCTGCAGGCTGCACCAAACAAATCCCCCCCAAGCCCCCACTCCCCCTCTTCCCCTTACCTCCCAGAGAGCTCTAATTGACACACCATCCATCTTTCCATTTAAATCCAATTTAGGGCGGTGGTGAGAGTTTAACCATATCTTACCAGACTAGACTTGAAGCGATTTTGTAGGCATTAGAAGTAAAGGAGGTAGAATATTAAAATTGAAATTAATATGTCCACAAAGGAAATGAAAAAAAAAAACCTCGAAAACTTGAACAAAGAGCTAAATAACAATTCAGAACAGTAAAGGATGTTTTGAGATTTTAAACTAATGATAAAAAGTTGAATTATATTCAATAACATTTACTTAAGATAGGGTAGTTCTCGGTAATTTTTTTGGAAGATACTTATAGAGACTTGAAAAAAAATATCAACATGTCAATGTGTTTGTGTTATACCAGAAGAGAACAGGGACGTCTTAATAGTCATTTGAGATACTTCACAATAGTTTGCAACTTCTCAGCAAGTGGAGTTGGAAAAGTCTTTTTATTTTTCCCCTAGAAAAATTGTCGCTTTTGCTCAGGAAACCAGGTGATGTCCATTAGAAGTATTTCCTTTGAGATTTTCTCTACTATTGACTGAGCAGTCAAAATTTTGATGAGGCTGCATCTCAAAATCCCAGCTGTTGGCCTCCTCCTGAAGTGGGAGTGAAGACAGGAACTGGTGACTCTCAGCTCTCACCTTCCCCAGCCTACCTGATCCTAAATGATCGCTTCCTTTTCAGGATCAGAATGCAAAATTCCATCTACACAGGATACAACTATGTAAAACATTGCTATCATAACAAAATGTGAACAAAGATACAAAGAAACACATTTCATGTGTTTTGGTATTGATATTGTGAAATATATCTTTCTATCTTTTTTATTTCTTGTGTCTTACATGTTTTGTGCAATAAAATAAGACCACAATAGAAGATTATGTCTACCAGCATCTCTGATGAGATTTTGGTATACAAATGAAAAATGATTCAAGTGGGGTGGGTTTGATCAAAGTTGACTTGCTATAGGAAGAATTTCTCAAGAATCAGATGAGCCTCTTCTGGTTTTCAGTGTGTTAACAAAAGGGCCTCTCTTTCTTGGGAAGAACTTTGAGGTGGCCTGGGAAAGATCAGGTACAGTTGATGGCAGGGAGGAAGGGTAAAGAACATAGGCTGCTGACTTAGTCTGACCTGATCATTTCAGTTTCAGTACCTCTAAAACCTAACATCTCCTCTGTAAATTGGCCTCTCTCCTGGCTTCTAATTTTTTAGGTAGCTCCACTCTTCTCCAGCTGTAGGATCTCTCCACCTTTTGCTTTATTCCTTCTCATTTGCTCCCCCTACCCCAAATCCTATCTGTTCATCATTTTTTCTAGTTGTTATTGGTAAATTTTCTGCATTGTTGTATCCTACTGCAATCACCCTAACTCATTTTCACACTATTACAATAGCCTTTTAACTAGACACCCTAACACGTAAACTCTCACTCCTTCAGCCTTTTTTACATTCACAGTGACCAGGTTACTCATCCTATAACACAACTATCAGGATTCCCTTTGATTTAAAACATTTCACGTGTCTAAGGATTACAGGCAGGATAGTCAAGATTCTTCCAACAAGAATCTTGGTCACACAGGTTCTTCCAACCAGAACTTTACCTGCCTTCTCCTTTTATCTTTCTCCTTTCCATTGTCCCAAATTAATCTCCTGTCTTCCAAACACAACCCAGTCTATGTCTTGGCTATACATTTGATTATGCACGATGTGAATTCTATCTCAATGCTTTGCCTCCTTCAAGAATAGAGCCAGAGATTTCCTTGTTCAAGAAATCATGGGAGGGTGGGAGGGAGATGCAAGAGGGAGGGAATATGGGGAAATATGTATACATATAGCTGATTCACTTTGTTATACAGCAGAAACTAACACAACATTGTAAAGCAATTACACTCCAATAAAGATGTTAAAAATCAAAAAGAAATCATGGTCAAATTCCAACATAAAGCCATCTTTTTCATCACTTTACCTGTGGTGGGTCTTTTCTGAGATACAGTGTAATGTCGTACAAAGATATACATTGACTCTCAGCTCTGCCATTACACCAGCTGTTGGAGTGTGGACAGATGACGTCACCACTCTGCCTGTGTTTTCTCATCCGCAGAATGTGGATTAAAATGTTTATCTTAGTTGCAGTATTTATCTCTGTGTGTTTATTCATTGCTCCTCTCCCTCCATTATAATTTTAAGAAGCCAGACATGTTTTCTGTTTTGTTAGTTGCTTTTTTTACTCCTGCATCTACCGACGTCTGGCACAGAGTCAGAAATTCATACCATTTGTTGAAGGAATAAATGGTTAGGCACCTAGTAAGTGCTTCATGAATGGTGGCCATCATCATCATCATTTGTCATACAGCATCTTTTTAATGTCGCTTGGCATTGCTATTTATTTTTTATGTGAAGTCAGGATTATATTATTTCTCCTTTATAGGTCCTTAGTAACTAGTTGGTACTTGGGCCTATGCAGAAATATACCATAGCTAATACTATGCAGAATTACATAGATCGATTATTTGGGGACGTGAGAGTTTGAGAATAGAATCAAAGCTTATTCAGTGGCATTTTTTTCCCCTAAAGACAACATATTCACATCTTATAGCAAATAATCCAAGCAGAGATTATCATCTGCCCATGGGCTCTTCATGCCACACATATTTACTTTTTTAGCAGTAATTTTTAATTGTTTTCTATTCCCCTACAAAGCCCATAAAATAATTTGTCACATTTTAATAACACCTCAGAGAAAATAATTTCTGACTAACACAGGAGAGTTTTTTTAAAAAGTCAAATTTACAGGCATGTATGTGAGAAGGGATGATGTTATTGGTAGGATTCTACAGTGACATTTTAATGGTGCTATGAGAAATCAATTCCAAACATCTAACCCCACTCCCAACCTATCCACCTGCACAGGATAATTTTGTAGCCACTCAACTGATCAATTAGTCTACCTCATACACTATTATGTCTTTTGGAAGAGTAAGATTTCATCTTCCTCAGTCAGTCATACCACAGCTTGAAAGAGTTCATTCTATTCAACCTTTCCTATGCAAGATTTGATAAAGAAAAATCAGGGAGAGCATGGCCAGCCCTGGCTTATGGAGTTTGATTGCTTCTGTATCAAGAAGATCTTCAACGCACCAGAAACTTACAAAACCTTTCTATTCGCCTAGTTAAAACTGAGACTATTCATCAACAATGACACAAAATAGGTGTCATTATCCCCATATGCAGACTGAACTACTGAGGTTCAATGAGGTTAACCCACTTTTCAAAGTCCTGCTCATAATCTGAAGGCCTTTATTCAGTTATGAAAAATCAGGCACTTGAACAAGTTAGAATCAGTTATTGGCTTTAAATAATTTCTTTTTGTACATTTTCTTACTGGTGCCTGTAAAATCATCTGTGGTGGTATGAATTAAAGAGCAAGTTTTCACATCTCTCTACCAGGTGTCTCTTTCTCCAAGTGCAGACATGCAGAGGGTGAAGAAAGGAAGAAAAAAAAGTATTTGATCAGTAATCATAGTGATACTGACCTACCAATGTGCTTATTTGATAATTTTGACTGAATAAGTTTTGAATAGTTCAGGGAGAAGAAAGTTATATTAACAGGAATTTGACATTAAATCTCTGGTAATATAGTCTTGAAAGCTGAATAATATCTTTATCATTCCTTTTTCATAAAAAAGGAAAATTCAAAGAATATTTTGTTCTTAAATCACAAAATTATGGTTCTGAAATTCAAGCATGTATAATTTTGATGTGCCCTCTCTATTATTTTTTTGTAACCGTTACATAAATATAGATTCAGAATATTGTGACTGAAATTCCCAGAGGGGATTTTTGTGAAACTTAATGCCAAAATGTAGTTGACACTCCTTCTGTGTTACCCTAGGGCTACAGTTTTGATCACAGTCTGCAGGGATTCATTCCTGTCGGGACAATGAATTTTATACTTATGTCATAGGTAAATTTTACAATCCTTTGGCTTTTATAAAGTACAAATGAAGGAAGAACAAATTCAGTTAAGATATTTCAATCGAAAGGTAAAGAAAATAATACTATCAAACAGATATAACATATAGACCAAAATCAGTCCCCTTTCAATTCTGATTGCCTAATTAAATATATTGTAATGCTAATATTAATGTAAATACATGCACATTTATACAATTACAATTATTTTTAACATTAAATTTATCACTATAAATAGAAAATAGGAACAAATGAGCTAGGAATTTATTAGTTGCTCTGTAATCATAAGAAAGCAGGGGCTATTTTGCTACTAAATCATATAAACAGTACAGTCCATTATATATCATCTTTGAGTTTTAAAACATTGTTAAGTCCTGATTCCCCTTTGCACAGGTATAAGACACCAGTGACAGTTGCTTTGAATTTTTTAAAAAAGTACATTCTGATTGTAGGTTCCCAAGAAGGTTAAATATAAATTAGTCATAAAGCCAATGGAACTGACAGGAAATGATTAGGCTGTATGATTATTTCTAAATTTATAGTGTTTTAACACTACTAGTGTTTAATTAAGGAGAAAAAGGAGTCAATTTTATTTTACATGATTATATAAGACCTCAAAAATTAATGTTCATCTTACTCTGTAATGCTGCAGTTCTAAAGTGATGTTGAAGACAACAAAGTCCTATTTGATAGTCTAGCCTTTCAGCAAAGAGCTCTTCTTCCTGTCTTTGATGTAGGAATGGTTGATTTAATCAATTATTAATCAAAGTTATGGCATTCTTCTTATATATTTAGGTAAAACTAAAAGATGACTTTCCCAAGCCTTATTGCTTAAATAAAAGTTTAAATAGACTGTGAAAACACTTGACTTTGACATGGCAGATATGGCAGTGATTTAAGTTTCAGAGAGCCACTGGTCTCAACTGGGTGCTTAAATAAAAAGGGGTGTGTGTGTGTGTGTGTGTGTGTGTGTGTTCAATGCAATTTTCTAGAAGTAGATGATAAGCATGAGCCGAAATATCCAGAGCACTTTTGATAACCTTCGCATCACAAAAGGCAGGACAGACAATCTGATTTGTTTTCTTCGCACAGGTGTTAAAGTTGACAGGAAACAGCTGAAAGACACAGCCTTGTGGTGCAAGCTGGGCAGCTGGACACTTTGTGCATGGAGAATCTCGAGCAGTTGGTAACATTTGGCAGCTTAACATAGAAAAAAAAAATCACTGCTAGCAAAATCTCAACTGCTGCTAATTAGCAGCAATGAACTGTGGGTAGGACAGTGCGTTTTAATGTGAGAAGATTTTTACAGTAACCACCATGCTAAGGGGAGAAAGAGAAAGAAATGCTCCTTAGCTGACCCTCATGGCAATCCAAGCTGCATATTGCAATAATCCTGTAAATTACTATGCTTTCTTATACAGTATCTTGGAGTTAATTAGTAATTTAACATTCCTCTACACTATTAAATGTCTTTCTTGCATTATATTATGTTGTTTCATGGGCTTACCTTAACACTAATGGGGTTTTGTTATATTTTCTCAAAACAGTAACAGTAAAATAAAACTGAGCTAGAAAATTAATTAGTTATCTTTTACCTTTGATTTACCTGTTATTAACAATTAAGTGGTGGTACATGTTTTTAAAGTAGTTCTGGAGGTTAGGTTGAGATGAAGATGCTTCGAGAATATATTACAGAGGAAAAGTGAATAAAAATGAGTAGTGTACAGGCTTCAAGAGACTACACTGCAGATGCCGAATGCAATGCAAACACGCTTCATATTTCCACTCTAATAGGGAGGGGTAATGACTGGTGGGTGGAGGAGGGCCGAGGGAGGATAGAGGTAGAGGAGGAAAGCTTATTTAGCTACATTCACTAATTTTTAAGAGAATCTTTGCAAAGAAACATTCATATCATTCATGGGTTTATGCCATAAAATGTGAATATGCTAGAGTGACGTAGTGGATTTTACCATATAGCCATACAGAAAAAAAAAATGCACTTTTTTTTTTTTTTTTTTTTTTGCGGTACGCGGGCCTCTCACTGTTGTGGCCTCTCCTGTTGCGGAGCACAGGCTCCGGACGCGCAAGCTCAGCGGCCATGGCTCACGGGCCCAGCCGCTCCGCGGCATGTGGGATCCTCCCGGACCGGGACACGAACCCGTGTCTCCTGGATCGGCAGGCGGACTCTCAACCACTGCGCCACCAGGGAAGCCCAAAAAAACTGCCCATTTTTGTAGCTTTGTGGTTTGTAAATGCCAAAGGATTTTGTAGGATTCTGTGACTGGGGAAAAGTGATATTCAAAAATTTAAATAATATAAATTAATGCATGCAATATTAACATTCAAGTAGAACCTGAGGTGAGAAATTGTGGTAATAAAAATTATTCTGATCACCTGAATGGAAAAAATGTTAAAATTATTAATATGTTTTAAAAAAATTTCTTAACCAGCCACCTCTTTCTTCCCCTGCAAACTGAATTTCCCTATCGAAGGAGGCACATACAGCAGTATTACACACATGCACTTTAAAAACTGTTCTTACTTAAAATTGAAATTCTGTGTATTAAAGATAAAGGAAGTGTTTTTATCTGGCATATCAGTGATCAATATGAACTCGAAGGTGGAACAATTTAGTAAAAGCAGGGCTTCAGAAGAAGAAAAGCTACATACGTGTACGTGGAAAGGAATGAATTCAGTACAAAACACTTCCAAAAGATTTCGTCTCTTGGGGCTCCCTCTAAAAGAGTGTCTGCTACCATTTAAAACCCTATCCTTTGCAGCTGGATTTGAACATTCCATAAAAAATTCATTTGCGCTTTAAGAGATTTCTGCTTTTCTGTCCTCTCTATTGTTAGACAAATTGAAGTGTGCACTCAGAAGGAGAGTGGCAGTGAACTGCGAATTTATTTACTCATTCGATTCTAATATTGAGAAAATCTACTAGCTCCGTTCAAAGGGTAGAGCAACAATGCAAGTGACATCAGGTCACCCAGCACTTCATAGCTACCTGTGAGATAGAATTGTTCTCCTTGCAGATAGGAAGTGACTGAAACCTCTTTTTCTCATCAATGTCTATTATGATTGATGGCTCTATGGTCACACTGAATATGCCCTTTTTAAATAATTCACAGTGTCATCACCATAGTACTAGTTTATAACTAGCCTGTTATTTTTACCTTTGTTCATTCACTACCAGAAGGTTAGATAAATTAAGTACTGTGTGGATTTTGGTAGCATTATAACCAACCAAAATACAGTGTTTATAGCCCAACAACAACAAAGCATCAGTTTTATTTTTTTACGACACTCTGAATGTCTCCCTCTCAATAAATCCTAAAAGGAAATTCTGATAAAGCAGAAGCACTTGTAGCACACTTTAACCTGAAACCACTCTTTGGTATTAAGACATCATTAATACTTTCAGTTTAAAAAGCAGTCATGCTGTATTGAGACAGATGAAAGTTTATCTGAATTCTACACTTATTTCAAAATAAAATATTATGTTTATTTAATGCCTCCGTAATAACAAAATTTACAATTCACTTCCAAATACCTAATGCACAAGTTGTACAAAAAAGCAGTAAAAGCATATATTTAAAAAACATAATGCTTAATATTGGGAGTGTACTATATGAGAAATAATATAATACTTTGATTCATTTTCCAAATTGATTCAAAATCAGTTTTGTCAGATGGACCAGCACTAAATAGTCACTAAAACAAATAATTACAAATTATTTGTAATAATACAAATTTTTTAAAATTGTGCTATACCCTAATCATTGATAGGTCCATTATACAAATTCAAAATATCAATCAAGGGACTATATACTGCCTTAAATAATCAGAGTTGCTTTAGATTTTAATTTTAACGTTGCGATCAATAGTAATTCAAAAACTTTTATTTGTGCAAGTTTTCTCACATAGTATGAAAGCTTTGAATCCCAGATTTTTAAATTTAGGTATCATGTACATATTCAACCTATAATAAATATATAAATTTTAGAGATGAACTGTGTGGTTTAATAGACTTGTGTCTTTCTAAACATTTACCTTGGTGTTTTTCTTTTCAGTATCCTAAATTTGGATTCTTATCATTTGTTGATTTTACTGTTGAATTGTTTCTCTAAGTATTAATATCAGGGAGAATGAAAGACTATAAACTTGTCTGGACTTAAAGTATGTGGTCAAAGTCTCAGTATGCTGTCATAAGTAAAAGAAGTCAAACTGATAGCTAATAATTGCCATGTGATCAGGAATGCTATAATTAAAAGTTCGGAGCTTCTATTCATTGATTTACTCAATAAATATTTATTGGCCACTAGGAAATGGAGAGACCTGGCTCTTGTTTGTATGAAGCTTAGATTCTACCAGGGAAGACAGACAACAATTTTTTTTTTTTAATAAGGCAACCATAAACAGCAATATGTGCATTGAAGAAAATAAAGTAAGGTGATGTGCTAGAGAGAGACTGGGGTAAGCAGGTCTTAAGGGCCTTATTTAGACTGAGTGGTCAAGAGAAACCTTCCTGTGTGGGTGATACGGTGCTGAGACAAATAATGAACAGGTACGATATGAAAAGATACGGGGCTAGATTATTCTAGATCAGTTAATCCCAGTTCCTGCTATGGAAAAAATAAGCATGGTATTTCAAAATAACTAGAGTGATGAGAAGGCTGATCCAAGATTGGGTCAGGGAGACAGGCAAGGGCTGGGGCAAATGTGGCATTTAGACCATAATATGTTTGAATGATATCCAGTTGTATGCTACTTAACTTCTGGGAGCCTCAGTTGTTTTAATTCCGGTATAGGGATAGGTTCAATAAGAAAAATCAATAAGAAAGTAGCTAACACAGTGTTTGGCAACTTGTAATGGCTCAATTAATGTGACATCTCTTTACCATGTCTTTTGAATGTAAAGTTTCAAAATTACTAAGCACAGAATTCCACGTTATCCCTACCGATATTTATTAATTCTCATTTTTATATTAATTAAGCATTCCCATTGGCCAAGAGTAGTGACAGCCCCATCAGAAGAATCTTTTTTAAGAGGGACAGGGGGAATTGGTTATAGGGGGGATAAAATATGAAATTAGTATCAGTTATTTAAAATGTTGGACTATATTTTATGATAATGATGGCAAAAATGAAAACAAGGTATTTTTCTAATTTTCATAAAATATTCAGAATTTATAAAATTCAGAATTCAGTCAGACCATATATTTAAATTTTACCTGGTATTTTTTTTTTAATTGGAATATAGTTGATTTACAATGTTGTGTTAGTTTCAGGTGTACAGAAAAGTGAATCTTATACATATACATATGTCCACTTTTTTTTTAGATTCTTTTCCCATATAGGTCATTACAGAGTATTGAGTAGAGTTCCCTGTGCTATACAGTAGGTCCTTACGACTTATCTATTTTATATATAGTAGGAGGTATATGTCAATCCCAATCTCCCAATTTAACCCCCTCTTCCCCCCTGGTAACTGTAGATTTGTTTTCTACATCTGACTCTATTTCTGTTTTGTATATAAGTTCATTTGTACCATTTTTTTTAGATTCCACATATAAGCAATATCATATGATATTTGTCTTTCTCTCTCTGATTTACTTCACTCAGTATGAGAACCTCTATTTACCTGGTATTTTTAAACAGGCTTTTTGTGTGTTTATTAACATGTTGTGTTAATTCTTCCTTATATAATTATCCTTTATTACCTAATATAGGATTACCTGTGACTTAAAAAATTCGGGAAAATTTGAGTGGGATTTTCAGAGGTGAATGTCACCAGCCTTGACACATGAAAGTGTGTCACTTATGAGAAGATTCGCAGCCAATTCCAGCCAGTTATCAAATCAAGCCACATCTGGAGATTTGAACTCTAACAACAGTATCACAGAGTCATTTGTTATGTTATGATTAAGATGTTGGCATTTGATACATCCTACTATCTACAACAGCTCTACATATAACTGGGGTTCTAATTAAAAATGAAAAATAAGTTTATGATTTGGGAACCCAATCAGACTGGGGAAAAAAAAAATCAAAGTCGAGTAAAAGGACTCACTGCACTAAGCAAATTTTTTCTAGAACCAAAGACAACAGATACTCCGTCATTTCTAACACTCTCTTCTCAGATATAGTATAGCATATTGTGGTGCAGTATATTATCACATCTGATTACTTATTGTGTGGATATTGGAGTTAAGAAAGATTGAAGAGATCATCTTTCCAAATCCTCACTTATCAAACACTTTTCTAGGAATATAATAAACATAACGTATAATCCCTACCCACATGAAGCTTGTCATTTGATTTAAAAAGACAAATCCAATAAAAGTGATTTTTCTAACCCTCTCCATTTCCCTCAGCTAAAAATGGAAAATTGGAAAAAGAGTTCAAGTCTTAAGGCTTCTGATTTATTAATATTTCTAGTACTCCAGTCCTGGGAGTCAGAAGGATTATTTCAGTTTTCTATTCACTGACAAATACTTTAGAAATACTTTAGAAATGACCTTTGTATATGATATATTCATTAGCTTACATCTAAAAAATAATTATTCAGACCAGTAGTGTTTATCTTCTTTTTGTCTTTTAATGGGAATGCAGTTCTCAGATACTAACAACACCTTTTAATTTTTCATATGAAGAAGGCAAGAAACATAGACTTAAAAGAGAACTCCCATGGTCTAATGATGTCCCACAGAACAATGAAACAAAGCTGTTATTCAGGTTAAGTTATATGCAGAGTAATCGAACTAAGTTGGTCTATGACAACTTTCCAAATAAAACTTCTAATTCAAATTTTAAAAAAATGTTCTCATTACTGTAATACAAATTTCTCCAAGCTTTGAGAGCAAATGAGGTGGCATTATAATTAGTATTTAAATTTAGTACGTTATTTCTTCCTGTTACTTGATATTGTATATTCAGCCCCCTATAAAATACTTGTGTCTACAAAATATTTCCAAATGTTGCCAGTGTTTCTCTCACAGACTCTGCTCCAATTCTGCAACCAGCAACTCTTGTTTAATCTGTTGAGCAGTATCTTGTCTGAAGCTCCTCCAGTCATGTCAGTTCTTGCTGTACTTGCCTCCACTGTATTGGGCATTGCAGTTATCACCAACTCACCAGCAGCACAGCCATCTCTACAAGATCCTTGCTGTTTAATCTTCTCAACTGAGCACCACGTTCATTCCTACTGTTCCTCTAGGAATGACAGCTCACATTTGGTGGTTTTACTGTTCTCTTTCAATGCCAAAAGTGATTTGGTACCAGTGGACAAATGGTATATTCTCTTAGGTGTTAATATTCTTTTAGGGGGTGTCCTTGAGTAGTACTGATTGGACTCCAGTATTATAGAGCTACAACTCTTAATTTACTTACCAACACTCTACCATGTATATGATCATGTCTTAATGAGTTAATACTTATACTGCAAAATTATTACTCCTTTTTGAACACCTAGGTAAATTAGGTCAAACTTATACTTAGCTCCTTATCAATGGACTCAAACGAAACTCAAATTAAGGTTTTAAAGAATCTTAGAAACACAATGTGAATAAAGGATAATGTTTTTAAACAGAAAATGAAAGGCTAAGCATCATTTCCAACTCATTAAGATTTCTTTCTATATACCAAGACAAAGAGCAAAGGTCAATACTCGGGTATCCATCTTATATTTCTTTATCCTGCATGAGTAATTCTCTAGTGACTTCTAGATGGTCTACATATTGGTGGGATATTTAGCTACTGGAGGACATTGATTCTGCCAAAAGTTCAGGCTTTCTAATGCAAAAGTTTGAGCTTACATGAATTACTTCTCTATCCCAAAATTGCAGAGAGAAGGAGCATTCATTTTATCTTTTGCCTTTTTGTCTTTAATGGATAATACCTGAATTTTTGTATTCCATTGACAGTGGAAAATATTTGAAGCCAACATGTTATCTTACTGTTACTAATATAAAGGGAACAAAATAAACCAACAGAAAGTGCAAACAATCAAAAAGAAGACTAACTTTATCATTGCTGTTGGCTAATGGCCTTGTCTGATCAAAATACAGTAAGAAACCCTGATCTAAGAACTGACTAGGATTACACAAGAGTTTTATGGATGTAACTGGAGTGTGAGAATTCCACATTGATTGTACATGTGTTTTAAAGGATTGATCTTCTACAAAAACAAAATAGAAATAAATTACCCTTATCCATACGAAACACATTATGGGCAAGATTGGTTTCCCAAAATTCATGTAGATGGGATTGTGGTGTCTGAATGGAAGTCTTTGCTTTATGAAAATTATAATTATTTTGATTTTTGTCCACAATCAGCTTGAAATGTTGCAAAACTCTGCAGGTGCTCGCTGTTATAACAAAACCATGGGAACAGATGGTGCAAGGTACCAGGCCAGCTCAAGGGATTAAATTTGAGGCTTTTGAAATTTAAAATTGAAGCTGGGTGATCTTGGGAAAGTGTGCCTGCCAAACATGGTTGCTTAAAAAAATAAAAATAAAAATAAATTATCCAAATTCTCTTGACAAGCTTATTTACATTCAAATGACTGGGAAATATTTAGTAGTTATAAAGTACTCCTGGCAGGGTATGGCCTACCTGACCACATTAAAATATGAAATGCTCACTTCCATTATAGTGCTAAGGCTTTGCCTGCAGTGACCCCCCTCTTAGGTTTAGTTCCTAATGGGAACCAATTTCTTTGGGCAAGGTGGTACATTTTAGGTGCTAAAATAAAGGTAACCTAAACACTATCTCTTTTAACTAGACAGAGTGAAGTATCTTGGTTGAATCGTTGAGGATGATTTAAAGATTTACATGAATTGCCGTTGGTAGAATAAATGAGAAAAGCAAAGTTTCAAAAGTTAAAATGGTCATAGATTTACTTGTCTTAAGAACTAAACCCATGCTAAAGACATATTAATGAAAACTTTTAAATTATCAAAGTTGTTATTTTTGTGTCTGCACTCTATTTTTTATAATAAAATAATGTCTTATAATACACATTACCACATCTGAGCAACTGCTATGTAACATGAAATGTGTGTTATATTAACTTTAATGCTCCCAAGTTTTTTTTTACAAGGTAGATACTATTATCTGTATTTGCAGATGTAGAAACATTCTACATTACTTGGCAATAAGTTTTGTAAAAATTGTTTATAAGACTAGGTGAGTTTGGCTTCAAACATCTTTTTTTTTTTTCTTTTCAGTTTGCCAAATGTATTTGTATCATCTCATTTGATCCCATCAACAATACTTGAGGGACTTCTCTGGTGGCGCAGTGGTGAAGAATCCGCCTGCCAGTGCAGGGGACATGGGCTCAATCCCTGGTCCAGGAAGATCCCACATGCTGTGGAGCAGCTAAGCCCGTGCGCCACATCTACTGAGCCCGTGCGCCTAGAACCCGTGCTGCACAACAAGAGAAGCCACTGCAATGAGAAGCACGCGCACCGCAAGAGTAGCCCACGTTCGACGCAACTAGAGAAAGCCCGTGTGCAGAAACGAAGACCCAATGCAGCCAAAAAATAAATAAATAAACTTATAAAGAAAAAAAAAACAATACTTGGAAGTGAATGCATAGGTGATAATACCCATTTTATAGATCAAAACAACAGAACTTTTGAGAGGGACTGAGAATTGCAGCATTTCACATGACCATGAAATGGCAGAGCCAGGCATAAAGCATGGGTTTCCTGTACTGTGTTCAGTATTATTCGCATTGACTGATTAATTGGGTTATATAACCCCGGAGTAGGATGAGGCATTTGAGGATGTGGGTGCATGTAGTTTAGTCTTTATTGTTTCCTCTGAAAAAAAAAAAAAAAAAAATCTAGTGGCTTAGATCATCATGTTTCTTCTTTTTTTGGGTTATAGTGTTATTCATGATCATGGGTTAGAATTCTTTTTATCTTCTCTAGGGGATTTGAGGCTTATAAGAAGTTAAATGAGTCAGACCTATATGTAAGATATTGGTCTAGGCATTTGAGACATAGAGCCTGACATTAGAATAATCATAATCTAGTTAAATTGTATAATACATCAGGATTTTCCATATTTGATTCATCTAATCGCTTTAAAAATATGTTGAGTTAGTACTGTTATTCCTATTTTAAATATGAAGAAATTGAGGCTCTGAAAGATTAGTTTATTTTCCTGAAGCCACAAAGCTGAAACATGGGAATGCTGGAATTCATGTACAGGTCCAATTGACTAAAACCAGAAGGGGACTGAGAATGTACACAATTGAGATGAGATGTAGAAACTGGGATAAAGAGTCAGAATTGGAATGTAAATGAGGTGATATGAAAACACTCTGATTGGAGGACGTTCTCATTATAGGCAGTAACGTTTGGGTTGAGTTCTTGAAGGGGGATTTTGCATCATAGACTAGGGAATGAATGGAGTTTAAGCAAGGGTAGTGTCAATAAAGCCATGGAGTCATGAAAGTTCATTCTACATTGAGAGAAAAGTGGAATGTGAGTTTGGAAATCCTCATAACGGAAAAAATAATCAAAATGATAAATACAGAGCACATTTGAGGAGGGAGAGGTTCAAGGTCATCTATTTATCTTGGATTTGAGAAGGCTATTATAAATGCTGAGGTAAGTGGAGCGACTGCAGAGCTGAACCATCTGTCTTTACATACATTTCTCCCAAGTACCTAATGAAATGTTTCTAAAGCTAAGCCTTAGATTGCACAAGAAGGCTTGGATATATTCAGAAAAAAAGTTTACATTGTTTATGAGAATGTGTTTTTCCTTCCTAAGGTTTACATTTTTCTTTTCTACTATCTTCTTGACTCATTCATTGTGAAAGCCACAGTGCTTTTTCATGAAGAACACAATCTTTATTCCAAGTTTTAAAGTCCTATACATTATACCTGTATCTCTATTGAACAGAGAATTGAATATAAATAAAATCCATTATGTTTTATAGATCTTTGATGAAGATTTATTCAGCGTAAAAGTGTGACTTTTATTCATCCACTATTAGTGGGTGAGTTTTTCTAGTGTCTGCAATATCAGTGACCATTTTGTACTGATTAATGGTGTTAAAATAGGAATACATGTAGTGGAGACTTGCTATTCTCAGTAGACCTGGAAATGGAACGCTTGCCCAGCTTTATGTCTCTCTACTTTGCCTCTGTTTGCCTACAGGAATATTTCCAATATCCCTAAAAGTTGTGGCCATATTTGCAACTGCAAAACCAAGTATAGCTTTGCTAAATTTGTGGTTATCATCTATATAAATACGAGAATAGCTATAGAAGAAGCCATTACAAACAATTTATAAAATAAGATTAACTGCTGTGCAATCTGTTACTTTTAACCACCTTCCTAAAGAAATATTTTGCCATTGACCAGGTCACTCATAAAATTTCCTGGGTATACATCAGCATTTTAGCAACTACAATTCCTAATAGACTTTAGAGGAAGAAAACCATCTACTTCTCCCTATTCATTGAGACACTAAAATGAGCCAGCTCACAAGCACTTAGAGAATAACAGACTCAAAGTAAAGTGAGGCAAAGATTGTGTTCAGATTGTGTTTCAAGAATTTCACTAGCATTCATTGTTACTATTATTTCATGGAGGAGTGTGGGTTGTACAGGCTTTCTGTATATTTAGAAAAATATCAAAACTTACTACAACTTTTTTGAGAACATTTAAGCACAAGAAAGAAGGCATGTACTTTTCACTCAGACATGAACTTGATAAGCAGAGTTGTGCAAGGCTGAAGAGGCCACAACAATACCTTCAATACCAAAGCATCTTACAAATCCAATATTACGGGCCAATCTTTGCTTGCATCTTTGTTAATGTTCTAGATAACCTATTAATTATAACTTTATTATTCATATGAAAAAATATGCCTGGAAAATACTTTAATCATTTATTAAGTCACTTTATTTACTTTCATCACAGTTTTTTCCCCTAAGAGTTTATGTTCATTGACTAAATATGATATAGTGGAAAGACTCTGGAAGCCACAGTAAGTTCATTGTACAGTTAAACCTTATGACCTTGGAAAAGGAGAACCAGCAGCTGACCTGATGGTATCAGATGTTAAAGGTCTGGGAGGACCTGACAGTGGCAGAAAAAAACAGGTTGATGAGGATTTGTGCCATTAACAGCAATTTGATAATAGTAATTGACCGACTCTCTTTTCTTCCTCCTTTTATATACCTGATCTAGTTTGTCTTAGTAAAAATTTTGAAGACTTTCATTAGGTATTATGGTTATAGAGATGGAATAAACAAAAGTCTGCCAGCGTCAGACCAAACCTTTCTGCTTTGTACACCAGACACTCGATTAGGATGTTTTATTTGGCAGGTACAGGCTGACAGGCAGAACTGATTTAAATTAACTAGAGAAGGAAAAAAATGTGGCAATCTAAATTTTAAAAGGGGGAATTTATAGCAAAGGCCTGTGCCTGTCTCCTTGTGCTGTGTCATTGAGCACATATGGCTCTTTATATTAGCCTGCCCCATGACAAAGCCAGTGTTTATTCTGGCTGCTGCTTAGAAAAAAAAGTGAGCTTCAGAATAAAAGCATGAGGGACTGGGTCGAGACATTAATTATAAATGCACAGTTCTTAGAATGTTTTTCTTCAAAACTTTACTCTCTAGTAAGATTTTTCCCCTTATATTAAAAAAGAAATAACTTGTCATCCGAGGTCCTTTATTTTCTAAATAGAAAGACAATGCCTTTACTAAAATATATGTTGAGGCCAAAATTCCATTAATACTATAGCCAAGTAAAATATTATCCAGCTTGGGAATACTGCAGCACATCAGAATTATAGTTTCTAGCATTTTGATACATAGTACTGATTTTGGTGTGAAAGAATATATTATTCTAAGGAAGAAAAAATATATTACTTTGGTTGCATCCAAACTATAAAGCATTTCTCATTTAAAATTATCCATCTTTTTTCAATTTAGAAAGAATTTGGTTCAGTTGAGTCCTATTTTTGCAATATCTTAGTATTCTAAAATATCACCCTGTTTTGAAATGTAAATTAGCACACATTGGTAGGAGAGGAATGGATTATGAGTTATATATGGGCCAAAACTCTAATATCCAAACCATATGGTTCTAATCCAAATTGGAGTATTTCTTTTTTAGTGGAAATAATTGGATTTATTCTGAATCACTGCAACATTATCCATTTAGTTTTCAGGGAATTTTGAAAGTATCTCAATCTAGATGAAGAAGTGGACAGGTAAGTCATTTCCCTCCTGTCAAACTGATAATGAAAGGCACTGCTATAGCACAGGCTATCACAAAAGAGAAAAAATAATACCCTTTTTCATACCTCCTCCCCCACAAAGTGTATGGCATATATGCCTCAATTCCAGATGTAATAAATAGAATTAATAGTTAAAGCAGAGTAAAAGTTGTGCATCAAAGATGAGCCATTTCCATTGCAAATAAGCCCAGAAAAGACAAACATTGACCATTTCTTACCATGGGGTAGAAAGAGACTTGCAGATTCTCTGTAGAACACCAACCTAACAATTAGTTGAGATTACTTTTCCATTAATCAACTAAATATTTGCTATGAAATAAATTAGGGTTTAAAGGAACTAAAGGACATTTGCAAATGCCTATGTTTTAATGTGTATGATACATTACAGAATTTAGAGTCTTCACAATATGTTAAGTTTCAATTTCTACTGAAGTAGAGTTGTCTTAAAATGACTTAAATTATATAATAATAATGAATATCTGACAATATTTAGGGCCTAAGTATTATATTTTTCTGAAAATAAAACAAATTCCAACAGTGCATTTCAAAATCAAATAAAGGAGACTTCCTCTTTTAAGAGAGAAGAAAAATAAAATGCCCCTCTTTTCTTAGAAATAACATCAAAACAACAAGGAGAGCAAGAAACAGAAACATATATTCTTCCTTGACAAAACTAGGAGTCGACTACAACCTCAAACTACAATTTGTGAAGAAGCACTGCTAAATAGAAGACAAATCAAACAGTTATATGACGGTGCTGCCAGAAGAGGTCTCTGGTTGCAAATCTCAAAGTGGCAGAGCAGGGTTCTCTAAAAAAAAAGAGAGGTTTACACCGAGGAGCAAATCAAACAAACTGCAGCTTGGAGTAATGGAATGATGGAATGGGTGTGTGCTGCAAGTGGTAGTCAGCACCTATGCTGAGGCATGAAAAGGAAGCACAGACATAAGGGATGAGTCTCACAGAGACCTGTACTTTCAAAAGCACTGTGACAGTGAAGCAGAAAAAGAGAAACACTGCATTGGAAAGAAGGTTATAACTGTCAGTATACATGGCTAGGAAAAAGTAAAAGTAAAAAGCTTGTGTCATAAGGAAAATTCCTGCTATTCTGGAACATGGCTCCTTCTCTACATAGACTCCCTCCAAACAGCCTCTCTAGGAACAATTCATTCAAAAATAAATATAAAAAACAAATGAGCACAGACTGTAGAGTAATAATATTTATAAAATAATATTTATAAAATATTTATAAAAAGACACTGCAAAGAAAAGATAGGAGAAAGAACAAAAGACAATGGCACATGGAAGACACATGCTGGGAAACCATTTTTATAGAGCAGACAAAAATTGCAACAAAAACATTGCTCTGAGTTACATAAATAAATTTAAACTTTTATGAAGTATTTGCCTTTATAAACTAAGAGTCCAAAATAGATGTACAAAAGCTTAGGAAAGATGTAATTAAAAATTAAAGCTAACCATGAGCTGGTAGTAATCAGGAGAGCAGAGAAAGATTATAAAAAGTGTGATGTATAATTGAAGTCCATAGTGAAAGCAATTCAAAGGAGCTTTTCATCTCTGAAAAAAAGCCCCCCCCACTAAAAAAAAACCCCATGATAACAGGAAAGGCAGGAGTTAAAAGAGTTTTGAAATAAAATGCAAATAAACAAGGGTTTTAAAAGATTAGAAAAAATGTATATAGTCATAAGAAATGGCTAACTCATATTTGATATTCATGAAGATGAAAAACAAAAACAGAAAAAACATGCTTTAAAAAATTCCAGAAAATCTGAATCTATAAATTAAAATGGTATATCTTATTGTAAAAAAAAAAAAAAAAAAAAAAAAAAAAAAAGATGCAAAACAATCAATACCCAGACACAGCCTAGGAAAAAATTAATTAGTGAAAACAACAACAATATCAATCCCTGGCATGCAACATAAAAATGAAAAACAATGACCATCTCTTAAACATCTTTTGGGCCAATGAGAAAATCAAATCAATAACATTAAAATATCTAGTAAATAATGACAACGTAAACTTACACATCTAAACTCTATGGTCAATTAAAGTGACTCTCAAAAAACTGTATGCCTTAAATATTTATATTAAAATACAAGTAAGAATAAAAAGTAAAGTAAGGCTCAACTAAAGAAGTTAGAAGAATGAAACCAAAGTAAACCTTAAAAGTCATGAGGAAGGAATCAATAAAGAAGAGAGCAGAGATTAACATTAAAATATAGGAAAATAATTCAATAATGAATCTAATAGTTCTTTTCTTTCAAAAAGAACCAACAAAATATAAACATTTAGCCAACCTAATTAAAAATAAACTGACAAAACATAGATATACATGAAATGAGAGATGACATTCAAACAAAAGTGATAGAGGAAATTAATATAAATAAGTAACA
Organism: Lipotes vexillifer; assembly: GCF_000442215.2. Classification (NCBI taxonomy): domain Eukaryota; kingdom Metazoa; phylum Chordata; class Mammalia; order Artiodactyla; family Lipotidae; genus Lipotes; species Lipotes vexillifer. Next base: position 561,679 of record NW_006780227.1, read on the forward strand.
TTTAAATGTGAACTCAGGAAAAAAGTATATCTCAGTAGACAAATAACATAAAATACAGAGATTGTGGCCAAAGAGCTATCCTCAGATGAGTACCAGGCTAAGTTAGTTTCACAGAGAAATTATACCAAACCTTAAGAAGTCAAAACTCAAATGAACCAGCTGTTCCAGGATACACAGAAAAAAAAATCCATATTGTCATAAGTGACATACATCTATATAACTGACATAAATAACACACAAAAGAGTGCACAAAACAATCATATAAGATGAATATTGGTATAAAAATCCCAAATAAAGTATTAGCAAATAGAATTTAAATGTACAGTTAGATTACTACCTCAAGATGTACCTCAAGATGGACCACATTCTATCAAACAAACAAAAGATCTATCTATAAAAGGACTATGAGAAGATATACTAGATTTTAAAAATAATCTCATAGCAGTAAAATCATTTCTATTTATGTAACAGAACTCAGAAGACAAAAGAAATATCGAAACTATAAATACATAAGCAATAGGAATAATCTGCATGGCAAGATTCATAATAAATGAAATCAAAGAAAAACATTGTAACTTAACACACAAATTTTTTAATTTCCATAATATGAAAATCAAGTCCAGACTATCAATAAAATGGTCAACAACACAATAAAGTATTTTGTACCTAGTTAATTAAAAAAAAATTATCGTGTAAAAAGTTGTTTCAAAACCACTTCCCGTGAGAAAAATAAATATAAAATTGTGAGAACCATTCTTCACATACAGTTTGGCCAACTCAGAGTTCTGCTGTGAGAAGTTACAGTTCTTTAAAGAGTACTGTATTTCAAATTTAAAATGGACACACCCTTTGCCCAAGTAATTCTACTAGTAGGAACTTACCCTAACGTTATAGTTACACGTTTATAAAGCAATCTTCCTCCTTTGAGATTCATGCAATATTGTTTGTAGCTGCTCAGGAAAGATCCCTTGAAAGGAACTTTTTTCTCCTCTTTTTCATATTATTCTCAAAAACTGACTAGTAATGGTGGTTTGTGAAAGGAAAGTGTCATACCGAGTATCCGTAATCGAGTTCTCCAAGAAACAGACACTGAGACAGAAAGGGCAAGAAGTGTTCTTGGGGGTGAATATCAGGAAGGGAGTAAAGAAAACAGAATCGGGCAGAGGCAGGAATTGCAGTCTAGTCACAGAAATTACAGAGGCTTTACCTAATTGTACAGGAAGCTCTGGAACTAAGATGGCTCTTCAGATTGTCTCAACTCGACGCATAGGGGCTGGGCTGGGTCTGTATAGCCCTGGCCTCAACCAGTCATAAGATGCAGTCTGCCTTTGGGAGGTGTGACTTTGAGCTGGGTGGCTCTCTTTAGCTGAGGACAAGCCCATGAGAAAAACTCAGTGGAGAGAGCTTTCAGCTGCCAACATTCCCAGAAGCTTTGAGGATGAATGTCTTAGTTCCAGCAAAGGGAAGGCGGTGGAGGGTGAGATCCAACACATCACAACTACTACACTGGCAGATAGTAGGGAGAGGGAGATTTTCTTTTCATTCCAAGTCCTTCTGTATCTTTTCAATTTTGTGTTGGTATCACAATATATATGCTCACATAATACTTATTCAAAAACAAACAAAAAACAAGTGAAAACAGCAACCACAAAACAAATGCAATGAGTGAAAGGAATAATTGAAGCATAACTGTCAGCCAAAGAGATAGAGCAAAAATCATCTGCAAAACACCACTTCCCTCAAGCTGTTCCACAATTCTCTCATCTTTGCAAAATTATGGTGGGAAAGAATATGGGGTGTTATATTCAGTAACAAGCAGAACATCATCTGAACAAAGTCCTGTTTGAATGTTTGACAGTCTGCTTACTTCATCAAGTCTTTGACAATAGCTAGGCTTCAGCCTACATGGGGCCATAATCTCAAGGACAATAAATTCAACCATACCTCATATCCCTGTCATCTGTGGCCACTGCCCAAAACTTCTGACCCTTCTAATCAGTAATAATCTTTCCCATACTTCTCTGCATTGCTTCTTCCTTACTTCTACCCACTGGCTACATTTCTCCCAACCCTTTTATCTGAATTCCTCTTGTCTCAGTCTATGTATATAAAAACTCCCTTTCATCCTCAATCTTTTCAAGAAGCATTCCCTCCACATCCATAAT
>NW_006780227.1:568843-616675 GCF_000442215.2 Lipotes vexillifer
CCTACCGAGTCCATATTTCTTGGATATGTTAGAGCTAGTCAGAACCAGCCATTAAGGAAAAGATAGCATTTTAAATATTTACTCTTATTTAAAAACTATTTGAGTGACATGGTTTGACTGACCCTGACGCTAGTTAATGAATTATTTGCTAGAATAATATGCCATTTGGTACTAAATATATCGATTTTGACAGTGATTTTTATAGATATATTTCATCTATTCAAGCCTGGTTGCATTTCTGAGCAGTAGGAGTAGGTTATAGTCTAAAAATATAAGACATTTCTGTCTTTCTTTTGAGACAAATACATGGGACATTTTTGAGTTTGTTTCCTTCCTTCAGCCATCACTTCTTTTGAAGGCGGAACAATAAATAGGGAGGTCCTCCTTTCAGAATCTAAGCTGGAGTCATTGCCAGAACTTTATTCCAGTGGGAAATGTTAGCAACATTCTGCCCAAGAGCCCTACATTCTTGTGTGAGAAGCCAAGTTCATATTTTGGAACCCATAGCTTGATGGACAATACTTGATGTAAAGCCATTTCTCACAAAATAAGCAAAAAGACAAGTTTAGAAAACAAGCAGGTGAACAATACCAAAACACAACAATAAATTATCTTGAAAACTTGTGGCTCTCTTCCAACTGATTTTAACAAGTAAACAAAACAGATTTCTGGAAGAGCACTAATCATAGAGAGTTAGCCATTTTTCAATAGTTATTTTCTTTTATTTGGATTTTTTAGACTCCATCCTTATTTGGATTTTTTAGATTCCATCTTTCATTTTAAAATTATTTATCTATCATTAATGATATTTTCAACAGCCCAGATTTACCTAAAATTATAATTGCACCATGCCTATTGTATCTGGATTTATTGATGTAATTGAAGAATTTATAAGTTATGTATCTTTGATACTTAGTAAATATTAAATATAAAACATGCCATAGGACTTTGCATGGTTAACATACAAAATACTATATCAATTTCTGAGGGAGAAAACTAGAAAGTCTTTGGTTGCCAGTATTACACAAATGCAGAAGTCACCTATGTTTCAGAGAGTATGTGTTAAAAAATTTTAAATTAGAGTAAATCACAAGTTAGATATAGAAGATTATTACCTACCAGATCAATTTCCAAACACCTTTTAACTTCAAGGCACTTGTTCCTGTTGGTATGCGAATCTCAGCCTCCTTATGCTCAGAAGACACTTGCTGTGTTCCCAGCAGGAAGCTCAAGTTCAGTAGTACATTTAGGATCAAGCTTTTGAGCCTAGGAGCTGCTAAGAATTGTTCAAATATGAAACACGTATTCAGAAAAGGGCTTGTAATATATTTGTGTGGTGTCTGAAATTTGACCTCTCAGAGAATATTATCATATATAAACTTGAGGGCTCTTCCCACACCCAGATTTGCTGAGACCTAAGTTTCTGCTCTAGACAATAAAAGAAAATAATATGAATGACATAATTATTTTAAGATATCTAAACAATTATTTATTTTCACTAAAATGTTATCCCCCTACTATGGATACACTGGTAGTAGATCACATGATCCTTTGACATATTTTTTCTGTAACTCATATATTTGATTCATTTGTAGTATCATCTGGTTGATATTAAAACAGATACATTCACTTATTTACTTGTTCAACAAGTTTATGGAGCAACTACTACGTGGCAGACTCTCTTCTAAGCTAAGGAGATAGTAGTAAACAAAACAATGTTCTCCTGCTCTCCTGGAGCTTGCATTCAAAAGGGGAAAACAGTCCTACTGAATACCTAAAAAAATACCTAAATAAGTCTGGGCGTATACACGCTCACACACATGTAAAATGAGGCACAAATGAATAATTATGATGAAAAAAAAGAATGAGTGAAAAGGGGCATTATTTTCGATAGCACAGTCCAAGAAGATCTCTCTGAGAGTATGATATATTCCCACAGACCTGAATGAAATGAATAAATGAGCCAAACAAATATCAGGAAAAGTGGCACTCCAGACAGAGGCTGTGAAGGGAGAACTTCAAGGAAGTGTCCAGGAATAAGGAGGAGGGCAGGCAGGTAAAGCCAACATAATTGCATGCATGTTAAATTTTCCTGGTTGCTTTCAAGCAAATTTCCATTTGTATTTTAATTCAATATGTTGGCATTTTTCTTCTGCAGCCTCGCTTCAGTCAGTCTTATTCCATGTGGTATTCTCTTCTCAATCACTCCCTCGTCTTCCACCTGCTTCTGGAGTCATGAACTTCAAACCTTAGCTCTTCGCTCTCAATGGCCTGTCCTCGGGGGCCCAGGAGGCCGGTGGTAAGGACAGTTAAGCCGTTTCATCCAGATATCAATGCAAAGCACCCTACTGGCTTGACTGCTTTTCACAGTGCACTTTGGACATCCTGAGATCTCATTCTGCCGATCTGAAATTTTCCACCTCAATTTGTGCATTTTGTCTTTCCCTTTTAGACACATTATTGTAGAAATTCCCTCACTTATCTCTCTTTGGTCACTTTCTATTTGTTACTCTTATTGGTAAATGATAGTTTGAATTCCAGCCCTGTTCTTGAAGGTTCTGGGTCCTTGCTCTGTAAACGGCTGTCATTGTTGGGCTCTTTCTTTTGTCACATAAAATTATTGGTGAAAATGTTAACTCTGCTGGATGCTAGAGCAGTGCTGGTTCTTTCCCAGGATTGAGGGTGACCCAGTGAAGTCTCTTCATTGACTGCTGACTGCTCTTCATGTCCTACACACTAAAGAACTTGCCATTCAAAGTGTGATAACAGACCTGCAGCTTCAGCAGCACTGCAATAACCCAGTAGCTTAGAAATGCAGATTCATGGGCTCCATCCCAGATTTGTTTAATCTGATTCTGCATTTAACGTGATCCCCAGGGGATGCATATGCACAATCAAGTTCGAGAAACACTGCACTAATGACCTCACAGCAGAGTTCCTCCCAATAATAAAGTTCTTTAAAAACTGTCTCCAAGTTGTCATGGTGTGAATGATTGTTCTCAGAGGAACACGGTAGATGCCAACCCACACTGTATTATAATTACCACACCAAATTTGATTATTTTTGTTGTACATTCAAAATATCACTTCCTTATTTCTGGCACTACAAAGTGTGCCAGCCTCATCTTATAGATTTCCTGCCCAGTCCTAGACTCAGCCATTTCTCCAAGGAGCCCTGGTTCCTTTTATGTAGAGGATGGTATTAGAAACCAAGATTAGTGCACTAGCTGTGACACTGAGGTATCATTGCTTCTAGGTACTGCAAATGACAAAACAAGAAACTCTAGTATATGTGAAGTATTATAATTGTTAACCCATACCACTGTGGGAAACAATTTTATCAACTGCAATACAGTGCTAATGTACAATTCTTCCCATTACAAATATTATAAGTATTTTTTACCTGCATAATGTCTGTGGAGATTGTGACACCCCTGAGCTACACAGAATATTATAGCATATTCAGCATCCCTGGTCCTCACCCACAAATGACAACACTTGCCTTTCCTTCAATAAGACAAATTACAAGTTTTCTCTACAATTTCACCCTATTGAGAACAACTGACCTACTAGAAAGCCAATATTAATACAAGAAGTAAAACTCCCTTTAAAAAAGCATAGGCAGGGCTTCCCTGGTGGCTCAGTGGTTGAGAGTCCGCCTGCCAATGCAGGGAACATGGGTTCGTGTCCCGGTCCGGGAGGATCCCACGTGCCGCGGAGCGGCTGGGCCCGTGAGCCATGGCCGCTGAGCCTGCGCGTCCGGAGCCTGTGCTCCGCAACGGGAGAGGCCACAACAGTGAGAGGCCCGCGTACCGCAAAAAAAAAAAAAAAAAAAAAAAAAGCATAGGCAAACTGCGCAGCTCAGTTGCTCCCTCTCTTCTTTCTACAAGTGTGTACAGACATAATTTTTATATTCTGGCAGTGCTCCTTTGGTACCTTTTCCTTTGGTGCATTCTCCAGTGGTCCTGAGAACACCTAGACTATACTATTTTTTAAAATTGGGGCTTCCCTGGTGGCGCAGTGGTTGAGAGTCTGCCTGCCGATGATCCCACATGCCGCAGAGTGGCTAGGCCCGTGAGCCATGGCCGCTGAGCCTGCGCGTCCAGAGCCTGTGCTCCGCAACGGGAGAGGCCACAACAGTGAGAGGCCCGTGTACCGCAAAAAAAAAAAAAAAAAAAAAAAAAATTGAGCCTAGTGGTTGAATCCTAATACATGGGAAAGAAAATCTGACATGGTATGGAAAAATATATATATTTTAAAATTGTAATGTTTTCTTAGACACTTTTTGGTATTGTGGGATAAACATACCAAACTACTAAAAAGAAACTCTGAGAGTGAATTTTGGGGCTAAGACGAAGAAGAGGTGCTTTACATTAAGCTCTTAAGAAGAATTATGGAAGGAAGTCAATACATTTGGAGCTTTGTGTTGTTTTCAGGTAAGTTTATTCTACTTCACAGTTTTAAGCTCTTGTCCTAAAAAGAACTGATAGCAGTGATTTTTGAAAGAAAATATTTAAGCAGATTCCCCTGACACTGGCCTCACCTACTTTAAATTGTATTTCATGCAATAAAAATTTGATGTTTTTAAAAATAAAAATCTGGCCATGTTTCTCTCATGCTTAAACTTTTTTCATTATTATCACATGGTTGAGTAATAATTCAAAATTCTGTGATTTCTCCTTTTCTATAAATCTAGATTCCACCTCCAACTAGCTCCTGCATAAAGAAACTATTTACCTGTCCATCAATAAGCCATGTGGTATTGTCATAGCTTTTTAGAGTATTTTCATATTTTATTAAAATTATTTTTTTACATGATTCTTATTGTGTTATTTAACATAAGGGCCATGTCTTACTCAGCTCTCTACTTTGTGACATACTTACTGATTCTTAATAAGTATTTATTGAATAATAAATCATAATTTAATGAAAATGAATATACATTAATGTATATCAAACATATGTTATATATTATAAATATATGGTTAATAAAAACATATACATATATATCTTTTTAAAATATGTGAATGTTTTTCTAATTTGTTAAAATGTAATTTTACAAAAAATTCTTCAATAACTGAAGAGTGAAAGAAAGCATTTTTATAAAGCAATTATTAACATAAGCATTAAGTGTATTGCATCATAGCAATTAAGTAACATGGCAAAAGTTCATACGGCCTAAAGAGATGGATATAATTTTTTGTTTGTTTTAATAGAACACTACAGTTATAAATTTGTGTTCTCTAAGGTTAATACTACTGAAAAACATAATTTGTTTATATATTTTCATTGCATTTTTATTAGCTGCAATCCTTTATTATAATTAATTAGTCTACATGATACTTTGTGCTTTCAGTGATCATTAATTAGTTCATTATATGCATAAAAAGTGTAAGTCAATGTTAACCTTCCCATTTTACAGAAATAAAATTTTATTTTTGATGATCAGAGTATATAGAACATAAACTATTCTTACCATTTTGTCCCTGAGCGATCAAAAAATAGTAGTGGGTAGTTGTATTCTAGAACATTTTCTCAGCTTTGTTTTATACAATAAGACACTTGGATGGTATAAATAATAGATATAAATTTCAACATTTCATTTTAATTTAAAAGTGAATTAACAGAATAAAGTAAGTCACTGTTGAAAGAATTTAAGTTAATGTTGCATGTGGTTTGAGTTATTAAAAGGGCACACACTATGAAAAAATATTAGAATACCTCAACTTTTTGCCCTGATTCCTTTTTGTCTCACTAGTCACCCCATTCCAGAAGCTTCCATTGATGAGTGTTTTTGTTTTCTCTTCAGAATTAGATAAATGGAAATACTTCAGAAATGTGTTCATAATTTCAAGCAAAGTCAGGGATTGCATTGGCTATGGAATTCAACAGGATTGCCTGATATTTCTTTATATATATTTAGATCACTATCACTTAAAGTGCCTTGACCACTTGTTCAAAGCCAGCCTTTAGAAGGGTGTGCACAATCAGGAACTCTCCATATTACTGTGGGAGTATGAATTGCTGCAAACTTTTAGAAAATTTTAGATCACATTTAGAAAATGTGACAGTATCTATCCTAGCTGCAGATGCCCATTTAAAAAAATCCCTTTATGACATCTCTCCTACAGAAAAGATTTTTTTTTTGCAGGCCCAAGCTGGAATCATCTGGAATGTTTTTCATAAAGGAAAGTATTTGAATATACTTTGTTATAGCCATACAACTTAAATAAAGCTATATGCACTGATCTGGAGTAATGCCTATGACATATTAACTTTATAAAGCAAGTTGCAGAGTAAAAATATATCAAAGCATAATTTTTGTTAAAATATTTTAAATATGTATTTTTGTTTATACAGGTTTTATAACCATAGTGCTGTGTGTAAATAGATTTCACTGATCTCTTATCATTGTATACTTCAGGGAATGGGGATCACATAGTAATATCGAGTCATGGTCATTATTATTTACTTTCCTTTCTTAAACTTCTATGTTAGTTAACTTATTTCAGTGGTGTTAAATATCTTTTTACTTAAAAATAAGAATAATAAGTAATACATTGGGGGGGAAGGAATAAAAATTATATCTTGGAGTGCCTTTTGTTAGAAGATCTATAATGATTGACTAGACTTGAAACTATAGAAGAATTATGACATATAATAAAATGTTACAGTATAGTTTCTGATTTATTAGACTGACTTGTTTAAAAAATGGCAACTTGTAAAGGCTTACTAGTTGATTTCCTCATCTTCCTATTTCCCTAGTTTACTGCTGTTCTTTTTTGTTGTATATCATATATACTGTTAAATGGATTTTTCCAAAGTTGTTATTTGGGGTCTTGTCCTTTAAATTCAAGCACTTCTGAGAAATAAATAGATTGTATATGAAAACTTCACTAGCAAACTAGTTGTTTTGAACTATTGTACTTTTTTCAAAGCTTGGATTGGATCCTAAGCTTGACTCACATTTATCCATTTGGTTCTATTTTCATGTGATCTTGGAGATACAGAGCTGATATAGTTCTTGGGCCTTGAAAATGTTTATTTCAAGCCCAGAATTTTTCTAACCTAATGTTTTTCAATTCTGAACCCATCTAGTCTCTCTGCTCTCCCTGCAGTTTTCTAAACCCTACTGTCAGTGTCTAATGGTTGAAAGAGAAACCCCTTAAGGTACATATCATAAAAAGGTTAACCCGAGGTTGAGGTAAGAGATGTAGCTAAGACTAAGGGAAAGATAACAAATGAAAGAATTGAGACAGAATGTGGAGAGTTGCTGAACCAGCAGGGGCAGGGCAGGGTTTCGCCATGGAGTGTTTATGACTCTGATAAATTATATCAAATTAGGCCAATCAGTATCACTACAAGATAAACCAATACTTTAATCCTGAAATATTTTAGAGTCCTGCCTAATTTCAAGTGGGCGTTGCTGCATGTGTACCTTCTTTTGCATATTTCAGTGTAATCACTGAAATCTACTTCACCTACTTGTAATAAGCGTGGAATGGAAAGACCAAAATCAGCGTCAATAGACATTTTAGAGAGGCATCTTCTAGTTAAACTATAGTTAAATGATTTTATGACAGATAATGATCCATTCTTTCCTTGTCTTCTAAAGTTCCAGGCAAGAACTTCCTAATCAATGGAAAGCTTTTAGCAGCATCGACGTTATTGAAATTTGCCAAACATGAAAGATAAGACATAGGACCCAGACTAATGGAGAACAGGTAAAAACTTGTGCCTAATTCCGCTGAATAATAGATCATCTTTTCTGCATCTTTGTAGAGCAGGTCTATCTTGAGAATGTCCTCCAGAGTGTGAAATTACCCCATGGTGCTGTGGAACAAGTCAAGAATATTTTATGGATATGGTCATCTATCCTGACTGTTCACGTGCTCTGATAAACTCTGCTCAGTTGAGAAAAATCATCACCATTATTTTATATGAGACTGTATTTAACCAAGTGGATTTAAAATTTACATGTCACTCTTCTTTTCATTTTAAGCAAAAATCTAAATGTGAAATTTTAAGTGGGACTGAGCACATATAAATTTAATTTTAAGAAGCAATTATTTTGCTTTTCACACAAACATTGTGCCAGAACTTTGATGTTAGGAGAAGACAAGGTACACTGCTTATATCCTTTGCATTTAAGAAACCCACAAGTCATACTTCTAAATTGTTCTTTTGTTTCAGTTTCTAAAATTCCAAACACTTGCATCATTGATTTAAGTGTCACCTGAAATGTGTAATTGCAAAAACATTCTGAAAATTAAAATGCTTATATTCTTTTACTCATCCATTACTACTGAGGTGTTAAAATAATTTATTCCATTATATTAACAATTGCTTGATGCATCAAAGATAATTTGCCATGTAATTTTGTTAAACCTGAAACTGTAGCATATTTTCTTGATAATACCATTAATATATCAAGAGTAAATAAAATGTTTAGTGGTAGGCACATTAATTATCGCCTTCATCTATCGGTGTTTAAAACTTAGAAATAATTAAATGTGCTTTAATAAGATATGGTTTTGAGAAAGCAGGATCATTTATGAATTGCTAGAGGTGCATGGAGCTGCGTTTCCCTTGAGAGACGGAATTTATGCCTAACACCCTGCTGATTGTTCAGGAGGTAAAGAACCAATAGCAGCATGTACAGAGGTTTAATTTAAAGTGTGTTTCTCACTAGGCTGCTCACAACACTTAATTAAACTCTGCTGTTTTGGCAATGACAAATGCTGTAGTGCAAAAGGAACCAGAGTTGCAGTGACTGAGAAGCTTTTGTAATTTCTTTCATGTGCACTGGCAGCCAGATCCAGGTCACAAAAGAAAGTAAGAATAAAAGAAGACGGATTTAAAGTGTTTGGACAAAGTTGTCACTTTTAAGCATCTATTTTAGGTACCCACAAAAGTGCTGAGTTATTTAAAGGATTTAATCATGTTTGTGGAAAATATGGCATGTGACCAGAGACAACAATTTAAAGTTGTTGTGGCTTTGAGAAAAAGCTTCTTTTTCATTAGAGAGTATAAAGCCTGAAATAATAAGTGATTTGAATTTAGATAAATATGTAGTAGAAACATTACTAGGCAATATTTTTATGATACATTTTATATGTACTTTGCATAAAATGTGTAAGTTCATTTCTGGGTATATTTTCAAAATTAAGGAAGTCTATTATATGGAGCAAAGAAAAAAAGCCGAAATTTTTATATTTATATAAAATTAATTACAAAGTGAAGCACAGACAACTTTTAAAAATTCTTCCTCTAGAAATACTTAGTTTGAACAGTCGCCTAAAAGTCCCTATATATGAATCATCATCTCTTATGCCCAGTCACACTTACATAGCACAGTGCTTTTCATAGAGCCATGGCTCCATTTTTATATCATCCTTATTCCCAAATGAGATAAAAAGTAAAAAGAATAAAAGATTGAAAAAGACACAAACAGTTAACATTTATTGAATGATGTTTACTATGTGCCAGAAACCATTTAAACGCTTTTACATGTGCAAACTCACTTAGTCCCTATGATAATCTATGTGTTCAGTACCAGCATAATCACCACTGTACAGATCAAAAGACTGAGGTACAGAGAAATTAAGAAATTTACACAAGATTACACTTAGTAATCTTTTAGAGAGAGAGAGCAAAAATTCAAACACAGGTGATCTGTTTCCATAACCCATATCATTAACGAACATACCATACTGACAAATAGAAATATTACAAATTATAAGCAGAGAAATCAAATCAAAGGGGAAGTGACATATATACATTATTTCCTTGCTTATCATTAAAAATCTATGCTCTCTCTGAGAATCATATTGCTGGAAGAAATTCAGATATCCTCCAACTCCTGTCTAGGTACAAAAAAAGAGGCCCAGAGAAGTTAAAGAAGTGCACAATATTGAAGAATTAAGCAGTGGTAGAACTAAAAATGAAACTAAGCTTCCTACTGCGTCTTTTTGCTTTCCAGAATACCATGCTTCTTTGCTCCTGACTTCTGGCATACCTTATCTCAGAAAGAAATACTTGTACCAGGTATTACAAATAAGTAATGGTCTATTATTGCTTTCTGTATTAATTAAAATATGACCATATTATTAAAATAATTATATCAAATTTTTCACTTGATTGAATTTTGTAGATAATAACTTATACCGACATGGTGCTCAAAGTGGTTCAAAAATATTTCTCTGAATGGTTCATTTTTTGTCTATTCAACTGGTATCATAATTTCAAATAGACTCATGTCATATAACTATAGAAAGAACTACAGAGCATGGAGAATATAACTTTCATTCTCTAATAGATGAGCATTCCATTGTACCTGAAAGCATCCAGGTAAATAAATAAATGAATCCAAAATTTATTCAATTTGCACGATAAATTTTCATTTTCACAAAACTCCAATAAACAATTTGCTAACTTATTTCAGCTCTTGGAACTTGCCATATTGGTTTAGAAAGTTGCCAGAGCTCAACGTTGCATAGTATCATGAAATCTGCTGCAAATTTGAAACAACTAAAACTTGTTTGAAACCAAATAGCATGAAAATATTATGGAAGGTGGGGAAAATCAGCTTAGCTCATTTCAGCTTTATATTTGGGGCAGTTTTAGAACATGCTATGTTTAAAACTATAATAGAAGTTGTATAATTAAATCATATCAAATATTAGGTTATTCATGTACACTGTAAACATTCTTGAGGTCTAGAATAATGAACTCAATAAGAATTTTATGTCTTTGGACCTTCATGATAGCAGAGGAGTAAGACGTGGAGATCACCTTCCTCCCCACAAATACATCAGAAGTACATCTACATGTGGAACAACTCCTACAGAACACCTACTGAACGCTGGCAGAAGACCTCAGACTTCCCACAGTACAAGAAACTCCCCACGTACCTGGGTAGGGCAAAAGAAAAAAGAAAAAACTGAGACAAAAGAATAGGGACGGGACCTGCAACTCTGGGAGGGAGCTGTGAAGGAGGAAAGGTTTCCACACACTAGGAAGCCCCTTCGCGGGCAGAGACTGTGGGTGGCAGAGGGGGGAAGCTTCGGAGCCGCGGGGGAGAGCACAGCAACAGGGGTGCGGAGGGCGAAGTGGAGAGATCCCCGCACAGAGGATCGGTGCCGACCAGCACTCACCAGCCTGAGAGGCTTGTCTGCTCACCCACTGGGGCAGGGGGGGGGCTGGGAGCTGAGGCTCAGGCTTCGGAGGTCAGATCCCAGGGAGAGGACTGGGGTTGGCTGCGTGAACACAGCCTGAAGGGGGCTAGTGCGCCAGAGCTAGCTGGGAGGGAGTCCAGGAAAATGTTTGGACCTGCCTAAGAGGCAAAACACTGTTGTTTCAGGGTGCATGAGGAGACGGGATTCAAAGCATGGCCTAAACAAGCTCCAGAGATGGGTGCGAGCCACGGCTATCAGCGTGGACACCAGAGATGGGCATGAAATGCTAAGGCTGCTGCTGCAGCCACCAGGAAGCCTGTGTGAAAGCACACATCACTATCCACACCTGCCCTCCCAGAGCCTGTGCAGCCTGCCATTGCCAGGGTCCACCTGAATAGACAATGAATCATCCAAAAACTGAGGCTATGGACATTGGGAGCAACGGTAGACTTGGGGTTTACTGTATGCGATTGACTAGTTTCTAATATTTATATTTTACTTAGTATAGTTTTCACTGATGAATTTGTTTATTGGTTTTGTTGCTTTCTTCTTTTTTTTAATTACTTTTTAATTTTAATAATATATTTTTATTATAATAACTTTATTTTTTTGTTTCTTTGTTTTCCTCCCTTTTCTTCTGAGCCATGTGGCTGACAGGGTCTTGGTGCTCCGTCCAGGTGTCAGGCCTGAGCCTCTGAGGTAGGAGAGAGGAGTTCAGGACATCAGACCAGCAGAGACCTCTGGGCCCCACATAATATCAATCGGTGAATGCTCTCTCAGAGATGTCCATCTCAATGCTAAGACCCAGCTCCATTCAATGACCAGCAAGCTCCAGTGCTGGACACCCTATGCCAAACAACTAGCAAGACAGGAACACAACACCACCCATTAGCAAAGAGGCTGCCTAAAGGCATAATAAGTTCACAGACACCTTCAAAACACACCACTGGATGTGGTCCTGCCCACTAGAAAGACAAGATCCAGCCTCATCCACCAGAACACAGGCACAAGCCCCCTCCACCAGGAAGCCTACACAACCCACTGAACCAACCTTACCCACCTGGGGCAGACACCAAAAACAACAGGAACTACAAATCTGCAGCCTGCAAAAAGGAAAGCCCAAACACAGTAAGTTAAGTAAAATGAGAAGACAGAGAAACACACAGCAGATGAAGGAGTAAGGCAAAAATCCCACCAGAAAAAAACAAATGAAGAGGAAATAGGCAGTCTACCTGAAAAAGAATTAGAATGATGATAGTAAAGATGATCCAAAATCTTGCAAATAGAATGGAGAAAATACAAAAAATGTTTAACAAGGACCTAGAAGAACTACAGAGCAAACAATGATGAACAACACAGTAAATGAAATTAAAAATTCTCAAGAAGGAATCAATAGCAGAATAACTGAAGCAGAAGAAAGGATAAGTGACCTGGAAGATAAAATAGTGGAAATAACTATGCAGAGCAGAATAAAGAAAAAAGAATGAAAAGAATTGAGGAGAGTCTCAAGAGACATCAGGGACAAAATTAAATGCACCAACATTCGAATTATAGGGGTCCAGAAGAAGAAGAGAAAAAGAAAGGGACTGAGAAAATATTTGAGGAGATTATAGTTGAAAACTTCCCTAATATGGGAAAGGAAATAGTTAATCAAGTCCAGGAAGTGCAAAGAGTCGCATACAGGATAAATCCAAGGAGACACACACGAAGACACATATTAATCAAACTATCAAAAATTAAATACAAAGAAAAAATACTAAAAGCATCAAGGGAAAAACAACAAATAACATACAAAGGAATCCCCATAAGGGTAACAGCTGATCTTGCAGCAGAAACTCTGCAAGCCAGAAGGAAGTGGCAGGACATATTTAAAGAGATGAAAGGGAAAAACCTACAACCAAGATTACTCTACCCAGCAAGGATTCTTTCAGATTTGATGGAGACATTAAAACCTTTACAGACAAACAAAAGCTAAGAGAATTCCACACCACCAAACCAGCCTTACAACAAATGCTAAAGGAACTTCTCTAGGCAGGAAACACAAGAGAAGGAAAAGAACTACAGTAACAAACCCAAAACAATTAAGAAAATGGGAATAGGAACATACATATTGATAATTACCTTAAATGTAAGTGGATTAAATGCTCCAACCAAAAGACATAGACAGGCTGAATGGATACAAAAAGAAGACCCGTATATGTGCTTTCTACAAGAGATGCACTTCAGACCTAGGGACACATACAGGCTGAAAGTGAGGGGATGGAAAAAGATATTCCATGCAAATGGAAATCAAAAGAAAGCTGGAGTAGCCATTCTCATATCAGACAAAATAGACTTTAAAATAAAGAGTATCACAAGAGACAAAGAAGGACACTGTGTAATGATCAAGGGATCAATCCAAAAAGAAGATATAACAATTGTAAATATGCACCCAACATAAAGCACATCAATACATAAGGCAAATGCTAACAGCCATATAAGGGGAAATTGACAGTAACACAATCATAGTAGGAGACTTTAACACCCACTTTCACCAATGGACAGATCATTCAAAATGAAAATAAATAAGGAAACACAAGCTTTAAATACCACATTAAACAAGATGGACTTGATTGATATTTATAGGACATTCCATCCAAAAACAACAGAATTAGCTTTCTTCTCAAGTGCTCATGGAACATTCTCCAGGATAGATCATACCTTGGGTCACAAATCTAGCCTTGGTAAATTTAAGAAAACTGAACTCATATCATGTATCTTTTCCGACCATAATGCTATGAGACGTGATATCAATTACAGGAAAAAAAAAACTGTAAAAATACAAGCACATGGAGGCTAAACAATACAGTACTAAATAACCAAGAGATCACTGAAGAAATCAAAGACGAAATTAAAAAATACCTAGAAACAAATGACAATGGAGACACGACAACCCAAAATCTATGGGATGCAGCAAAAACAGTTCTAAGAGGGAAGTTTATAGCAATACAATCCTACCTCAAGAAACAAGAAACATCTCAAATAAACAACCTAAACTTACACCTAAAGCAATTAGAGAAAGAAGAACAAAAAAAATCCCAAATTTAGCAGCAGGAAAGAAATCATAAATATCAGATCAGAAATAAATGAAAATGAAATGAAGGAAACAAGACCAAAAATCAATAAAACTAAAAGCTGGTTCTTTGAGAAGATAAACAAAACTGATAAACCGTTAGCCAGACTCATCAAGAAAGAAAGGGAGAAGACTCAAACCAATAGATTTAGATATGAAGGAGAAGTAACAACTGACACTGCAGAAATAAAAATGATCATGAGAGATTACTACAAGCAACTATATGCCAATAAAATGAACAACCTAAAAGAAATGGACAAGTTCTTAGAATAGCACAACCTTCCAAGACTGAATCAGGAAGAAATAGAAAATATAAACAGACCAATCACAAGCACTGAAATTGAAACTGTGATTAAAAATTTTACAACAAAAAAAGCCTAGGAGCAGATGGCTTCACAGGCGAATTCTATCAAACATTTAGAGAAGAGCTAACACCCATCCTTCTCAAAATCTTCCAGAATATAGCAGAGGGAGGAACACTCCCAAACTCATTCTATGAGGCCACCATCACACTGATACCAAAACCAGACAAAGATGTCACAAAAAAAGAAAACCACAGGCCAATATCACTGATGAACATAGATGCAAAAATCTTCAACAAAATACTAGTAAATAGAATCCAACAGCACATTAAAAGGATTATACACCATGATCAAGTGGGGTTTATCCCAGGGATGCAAGGATTCTTTAATATATACAAATCAACCAATGTGATTCACCATGTTAACAAACTGAAGGATAAAAACCATATGATCATCTCAATAGATGAAGAAAAAGCTTTTGACAAAATTCAACACCCATTTATGATAAAAACCCTCCAGAAAGTAAGGATAGAGGGAACTTACCTCAACATAATAAAGGCCATATATGACAAACCCACAGCAAACATCATTCTCAATGGTGAAAACTGAAACCATTTCTTCTAAGATCAGAAACAAGTCAAGGTTGCCCACTCTCACCACTATTATTCAACATATTTTTGGAAGTTTTAACCACAGCAATCAGAGAAGAAAAAGAAATAAAAGGAATCCAAATCGGAAAAGAAGAAGTAAAGCTGTCACTGTTTGCAGATGACATGATACTATACTATAGACAATCCTAAAGATGCTACCAGAAAACTACTAGAGTTAATCAATGAATTTGGTAAAGTAGCAGGATACAAAATTAATGCACAGAAATCTCTGACATTCCTATACACTAATGATGAAAAATATGAAAGAGAAATTAAGGAAACACTCCCATTTACCACTGCAACAAAAAGAATAAAATATCTAGGAATAAACCTACTTAAGGAGTCAGAAAACTATAAAACACTGATGAAAGAAATCAAAGATGACAGAAACAGATGGAGAAATATACCATGTTCTTGGATTGGAAGAATCAACATTGTGAAAATGTGAAAATGACTATACTACCCAAAGCAATGTACAGCTTCAATGCAATCCCTACCAAACTACCAAAGGCATTTTTCACAGAACTAGAACAAAAAATTTCACAATTTGTATGGAAACACAAAAGACCCTGAAAAACCAAAGCAATCTCATGAAAGAAAAACAGAGCTGGAGGAATCAGGCTCCTGGACTTCAGACAATACTACAAAGCTACAGTAACGAAGACAGTATGGTACTGGCACAAAAACAGACATATAGATCAATGGAACAGATACAAAGCCCAGAGATAAACCCACGCATATGTGGTTACCTTATTTTTGATAAAGGAGGCAAGAATATACAGTGGAGAAAAGACAGCCTCTTCAATAAGTGGTTTTGGGAAAACTGGACAGTTACATGTAAAAGAATGAAATTGGAACACTCCCTAACACCATACACAAAAATAAACCCAAAATGAATTAAAGACTTAACCGTAAGGCCAGACACTATAAAAGTCTTAGAGGAAAACATAGGCAGAACACTCTGTGACATAAATCACAGCAAGATCCTTTTTGACCCACCTCCTAGAGAAATGGAAATGAAAACAAAAATAAACAAATAGGATCTAATGAAACTTAAAAGCTTTTGCACAGCAAAGGAAACCATAAGCAAAATGAAAAGACAACTCTCAGAATAGGAGAAAATATTTGCAAACGAAGCAACTGACAAAGGATTAATCTCCAAAATATATAAGCAGCTCATGCAGCTCAATATCAAAAAAACAAACAACCAATCTCCAAAAGGGCAGAAGACCTAAATAGACATTTCTCCAAAGAAGATATACAGGTTGCCAACAAACATATGAAAGAATGCTCAACATCACTAATCATTAGAGAAATATAAATCAAAACTACAATGAGGTATCATCTCACACCAGTCAGAATGGCCATCATCAAAAAATCTAGAAACAATGAATGCTGGAGAGGGTGTGGAGAAAAGGAAACCCTCTTGCACTGTTGGTGGGAATGTAAATTGATACAGCCACTATGAATAACAGTATGGAGGCTCCTTAAAATCTAAAAATAGAGCTATCATACAACCCAGCAATCCCACTATTGGGCATATATCCTGAGAAAACCATAATTCAAAAACAGTCATGTACCACAATGTTCATTGCAGCACTATTTACAATAGCCAGGACATGGAAGCAACCTAAGTGTCCCCTGGCAGATTAATGGATAAAGAAGAAGTGGCACATATACAAAATGGAGTATTACTGAGGCATAAAAAGAAACGAAGTTGAGTTATTTGTAGTGAGGTGGATGGACCTAGAGTCTGTCATACAGAGTGAAGTAAGTCAGAAAGAGGAAAACAAATACCATATACTAACACATATATGTGTAATCTAAAACAAAACAAAACAAAAAATGGTTCTGATGAACCTAGGGTCAGGAGAGGAATAAAAATGCAGATGTAGAGAATGGATTTAGGACACAGGGAGGGGGAAGGGTAAGCTGGGACAAAGTGAAAGAGTGGCATGGACTTATGTATACTACCAAATGTAAAATAGATAGCTAGTGGGAAGCAGCCGCATAGCACAGGGAGATCAGCTCAGTGCTTTGTGACCACCTAGAGGGGTGGGACAGGGAGGGTGGGAGGGAGATGCAAGAGGGAGTGGATATGGGTATATATTTATACATATAGCTGATTCACTTTGTTATACAGCCAAAACTAACACAATATTATAAAGCAATTATACTCCAATAAAGATGTTTAAAAAATAATAATAATTTTATGTCTTTGATTTTTAACAATGCAGGGACAAGTATCACACTCAATGAGGGAGGGAGTCATAATTCTCTTTCCTATTGGAATACATTGCATAATCAACTTGACAGTTTATAAGACACGATCCACCAGAAGCACCACATTTGAAAAGCTGTGCTGGGGCATGTGAAATGATACCTCCAGAAGGAAAGTAACATCTAAAGCTTTCAATTCAAACACAGTTTTAATCCCATTCATTGGCAGTGAAGACTTAGTTTTTGGAGGGCTACCAACAGCCATGAATTTTGTTTTCCACTTCTTCACATTTAGGCAACTTTACATTTAACAGAATTCACAGTTTCATTCTTAAGGTCCTAGTTGATCATTTTGATCAAGTGATTTTAGCTTCCACAGTAGACTTCTCAAAACTTTGTATCATTATCTAGATGATTTTCAATTTTTGAAAATCATTTACAACTGCGTTGAAAATTCATTTTCTCAATTGTAAACAGTATGTTATTACTTGGGTAAATATCTTTCATTTTGGCTTAAATGCACCTTCTTATAAATGCATTCTTGGACTATCCTATCAAAATTATGCTATTTACCTTTTTTATTCTTTATTGTCAAGCTCAGTTGCCTTCAAAGCACTTGTCAAATTTTGAAATTTCTTAATGTACATACATGTCTCTTTATTTTTATTTCTATCGCCCCTTCTAAATAATAAACCTAGGGCAGGGACAAAAATGTTATTCCTGTTTCAATCCTTAGCATTGATAAAATCCTTGTCATTTAAGCTGCTCAGTAAATTTTTACTGAAGGAATTAATAAATAATGAATGTACAAAAAAAGTTGTTCAAATATCTATAGATTCACTATTGTTTCTTTCTATATATTCTTTATTTCTTGTCTGCTACTACTCTGTAAGTTCCTTTTCCTGGCTCTTTACTCGGGAGATTTGACCTGGTAGGCAAAAGTTCACTGTTCTACCCAGAACAGAGAAAACAATTTGAAGGCTCCCATATTCTAAACTCTTGGATTACAAAGCACAGGTTTTCTGAAGCTTGATAGGTATTTATCTACAACAAGAAGCACATAGTCAAGGAGAGATAGGATTTCATAGATGCGAGTGGCTGGTGTGACTGAGTATCAATGTTCTTGTGCTCAGTTTGCTTTCTAACTAGCTGTGTAATATTGGGCATATCATTCCAGCCTCTCTGAAATCTATATTATTACATGTAATATGTGGGGATAATTCTGTCATATTAGAGACAGAATTATCTGTCTCTAATATGACAGAATTATGGTGAAGAATCAATTGAGCTAACATATTTGAAAGAGCTATGACAAGTTAAATAATTATACAAATTAAAGTTACAGTAATAGTAATGACCAGTATGTTGAAAGTGTATGATATTCAATAGTTTTTTTAATATAACAAGCCATCATTTCTTTGATTTTTGTTTTAGTTTTTTCTATCTTCAGTAGCAGTAATTTAAGTTTGCTCAAACATTCCAAGCAATTGTTCTATCTCCTCTATAATGTATTCGAGCAAATGCAGGAAAACACTATAGCGAGGTGTAGTGATAGTTACAGTTTATTATTCCTAACATTTGTTAAAATAGACCTTTTCTCTTTGGCCTTCCTGCATTTTCACTCCCTTCGATCTTCCTAAAAGCTGAATGGCTTCTGAGAAGTCAAAGCTGCTCCCTCTCCTGTATTCTCACGATGTCCTTTGCAATGTTTTAAATGGACTTAAGCTGTAAAGGGGCTTAGTAAATTTCACCTCTCTAGACACTCAACTCTCTTTGCTCACATCCCATCACCTAACGTAGTGGTTACAGATTGTACTTGAGTGGTTAAGGCTGAACTTCATGTCCCAACATTTAGAGAAGCAATTCAAAGCAGATAGTGAGCAATTCAGCCAGGGCCTATTTACCCTAGTCATTTATTTTAAAACCCTAACACTAAAACCAGACCATTTTAAATGGTAGATAAAAGGCAGTGAAATTGATGAATGCCTTTTGGCAAGTACAGTTGAGTTTCCAAGGGGTTTTATATATTATTGACACTGTCAGTGATTTCGGTGATTGTGGCTACAGCTGGGATGTTATTATTACCATGTTGCAATACTTCTGTTGGGAGGCTATTCCATGGTCACAGCTGGAAGTGTTAGTGGCATTTGATGTTCATGACCTGCAGTAATTGTACTATTTTATAAGAGTTCACAAAATCCACAGTCAAGAATTAAGCTGTGCCCAACCAAGTGACTTAGGCTAGTAGGCAAAAGAATGAACAGGAGTGGCCTCAGTCAGAATTCAATAGTTGCCACAAGAGACTGAGCAGGTCGTTGTGAGGGTAATGTTACCTCACAATGGCACCAATCCACACAGAAGTCTAGCGGTTGCTGTGTTGGCACTGATACATTTCCTTCAAGGCTGTCTTTGGGGTAGGAATTTTTTATGCCTTTAAGGCCAAGTTAATTCTATTCCACAAATGTATTGTGTGATGAATAACCCTTTTACTTTCTCTAAATTTATTTTTTTCAGACCATAAAAGTAATATATGATCTTTATGGGTAATCTGAACAACACAGCAAAGGATAAAGAATAAATTTGAAATCGCATTTAATCTCACCACTCAGAGGCAACCACTTTTAATATTTCTTTGGATGTCTTTTCAAATATACATGCATATATGTTTTAAAAATTGAATTAATGTTTTATACATAATTTTTAAAATTATTCCTTTACACACTTAAGACTAGGACTTAAGTAATGAACTGATTCATATAAAAACAGGAATCAGTGACATTCTTTTAAAATTCTGAAATAAAGAAGAATAAGTTAATTTATTACAAAAATATTCATCAGGCTTTTGACAAAAACAGTCTGTAAAATATGTTTCCTTTGGTGTGTTGCTTATAGGCAACCTTACAAGGCAAGGATCACACCTAGGTAGATCAAGCAGTTGCTTACCTTACATAGGACAACGGGGCATTGAGAGACAGCTGTAATATCCTTGCCTCCACAATACTTTCCTTGTTGACCATTTCTAGTTATCTAAATTCAGTCCTGAGGCATCAGTCTTTTAGAGCACAACAACAGTGTATGCAGAAATCCTTTGTTGAAAAGCAACCGTTTTTAGTGGGGTAGGGCAAGTATTATATTATCAGTTACTGCCACTGGCTATTTGGCCAATGGCTTCTGAGATTTTGGAAAGCAGAGAGCAGAAAACTGAGCAAAAGGATCTCAGGCAGGCAGTTGGTGATGAGGGAAATGAGGAATATGACTGGCGCATAGGCTGCAATTTATATGTGTGTATACATGTGTTACCAAAGTCATAGGATTGTCCAGGTCATCAGCTAAGTGCTGGATTTCATGTCTACATATATATATATATATATATACTCCTAGCACAACAAACACTCATCAGAGTGTTGTAGCCCAGCACAAGTCAGAAGGTACACACGCCGACCTCCTTGTTCTGAATAATAGTTATCTTCTCAGAGTAATATAAGCATTATCGTTGAATCTCCCCTCACTCTCACACCTACTATTTAAAATACATTGTCATGATTTGTTAATTTTACCTAAGTAATGATCCCTTCTTACTAATTACTAGGGCCTTATCATCTTTCACCTGGCCTGTTAGAATAGGCCCCTCATTAGTCTCCCTCCTTCTAATATTTCCTCTATCAAATATTTCTACACATAATAATGCATTAATATTCTCAACAAACTGTTTAGTCTGCTGATCAAAACTGGCAGTAGCTCTTCATTGCTAATAATAATAATACCAAAGAGCTTAACTTAAGAACTGAGATCCTGGACTTCCCTGGTGGCGCAGTAGTTAAGAATCCGCCTGCCAATGCAGGGGACACCGGTTCGAGCCCTGGTCCAGGAAGATCCCACGTGCTGCGGAGCAACTAAGCATGCAAGCCACAGCTATTGAGCCTGTGTGCCACAACTACTGAAGCTCACGTGCCTGGAGCCCATGCTTCTCAATGAGAGTAGCCACTGCAATGAGAAGCCCGCGCACCGCAACGGAAAGCAGCCCCCGCTCGCCGCCTCTAAAGCCTGCGCACAGCAGTGAAGACCAGCGCAGCATAAATAAATTTATTAAGAAAGTTTTTTAAAAATAAATAAGATGCTCTACAATATAACTCAAATCTCTCTCCCCAGACTTAATCTCTAATTGCTTTATGGCATTCTCTACTTCTGTTTACTTGGTCTAACTTCTGTATCCTGTACTTTCTATCCTCTGTAACTTAGCACACATTGATCCTACTTTTTTTACTCCTCTCACCATTATTGTTTGTTAAAAGTATTTCTACATTAAAAGTGAAAATTAAATCATTTATTTTCTGAAGTCAAAAAGTGAACTGCAAATGCCATATGATATCACTTATATGTGGAATCTAAAATATGACACAAATTAACTTATCTATGAAACAGAAACAAACTCCCAGACACAGAGAACAGAAATTGTGGTTGGCAAGGGGGAGGGGGGCATGGTGGAGGGATGGATTGGATGTTTGGGATTAGCAGATACAAACTAGTATATATAGAATGGATAAACAACAAGGTCCTACTGTATAGCACAAGGAACTATATTCAATATCCTGTAATAAACCATAATGGAAAATAATATGAAAAAGAATATATATATATATATATATATACACACATATATGTATGTATAATTGAATCACTTTGCTGTACAGCATTTATTAACACAACATCGTTAATCTATTTGTAATTAGTTACTATTTGTAATCTAACATTTGTAAAACTATATTTCAATCAAATACATTTTTTAAAAAGTGAAACCAAAAGAAAAGTTTTATATTTTAGCTCCTACATTGAGATCTTTGACACATTTTGAGTTAATTTTTGTATATGGTGTGAGATCTTTGTCTGACTTCATTCTTTCTTTTCTGAATATCATAAAGAAAATATTATTCTTTCTCCATTGAATTATCTTGTTAACCTTGTTGCAAATAGATTAACCAGTATGGTGAGTTTCTTTCTGGACTCTCATTTCAGTTCCATTGATCTATAAATTGATCCTCATGCTAGTATTAATATAGCTTTGTATTCTAACCTGAATCATAAAAACAAAGTTATCGTCCTTCTTCAATTCTCAGACTTCAGCCAGTTTACAGACCCAGAACTCTTCGGGTGAAGGGGAGGCCAGTCCCCCTTGATGAAGGACCCCAGTATAGTATCGAAAATTTAAGCGGTTAATCTTTCTCCCAGACTTTCCCAAAGGCAACACCTATCTTATGCCAGGGTGACTGTACACTGCGGAAGGGAAATAATCAGAACTTTAAGAGACTATCAAACACTGCTCTGAAATGACACTAATTCCTGGAAAACCAAAACATCACTGTGAGCCTCCAGTCAGAGTTGGGGCTTACAGAGGTCAGGCAATCAATGGAGTTTCAGAGGTCAGGCAATCAATGGAGTTTTAGCTATGTCCTTCTTTCTGGGCTGTGGCCAATGGTTTGGCTATACAGTCAGGGACTTGGAAGGCACATGATTTGAAAATTGATGATGCTTTCTTACTGTGATCCTGCCATTTTTCTAAAGCAAATACACCTTGTGTTGCTGTAAGTCTGCTTAATTTCCAGAGTTCGGCAAAAGCTGATTTCTGCCAGTGTTCTCATTGCTCTTATGGGAGAGGACTTTGAGAGGTACTTATCATGACATTCCTTCTGATGCCTTGAACCTACCATTTCTACTACTGAAATTATATATATGTTAATTAGATACAAATTAATTAATTTTTAAGAATGGGGAACTAGAAGCAGAGAAAGACCATGAAAACTATAGGCAAAAGAGAAAAGTTGCAAAGTGTGTATGAAAGCATGAGTTCTTTATGAGTACATGTAATAGGGGAGTTGAATAAATTAGAGTATAGCCAATCTTTTTTATACTATATGTGTAATTAATGGTTAACTCTTTCTGGCTGTGAAATATATTAATAGCCTTAGAGTTACACTTTATATTATGGGATGAGCCTATGTTCTATATTCTATTTAAAAAGTGGAGGGAGAGGTAAACAGTCATTTGAAGCTAAAATGTAAGCCTTTGTAAGTTATCCAGAAAACTGAGGTATGGGTGACTAGATATGACTAAACTCTAGATAAAAGTTGCCTATTTAAGCACTCTTAGGGAAATGCTTGATTATGAATGTGTAAAGTTTATAGTCAAAAATATTTGCGGAGGCTTCCGGGAAGATGGCGGAAGAGTAAGACGCATAGATAACCTTCCTCCCCACAGATACACCAGAAATACATCTACACGTGCAACAACTCCTACAGAACACCTACTGAACGCTGGCAGAAGACCTCAGACCTCCCAAAAGGCAAGAAACCCCCCACGAACCTGGGTAGGGCAAAAGAATAAACAGAGACAAAAGGATAGGGACGGGCCCTGCACCAGTGGGAGGGAGCTGTGAAGGAGGAAAGGTTTCCACACGCTAGGAAGCCCCTTCGCGGGCGGAGACTGCGGGAGGCGGAGCGGGGAGCTTCGGGGCCGCGGAGGAGAGCGCAGCCACAGGGGCGCCGAGGGCAAAGCGGAGAGATTCCCGCACAGAGGATCGGCGCCGACCTGCACTCACCTGCCTGAGAGTCTTGTCTGCTTACCCGCCGGGGCACGCGGGGCTGGGAGCTGAGGCTCGGGCTTCAGTCGGAGGCAGGGAGAGGACTGGGGTTGGCGGCGTGAACACAGCCTGCAGGGGGTTAGTGCGCCACGGCTAGCCGGGAGGGAGTCCAGGAAAAGTCTGGACCTGCCGAAGAGGCAAGAGACTTTTTCTTCCCTCTTTGTTTCCTGGTGCGCGAGGAGAGGGGATGAAGAGCGCTGCTTAAAGGAGCTCCAGAGGCGGGCGCGAGCTGCGGCTAAAAGCGCGGACCCCAGAGACGGGCATGAGACGCTAAGGCTGCTGCTGCCACCACCAAGAAGCCTGTGTGCGAGCACAGGTCACTATCCACATCCCCCTTCCGGGGAGCCTGTCCAGTCCGCCAATGCCAGGGTCCCGGGATCCGGGGACAAGTTCCCAGGGAGAACGCACGGCGCGCCTCAGGCTGGTGCAACGTCACGCTGGCCTCTGCTGACGCAGGCCCGCGCCGCACTCCGTGCCCCTCCCTCCGCCCGGCAGGAGTGAGCCAGAGCCCCCGTATCAGCGGCTCCTTTAACCCCGTCCTGTCTGAGCGAAGAACAGATGCCCTCCGGCGACCTACACGCAGAGGCAGGGCCAGATCCAAAGCTGAGCCCCTGGGAGCTGTGCGAACAAAGAAGAGAAAGGGAAATCTCTCCCAGCAGCCTCAGAAGCAGCGGATTAAAGCTCCACAATCAACTTGATGTACCCTGCATCTGTGGAATACATGAATAGACAACGAATCATCCCAAATTGAGGAGGTGGACTTTGAGAGCAAGATTTATGATTTTTTCCCCTTTTCCTCTTTTTGTGAGTGTGTATGTGTATGCTTCTGTGTGAGATTTTGTCTGTATAGCTTTGCTTCCACGATTTGTCCTAGGGTTCTATCCATCCGTTTTTGTTTTTTCTTTTTTTCTCTTAATAATTAGTTTTTTATTTTAATAACTTTATTATATTTTATCTTACTTTATTTTACTTTATCTTCTTTCTTTCCTTTTTCCTTCCTTCCCTCGTTCCTTCCTTCCTCCCTCTCTCCCTCCTTTCTTTCTTGCTTTCTTTCTACTTCTACTAATTCTTTCTTTCTACTTTTTCTCCCTTTTATTCTGAGCTGTGTGGATGAAGGGCTCTTGGTGCTGCAGCCAGGAGTCAGTGCTGTGCCTCTGAGGTGGGAGAGCCAACTTCAGGACACTGGTCCACAGCAGACCTCCCAGCTCCACACAATATCAAACGGCAAAAATCTCCCAGAGATCTCCATCTCAACACCAGCACCCAGCTTCACTCAAAACCAGCAAGCTACAGTGCTGGACATCCTATGCCAAACAACTAGCAAGACAGGAACACAACACCACCCATTAGCAAAGAGGCTGCCTAAAGGCATAATAAGTTCACAGAAACCCTCAAAACACACCACTGGCTGTGGTCCTGCCCACCAGAAAGACAAGATCCAGCCTCATCCACCAGAACACAGGCACTAGTCCCCTCCACCAGGAAGCCTACACAACCCACTGAACCAACCTTAGCCACTGGGGACAGACACCAAAAACAACAGGAACTACAAACCTGCAGCCTGAAAAAAGGAGACCCCAAACACAGTAAGATAAGCAAAATGAGAAGACAGAAAAACACATAGCAGATGAAGGAGCAAGATAAAAACGCACCAGACCTAACAAATGAAGAGGAAATAGGCAGTCTACCTGAAAAACAATTCAGAATAATGATAGTAAAGATGATCCAAAATCTTGGAAATAGAATAGACAAAATGCAAGAAACAGTTAACAAGGAACTAGAAGAAATAAAGATGAAACAAGCAATGATGAACACCACAATAAATGAAATTAAAAGTACTCTAGATGGGATCAATAGCAGAATAACTGAGGAAGAAGAACAGATTAGTGACCTGGAAGATAAAATAGTGGAAATAACTATTGCAGAGAAGAATAAAGAAAAATGAATGAAAAGAACTGAGGACAGTCTCAGAGACCTCTGGGACAACATTAAACGCACCAACATTCGAATTATAGGGGTTCCAGAAGAAGAAGAGAAAAAGAAAGGGACTGAGAAAATATTTGAAGAGATTATAGTTGAAAACTTCCCTAATATGGGAAAGGAAATCGTTAATCAAGTCCAGGAAGCACAGAGAGTCCCATACAGGATAAATTCAAGGAGAAATACGCCAAGACACATATTAATCAAACTGTCAAAAACTAAATACAAAGAAAGCATATTAAAAGCAGCAAGGGAAAAACAACAAATAACACACAAGGGAATCCCCATAAGGTTAACAGCTGATCTCTCAGCAGAAACTCTACAAGCCAGAAGGGAGTGGCAGGACATACTGAAAGTGATGAAGGAGAAAAACCTGCAACCAAGATTACTCTACCCAGCAAGGATCTCATTCAGATTTGATGGAGAAATTAAAACCTTTACAGACAAGCAAAAGCTGAGAGAGTTCAGCACCACCAAACCAGCTTTACAACAAATGCTAAAGGAACTGCTCTAGACAAAAACACAAGAGAAGGAAAAGTCCTATAATAACGAACCCAAAACAATTTAGAAAATGGGAATAGGAACATACATATCGATAATTACCTTAAATGTAAATGGACTAAATGCTCCCACCAAAAGACACAGATTGGCTGAATGGATACAAAAACAAGACCCATATATATGCTGTCTACAAGAGACCCACTTCAGACCTAGAGACACATACAGACTGAAAGTAAGGGGATGGAAAAAGATATTCCATGCAAATGGAAACCAAAAGAAAGCGCTGGAGCAGCAATTCTCATATCAGACAAAATAGACTTTAAAATAAAGACTATTAGAAGAGACAAAGAAGGACAGTGTATAATGATCAAGGGATCAATCCAAGAAGAAGATATAACAATTGTAAATATTTACACCCAACATAGGAGCACCACAATACATAAGGCAAATACTAACAGCCATAAAAGGGGAAATCGACAGTAACACATTCATAGTAGGGGACTTTAACACCCCACTTTCACCAATGGACAGATCATCCAAAATGAAAATAAATAAGGAAACACAAGCTTTAAATGATACATTAAACAAGATGGACTTAATTGATATTTATAGGACATTCCATCCAAAAACAACAGAATACACATTTTTCTATAGTGCTCATGGAACATTCTCCAGGATAGATCATATCTTGGGTCACAAATCAATCCTTGGTAAATTGAAGAAAATTGAAATTGTATCAAGTATCTTTTCCCACCACAACTCTATGAGACTAGATATCAATTACAGGAAAAGATCTGTAAAAAATACAAACACATGGAGGCTAAACAATACACTACTTAATAACGAAGTGATCACTGAAGAAATCAAAGAGGAAATTAAAAAATACCTAGAAACAAATGACAATGGAGACACGACAACCCAAAATCTATGGGATGCAGCAAAAGCAGTTCTAAGAGGGAAGTTTATAGCAATACAATCCTACCTTAAGAAACAGGAAACATCTCGAATAAACAACCTAACCTTGCACCTAAAGCAAGTAGAGAAAGAAGAACAAAAAGACCCCAAAGTTAGCAGAAGGAAAGAAATTGTAAAAATCAGATCAGAAATAAATGAAAAAGAAATGAAGGAAGCAATAGCAAAGATCAATAAAACTAAAAGCTGGTTCTTTGAGAAGATAAACAAAATTGATAAACCATTAGCCAGACTCATCAAGAAAAAAAGGGAGAAGACTCAAATCAATAGAATTAGAAATGAAAAAGGAGAAGTAACAACTGACACTGCAGAAATACAAAAAATCATGAGGGATTACTACAAGCAACTGTATGCCAACAAAATGGACAACCTGGAAGAAATGGACAAATTCTTAGAAATGCACAAACTACCAAGACTGAATCAGGAAGAAATAGAAAATATGAACAGACCAATCACAAGCACTGAAATTGAAACTGTGATGAAAAATCTTCCAACAAACAAAAGCCCAGGACCAGATGGCTTCACAGGCGAATTCTATCAAACATTTAGAGAAGAGCTAACACCTATTCTTCTCAAACTCTTCCAAAATATAGCAGAGGGAGGAACACTCCCAAACTCATTCTACGAGGCCACCATCACCTTGATACCAAAACCAGACAAGGATGTCACAAAGAAAGAAAACTACAGGCCAATATCACTGATGAACATAGATGCAAAAATCCTCAACAAAATACTAGCAAACAGAATCCAACAGCACATTAAAAGGATCATACACCATGATCAAGTGGGGTTTATTCCAGGAATGCAAGGATTCTTCAATATACGCAAATCTATCAATGTGATTAACCATATTAACAAATTGAAGGAGAAAAACCATATGATCATCTCAATAGATGCAGAGAAAGCTTTTGACAAAATTCAACACCCATTTATGATAAAAACCCTGCAGAAAGTAGGTGTAGAGGGAACTTTCCTCAATATAATAAAGGCCGTATATGACAAGCCCACAGCCAACATCATCCTCAATGGCGAAAAACTGAAAGCATTTCCACTAAGGTCAGGAACAAGACAAGGTTGCCCACTCTCACCACTCTTATTCAACATAGTTTTGGAAGTTTTAGCCACAGCAATCAGAGAAGAAAAGGAAATAAAAGGAATCCAAATCGGAAAAGAAGAAGTAAAGCTGTCACTGTTTGCAGATGACATGATACTATACATAGAGAATCCTAAAGATGCTACCAGAAAACTACTAGAGCTAATCAATGAATTTGGTAAAGTAGCAGGATACAAAATTAATGCACAGAAATCTCTGGCATTCCTATATACTAATGATGAAAAATCTGAAAGTGAAATCAAGAAAACACTCCCATTTACCATTGCAACAAAAAGAATAAAATATCTAGGAATAAACCTACCTAAGGAGACAAAAGACCTGTATGCAGAAAATTATAAGACACTGATGAAAGAAATTAAAGATGATACAAACAGATGGAGAGATATACCATGTTCTTGGATTGGAAGAATCAACATTGTGAAAATGACTCTACTTCCCAAAGCAATCTATAGATTCAATGCAATCCCTATCAAACTACCACTGGCATTTTTCACAGAACTAGAACAAAAAATTTCACAATTTGTATGGAAACACAAAAGACCCCGAATAGCCAAAGCAATCTTGAGAACAAAAAATGGAGCTGGAGGAATCAGGCTGCCTGACTTCAGACTATACTACAAAGCTACAGTAATCAAGACAGTATGGTACTGGCACAAAAACAGAAAGATAGATCAATGGAATAGGATAGAAAGCCCAGAGATAAACCCATGCACATATGGTCACCTTATCTTTGATAAAGGTGGCAGGAATATACAGTGGAGAAGGGACAGCCTCTTCAATAAGTGGTGCTGGGAAAATTGGATAGGTACATGTAAAAGTATGAGATTAGATCACTCCCTAACACCATACACAAAAATAAGCTCAAAATGGATTAAAGACCTAAATGTAAGGCCAGAAACTATCAAACTCTTAGAGGAAAACATAGGCAGAACACTCTATGACATAAATCACAGCAAGATCCTTCTTGACCCATCTCCTAGAGTAATGGAGATAAAAACAAAAATAAACAAATGGGACCTAATGAAACTTAAAAGCTTTTGCACATCAAAGGAAACCAAAAACAAGACCAAAAGACAACCCTCAGAATGGGAGAAAATATTTGCAAATGAAGCAACTGACAAAGGATTAATCTCCAAAATTTATAAGCAGCTCATGCAGCTGAATAACAAAAAAACAAACAACCCAATCCAAAAATGGGCAGAAGACCTAAATAGACATTTCTCCAAAGAAGATATACAGACTGCCAACAAACACATGAAAGAATGCTCAACATCATTAATCATTAGAGAAATGCAAATCAAAACTACAATGAGATATCATCTCACACCAGTCAGAATGGCTATCATCAAAAAATCTACAAACAATAAATCCTGCAGAGGGTGTGGAGAAAAGGGAACCCTTTTGCATTGTTGGTGGGAATGTAAATTGATACAGCCACTATGGAGAACAGTATGGAGGTTCCTTAAAAATCTACAAATAGAACTACCATATGACCCAGCAATCCCACTACTTGGACATATACCCTGAGAAAACCATAATTCAAAAATGTTCATTGCAGCTCTATTTACAGTAACCTGGAGCCTAAGTGTCCATCGTCGGATGAATGGGTAAAGAAGATGTGGCACATATATACAATGGAATATTACTCAGGCATAAAAAGGAACGAAATTGAGCTATTTTTACTCAGGTGGATAGACCTAGAGTCTGTCATATAGAGTGAAGTAAATCAGAAAGAGAAAGACAAATACCATATGCTAACACATATATATGGAATTTAAGAAAAAAAAAATGTCATGAAGAACCTAGAGGTAAGACAGGAATAAAGACACAGACCTACTAGAGAATGGACTTGAGGATATGGGGAGGGGGAAGGGTGAGGTGTGTTAGGGCGAGAGAGAGACATGGACATATATATACTAACAAACGTAAGGTAGATAGCCAGTGGGAAGCAGCCGCATGGCACAGGGAAACCGGCTCGGTTCTTTGGGGGGGGAGGGAGGGAGACACAAGAGGGAAGAGATATGGGAATATATGTATATGTATAACTGATTCACTTTGTTATAAAGCAGAAACTAACACACCATTGTAAAGCAATTATACTCCAATAAAGAGGTTAAAAAAATTTGTATCATAGAATATTTCTGAGTAAAGCAATTGTCAGCATATAATCCTGATAAGAATGTTATAGAAGAATTTTAATTATTATGACAAAAAAATCCATAGTAATATAATTCATTAAAGTACAGAATCAATCAAATAAAGGAAGTATTCTAATTTTCATAGTTGGATATAAATTAAAGATTTTATGTAATAGAACTCAATTTCTTTTAAAAATTATTTTGGAGAAGTAATTTGAATTCTTTGGAAGATTTGTGAGTGTACATATTCTTCTCTCTCTCTCTCTCTCTCACTCTCTCTCTTTTTTGCTACTAATATATTATATTTAATACATAATTTGAATATAATGATATTGAACCTAGTAATTATATAAGGAATATGTATTTGAAAGAAATGTGTTTTGTTCAATTCTGTTGTTATTAGTCTCTTTGGGGTTTGTTCCCCATTTTATGTTTAGTGGTAATAATACAGGAAAACATCATTCAGATGGCCCATTGGCTCTTCTAAAATTTTAGGGAGCAAATAATCCCACAAACAACTCTGTAGGAGATGTGTGAGGCAAACTTACTGCCTAATAAGGAGGTAGGCAGCTAGAGTGTTTTGAGTGCCTACTACATGAGAGCACGGCACTTTTCATGTTTTCCAATATTAAAGTCAAGGAACTTTTTCTTGTGCTTTTCTATATAATCTCAGGTCTGAATTCTCCTCTTTTCACTTATTTCCTTTCACCTGTGTATTAGTCAAAGAAATATGCTCTCTAACTACTTCAGCCAGCACTGTCAATCTGGTGCATTGCTTCAGCCAATAAATACAAACTATAGAGAACATAGTTATTTGAGACATGTACAAAATTTACTTTGCTCATTATATTTTTTCCTCCTTTTCTACTCTTCCTTTAGGAGACTGATTTCTCTGTCTCTTTTTTCCTTGTCCTCTCTCTCTCTCTCTTTTGTCATTCTTCCCTTCTTCCTTTCTTTTCTTCTTTCCCTCCCTCCCTCTTTCCTTCCTTCCTCCCTTCCATCCGTGTTCAGTGTGTTTGTTATGTGTTTCTGTGTTTGCATATGTGTATATTAACATTCTCTTTAATTTTCACCTTTCTGTTTTCTTAGAGGACCCAGTAGGATATCTGAGATTTTTTTTTTTTTCTTTCTCTGCATTATTATCACAAAACGCTAAAAAAGAGAGGAAAACCAAGAAGGCCTCCAGAACTACGGAAGCTGATCTTTAGAGAATTTTTCTCGTGGAGCACTAGAGGTGAGTGAATGGAAGCAAATTACTTTCTTCCTCTTCTCTTTCCACTTTAATCTTGGTCAACCTTAAATACACACAGAGCTTAAGTTTAAAAGCCCAGCGTCTCCGTCCAATTAGGGTTTCTGTGAGAGAGATTTGCCGATGCCTCCAAGTCCCTTTATGATGATCTCAGGGTTATCTAAAAATCCAAAGATTCTGATGTCGTGCTTTTTCAGGAAGTAGTGAAAAGTATCTTGTGCTGATTGGAATGTGTGCACAAAAGGGAGAGAGGGTTAAGCACTTTGGGGCAGAGCAAAGGATGAGATTAACTGAACTCTGCTTCTCTCCGGTGGCTACAGGGGCAGTTGTTTTCAACAGAGCTCACAAAACAGACTACAGAATAAGACTATACCTTTAAAAATTATTGCAAAGGTCCATCCAAATCCCACAATGAAGTGTGTGTCTGAGCCACTTCTACTTAGATTTTTAGCCCAGAAGATGCTGCTAATCTTTCAGTGAGAAATGAAATATTTTATTTATATTTAGATAGCATGAATGCTTAAAATACATCAGGAATTATGATCAACATTCACAACTGATTAATTTGCCATTGCTGTTTTTTATTTTAAAAAATTTGAAGTCATTTTATTTTAAACATTCTTCAAAATTTAGAGAGAAACAAACATTTACCAAAAAATTTATCCAGAGTAATAAAACCAATCTAGAATTTTGGTATACTTTCTTCCAAAATTATATCCTATATATTTATATTTAACTTTTTCTTTATTGGATTTCTCCATAATGCAGTATTATACCTACTTATTGTATAATAAATGAAATAATACAGGGCTAAGGTGTATAAAGACAAAGCTAAACATGTTCTCTGACCTCCCCTGTGCTTCTCCAGTCTCACCACCGAGTAACCAACATAAAAAATGTCTCACATAGGGCTTCCCTGGTGGCGCAGTGGTTGAGAGTCCGCCTGCTGATGCAGGGGACGCAGGTTCGTGCCCCGGTCCGGGAAGATTCCACATGCCGTGGAGCAGCTGGGCCTGTGAGCCATGGCCGCTGAGCTTGCGCGTCCGGAGCCTGTGCTCCGCAACGGTAGGGGCCACAACAGTGAGAGGCCCGCGTACCGCAAAACAAAACAAAACAAAACAAATGTCTCACATATTCTTCAACACATGTTTTTATACGAATATACCTTGTGCTTATTTTTACTGATATAATCATACTACACCCATCAATCTGCAACTTTCTAATTTCACTTAAGGTAACATAATCCTCCAAGTCAGTACACATAATTCTAATTATGTCATATTATACTCCTTTATATATATGTGCTTACATAGACATATATTTAAACAAACAAGAAGAGGATATATCATGTGACTTTGTTTTTAAGGGCTTTTTTCTTTTGCTTCTCATTCTCCTTCTATTTCCTCTGCATTTCTACCATTTTTGCCTACCTCCCAGATATATAGAAACAAAGTGGTAATAACCCTTGAATGTGATGGTATCACGATAACCCATGGTTGATTGAAATGTACAGCAGGTTTTAGGTGAGGCTTTGGCACTAATAGTCTGAATACCAAGAATGCTCTACTTTAATGACCCAGGAAGGTAAAGAGGATTAATGAACGTGACAATTATCTCATACATATGCTGGAGCAATAAGATCCTCCCATGAATTCTACAAGCATTTGAGTTGAATACATATTAAGACTCCAAACGAAGAAAACCACTGGCATTTTTGAGCCTGACTGAAAGATAGTCCCTAGAAACAATTAAACTTGCATATAAGACTTTGTGTAAGGATTAGAAATGGGACCAGGGCAGAGAAAAAGTAGAACTTTTCAGTTTATGTGGCTGGTCCACAATCTTCCCACCAGTGTGACTCTATTGCTTCCTTCTGATCTAGAAATTTTCTTTACAGAGCTAAGGACATTGCCAACTTTAGCCTAAGGTACATAAACCAAGGTTACTCTGAAATAAAAGTAGGGCAGAGAGTGAGAATAAGTATATAAAAAATTCTTGTGTCTTCCACCTCAAGTTAAGGCTCAAAATTCAGTCCTCATTACCAGAGATTTCCATTTAGTCCAGAAGAAATGAAATAACAAGCGCATATTTAAACAGTTTAGCCATAAGTTTCTAGGTCATAGACGCACATACTATGTAACAATGGACACATTATCTCAGGTTCAGACGGTGTTAGGTTAAGATAGGGAAGAAGCAAAAAAACTTGTGGCACAAGAGTAGAAGAAATATTTGGATATAGGTAGAAGAACTATTTGAACCTATGTTAAAGATTTACATGGATTTCTCCTTGGTCTTCATAGATGCAGAGAGACTCTAATTAATCTAGGATTTTGTTGTTTTTGTTCTTTTTTATGATAGATTTACCTGGGTTTGGAGTATTGGTCTCACAATTATTTTTTCCCATTCTTGCAAGTTTAGGAGAGTAGATGCTGATATAATTGTTTATGTTCAATCTTCAATTTCTTTACTGAGGTGAAAAGAACTCAATAAATACTCATGTTCTTAGTATTTCCTATGTCTTTTACTTTCTGTCCATTCTCTTGGACAATTGCTTTTTCTTTATGAAAAATTTAGCAAATGTTTGAAGAAACATGTGTTGTATTTTTCACTCCTTTACCTGTAGGTATTATGCTTGCTGAATAATTTAAAGGTAAAATCAAAACTTATAACCATCAATGATAAAATACAGCTGAATTGTGCTTAGTTTTACTTTGAACAAAGAAATAAATTATGGCTAAAAATGGGGCAAAATTTAACTATGACAAAATTAAACAAAATTCCACATTAGGCATGGCTAAGTAGATTAAGACAAGTGATTATGATTTTAATATCTTTCTGATTAGAAATACTTGTGATATAACCTTCAGGAAATTAATTTAC
The DNA here is from genome assembly GCF_000442215.2 of Lipotes vexillifer. NCBI lineage: Eukaryota > Metazoa > Chordata > Mammalia > Artiodactyla > Lipotidae > Lipotes > Lipotes vexillifer. The sequence goes on from NW_006780227.1 coordinate 603,773, forward strand.
CAGAGCTTTACAATATTTGTGGGTTTTTTCCACCTAAATCCAACCACCAAATGTGCTTTAAATATTATTAATGAAAGAACTTGTGTTAAGTCGTAGATAATAGCCTTTAATTTATCCTATTTTAGTCAACTCTTATTTTTCTCAACCATAAAGAGAAGTTATGTTTCTAGATTGTCTCATAGGTTCTTCCTAAAATCAAAGTATTACGTCTCATTTTTAATCTTTAGACAAATTCTGTTGCTTCTATTTCCACAATGCCTTGACTCATTTCTATAACCCTGTGCATTTTCTTAAGTTTGGGACTCTTACCTGTATTTTTCAATAAATATTATTATAACTTATTTCCCTGTCTCCAGTAAGCCCTCATTTTAATTGTACCATCTATTTCTAACACATTTTTGTTTTTAATACAAAAATTTGATAATATCACTGTTAGTCATTTCTTTAAACATTAATAGTGAAGTTCACCAGTTTAATTTAATTTTATCATGTAGGAAAATGACTACAATTCATGCAACCCTTTTAGGATTCTATAATTTCTATAAGCAGAAATGGTAATGGTTAAAACATTCTTGGATAGAAAAAGTTGTAAACTTCCAATTATATAGTCTAGGTGTTGATAACCAATATTCCTTGTAAATTTGGAGTTACTGGGACAAAATCAATACCTAATTTTAATTAATAACTGGCTAATATGAGGTTTCTGTTTTATGTTTTTCAAAGCTTAATGCAATAAATTTTCCACTTTGATGTTCTTTGACATTTTGCAAATTAAATGGAGCCTTAAATATGATCCTCTTCAGTACAAAAGTGGACAGAATCCTTTGTGACTACTTTATTAACTTCTGTCAGAGCACTCAAATCATGATCCCACAAGACAACTGTTCGTTTGACAGATGATGATGATTATTATTATATTTAAGATCCATAGTGCTTTAAACTTTGTTTCATGGAATGGTGAATAAGCACACATAAATGAAGCCTCAGTCAGAGATTTTAAATGGAGGAAGAATAAAGCTTATTATGATGCTATCCTTTTATTGAAATTGTACAACCACTACTTTAAACCAGTTAGAATTGTACTTTCAAAGTGCAGATCAGGGCTTCCCTGGTGGCGCAGTGGTTGAGAGTCTGCCTGCCGATGCAGGGGACACGGGTTCGTGCCCAGGCCTGGGGGGATCCCACATGCCCCGGAGCGGCTGGGCCCGTGAGCCATGGCCGCTGAGCCTGCGCGTCTGGAGCCTGTGCTCCGCAATGGGAGAGGCCACAACAGTTAGAGGCCCGTGTACCGCAAAAAAAAAAAACAAAAAACAGTGCAGATCATTCTATGATTCTGACATCCACAAATAATAATAATAATGATGATAATATAATAATAGTAACAATAATAACAAAATAGTCATAATGACGCAGTGCTTACTAAGTGCTACATACCATTCTGAGTGATTTACATGCATTAACTAGTTTAAACCTTACCAAAACCCTAAGAATTAGGTACTATTATTAGTCCCTGTTGCAGCTGTGGGAAATGAGGGGCAACTTTATCAAGTAATATTTCCCCAAATCACAGAGCTAGTGAATGGTGGAACTATGTTTTGCAACCAAACGATCTAGCTACAGAATCCATGATCTTGATCGGTATGACATACCTTCTTGTAACTCAACTTTTAAGATCATACTGTGCAAAAGGAGTTATGCAAGACAATTGGGGATTGTAAGAATCCTACAACATGCTCTCTTAGTTTTAAAAACTGAAATCTAGTTTACGAAACGTCAGAATATCTGGCCATATAAATGAGACTAAAAGGTAAAAAATAGCTCTCCAAGAGTGTTGTGCATTTTTGCAATCTTATGACTTTATTCATGCTACTCTACATTCTATATAGCAATCTGTATGTTCTCTATATTCTGTATTCTTTCTGTGCTATTTTCCTCTAAGAATCCTTCATGTATAATGACCAGTTTACGTAAAGTTGTTTCTGTTCCTCCTAATAGCAGAATGCACTCTTTTTTTGTGATCCCATTGTACCTGGTATTTTTACTTCTATTTAGGACTTTGGGCCTACTATGTGCCAGACACCATTTCCACAAATGAAAGCTAGAAGTAGCAATAGAGCAACACATTAGTAATAATCCTAGTAGAGAAGTTCATGAAAAGACATATTTGTTGGCCTGGCAGTTAATGGTGGCAAATTGAACACATTTATTAGCCTCCATTTCCTCCAATGTCTTTGGTAAAACAAGAGAAAGATGTTTCCCTAAAAAAAAGAGTGGAGAGTGGAGGGGCTGGTGATGGATAAATCCACAAAATTAAAATGAATATAAAAATAGAAAAAAAAATTTGAAACTTGAACACAGATAGATGAATGGTCACTGTCAGAAGATTTCAGAAAGATGAATCCAGTAGTCCCTTTGGTAAGAACCAAGAAGCCTATCAACACTTCCAAGGTTTACTATCTGACCTTTGAATTCCCCTGCTCTTCTAGTAGCATAATAAATATAATAAATACATAAATAGCATAATAAATAATATAATAAAATGTATTTTATTTCTATTTGTTCTAGAAATTCTGACTATTCCAATCACCTTAGCCTAATTTTCTGATTCTGAACTTAAATGGCAAATGGTTGAGAATTAAAGAAATAAAGTTTGTTAAAGCAACTTCAAAATGTAGTAATGGGAATTTTAAGTAAACTATTCATATTTTTTGTGAATTCTCACCCTCTCTTTAAAAATTATTTCTGTTTCTTCAGATATTCTATTGCTATTTTTTCAAGTAGATCATTAATATCTTTTAAACCTTGTAATGTAGTCATATTACATTGTTATTAGGCATAAGTACATATTAACACCTAATAACAGTAGCAATATTGACAATAATAATAATAATAATATAGTTGTGAGTAGCATATAATACTGCAGTTCTCAAATACATAAAGCAAAAAATTGGCAGAAATAAAGTTAAAAAAATATAGAAAAATCCACAATTGTAGTTGGAGGCTTTAACTTTCATCAATAAGTAATTAATAGAACAAGTAGATAAGAAATCAGTAAGAATAAAGAATTGAACAACACTATCAATTAAGTTGACCTTATGAATGTTTACACAAATAGAGGTCAGTAACAGCAGAATATGAAATTTTTCTCAAATGTGAATAGAACACTGACTAATATTGACCATATGTTGGGCCAAAAACAATACTAAATATATTTCAAGTGATCAAAGTCATTCATACTGAGCATGTCCAAGGACCACCATTTGGTATTTAATTAAAAATTAATAATAATGAGATATTTGGAACTTAACAACCATACTGCTTACTAAGTAACCCAAGGGTCAAAGCGAAAAATCACAAGGAACTTTAGAATATAAATAATTAAATGATACCCAAAACACAACCTATAAAAATTGAAACAGATAGCTAGTGGGGACCTGCTGTATGGAGCAGGGAGCTCAACTCCGTGCTCTGTGGTAACCTAGATGAGCGGGAATGGGGTAGTGGGAGGGAGGTCCAAGAGAGAGGGGATATATATATACATAGAGCTGATTCACTTCGTTGTACAGCAGAAGCTAACACAACATTGTAAAGCAACTATATCGCAATTAAAAAAAAAAAATTCATGGGCAGCAGCTTAAACAGTCCTTAGAGATAAACTTTGTGACAACATTCTCCAGGTCAACCAACACCTCTGAGAACTCCTTTTTATTCTCCTCTGCTGGCACCTACTTCTCCTCTATATTCTTCATGTATCTTGGTATGTTTTAAGTCTCAATCCTAATCTCTTTTTCTTCTTATACTCTTCAATATCTAGGAGATCTAAAACATCTCCAGTTATTAAGGACTATCATTATTTTTCACTTGCAACGCAACTTCTTGAGCTCTAAACCCCAAAACGATATTTTTGTGAGCAAATACGATATCGTATTTATTGATGAATTAAAAATTAAAATATTTTGAATCATTTGAATATATGTTTAAAATAAAACATGACATTTTGGCCTACAGTCTTTTTTAAAATAATTTTTCTTCCAGTTTTACTGAGATGTAATTGACATACAGCACTGTATATGTTTAAGGTGTACAGCATGATGATTTGACTTACATCATGAAATGATTACCCCAATAGGTTTAATGAACATGCATCATTTCACATAGATACAAAAGAAAAGAAAAAGAAAAAAACTTTTCTTGTGATGAGAACTCTTAGGATTTACTCTCAGCAATTTTCGTATGTAACAGAGTTAATCATATTATTCATGTTGTACATTACACTGTAATTTTACATGATGATTTATCTTATAACTGGAAGCTTGTACATTTTGACTGCCTTCATCCAATTCCCCTCACCCGCACCTCCTGCTTCTGGTAACCACAAATCTGATCTTTTTTTCTATAAGTTTGCTTGTTTGTTTTTTAAACTATAATTGACCTTCAACACTATGTTAGTTCATGGTGCACAACACAGTAGTTAGATATTTCTATACCTCACAACAGCTTTTAATGTATCTTTTTATTTATTTATTTATTTATTTTTTATTTTTTTTATAATGTATCTTAACTAGGGGGGCTCGTAGCTCTCCAAAGTCAATTTATAATGAAACCTGATTTCACCATATTATTTACGTTTTTGTATTACCTTTATTCATTACTGTCCCTTTCATAAAACTGAGTCATCTATAATTGTATTTTCCCTGCATCTATTCATTCTCCTCATAATATAATCTCCAGATTAAAGGCAGGGTGATAATTGTAAAAATGTAAATCTGATCACCATTCTCCCTTGTTTCAATTATCACTGAGAGTTTTTTAAAATTCTGAGATAAGTAAACATTTGAAATGTTTAAGCAGAAATAAATAGACTTTGCAATGCTAAATGGAAGAAGACAGACAAGAAAAGTTTATTTCAGAGAGAAGTTATTTATGTGTGAATATTATAGAGATATTTATTTGAGCAGTAGCCCAGAAGATATATCCTATGTACTTTAAAAAAAACTTGACAATTTAATAGATAAATTAATATTAAGATTGAAAAATTAGAAGATCTTTCTATTAAAAAACAACTCTGAATAAGAATATAAAGGATTGAAAGGGCGAGTATACATATATTATATATATAATATATTATCAAAATATCATTTAGATACGAATAAGATGAAAATAAAAATGGGTATAAAATGTTTCAGAACAACATTGTAAGCCGATAAAAATAAAAATTGTGGTGCACACTAAGTTGTACCTCCCATGTCCCCATTGAGGATGGACTTGTAGCAGTTTCCTGCAGACAGGTTCCAGTTGTCAGCTACTTCAGGGTCTACCTTGGTGGCAGAGAGCAGCCTTTTGTAACAGCTCACACTTCCTAGGGTGATCCACATCCAATGACTGATAGAGAAGATGGTATCAGGGCATTCTGGAGAGAAACTAGGATGGGTCATATATGCTCCAGAGATCCACATGGAATTGCCTAAGTTATGTTAAGCTTATATCACAGTTCTGCCTCTCTCAATCCTGCTTTCCACCTTTCCTTCCACAGGTGTTGAGCCCTAAGAAATATCCTGCATGCTCAAGTCTGTATTAGTGACCAATTGCAAAAAGCCTAACTAACAAAAGATTACTCATAATTATGAGGAAATGGGAGCCTTTTCACTTTTTATACACTACTGATCCATTTTGCAGTGAGCATATTTTTCCACTTTCCTTTTTACATGTAATCATATAAGAGGATTACATTAGTCACATTCTTTATCATTATGTAAAAGTTTGGAAATTATAGACACAACTTTAAGCAGCAAAGAAAACTCCAACCATTTAATTAAAATGATCAATTCTACCTGACACTTTGAACAGAAAGAAATCAGAATTGAAACTAAAAATTATTTTGAAAATAATTATAATGGGCAGCATGTTGTCTACAAAAAGTTATGCCAGTTCTTCCAAAAGTGCACCTCATAGCAAATTCACAGACAAAAATTATTTTATTTTTAAAGAACACAAGTTGAAAATAATCAACTAAGCATCCAACCCGTAGAGTTAGGCAAAAAGTGTCTAAAAAAATAGGAAGAAGAAATAGACTATAGAGAAATCAAACCATCAAATCAGAAAAAAGGAGAAAAATACTATAAATATTTAAATAGACCCAAAATGTAGATATGATACATGGATATATATCATCAGGAAAAAACAATAATAAACAAGCATGTGACTTAGGGCTGTATATATGAAATGACTATAAACAAATAATTAACTTACAACTACATGCTAATAAATGTAGCAAGCTCTAATGGGCTTGCTACCAATGCACAAAGGGGGACTTCCCTTGTGGCTCAGTGGTTAAGAATCTGCCTGTTAATGCAGGGGACACAGGTTCGAGCCCTGGTCTGGGAAGATCCCACATTCCTCAGAGCAACTAAGCCCCTGCACCACTACTGCTGAAACTGCGCTCTAAAGCCCACAAGTCACAACTACTGAGCCCACGTGCCACAACTACTGAAGCCTGTGTGCCTAGAGCCCATGCTCTGCAACAAGAGAAACCACCACAGTGAGAAGCCCATGTGCTTCAAAGAAGAGTAGCTCCTGCTCACTGCAACTAGAGAAAGCCCGTGTGCAGCAATGAAGACCCCACACAGCCAAAAATAAATAAATAAATTTATTTTAAAAAAAAAGACAAAATAGGGGAAACTAACATGTAATGTTACCAAGTCCAAGCTTGTACTGCTCACCACAAGACAGGCCAATAAATCAAGAGACGAGTTTGTTGGGGCAAGGAATAGTGACTTTATTCGGAAAGCCAGCAGACCAGGGAGGTGGTGCACTAGTGTCCCAAAGAACCATCTTGCCCGGGTTTGGATGTTAGCTGCTTCTTTTATAGAACAAAGACGGGGAGGTGAGGTGTTAAAGTAAAAAGGTGACACGTTTTGCAAATATTTCCTGGTTCAGACAAACTGCAGACGGGATGTGTTAATTTCTTCTTTCCTTCAGCCATTCACAGGTGGGCCTGGTCAGGATGTTTCCTATGAGCTTAAACAAAGGTATTTTAGCTTAGCACTCAGACATGGGAGCCAGCGTTCCAGGGCATGGGCCATTATGTATACTTTAAGCTATAGGCAACATCTGTTTAGTGATTAACTTGTAGCAAAAGCAATAAATAGAATACAAAGATTAAAAGAAACAGATCCAATATGGAGTCAGATTTGTGTTTTTCCCACACTTATGACTATACATTTACTGGGCATGCTGGCATCTATGCTAAGTAATTTACATGCATTATACCACTTAATATGCTCAACCATCTGAAAGAGTAGGTTATTTCATTATCTCCACATTACATAAAATACTAAGGCTTAGCTAGTATGGACACTTGCCTAAGATTATAAGACTAAACTAAGAGTGAAATGGAATATAAATTCAGATTTTTCTGATTTTAAGGCTTAAACTATGAACTTCTGCATACTACTGACTCTAAGTATCAAAAATATAGTAAAATATCAAGTATCAAAAATATTGAGTATCAAAAATGATGAAATCACTGTGTGCTATTTTCTAAAAAGAATAATCCAACATTCAGGTAGCTGTTTGTATAATACTTCACATCAATATTTCAAAGGGAGAGAAATATTAACTCTACTTAACACATGCTAAGAAGGTTATTGGAAATATTTGAAATGCTTTTCTAGTTTATACAAAATGCTATTATTCTACAAAGCTATCAATAATCTAATTTAAGTTCTAGATAACATTATTTTAACCATGGGTTTTCTAGCACTTGGCACAATAGCTCTTTATCATTTGCTCATATCAGATAATATTACCTGCAATGATAAAATATAAGTGAATTTCCTATTAAAATTTATATTTCTTATATTCCCATATTTATTGTTTAATATCAGATATATCAAAAGAAAAGGAAAAAGCTATAATATTAAGAAAGGAAAATAGTATTATGATTATTTACAGGTGATACAATTCTTATCAGGGCAAAGCAAAGTAAATTAACTGGACAATTATTAGACTGAGTAAGAGAGTTTAATAAGATGACTGGTAAGAAAATAAATGTTCAAAAATTGAGTTTCTTAATGAAAGCAATAACCATATAGAAATATAATGAAAATAATTTTTTCACAGTGAAAAGAAAATCTGAAAATTCAAGATAATTAATAATCAATCATGTGGAGACCCTAGAGAAACAAAACCATCAAATTTTAATGAGGAAATAATAATAATAATGTATATCTTACACATATAAGATATATATTATATATATAATAAAATATATCTTTACCCATAAATATTACTTTTAGTAATCTTAGATATATAGTTATTCAATTGTACAACAGATTAGAGAAGAAGGTATAGAACTTCAGTTTGTGAGCTTGAGAAGGAACAGTTCTGTACTTCATGGTATACCCATCTTTATTAATATGTACATTGTATGTATATTTGTGTGTGTGTACACACAGACACAAACATATATGTATACAAATATACACACATGTATATGTGCCTATGATGTGTCTTTTTGGATTAACAAATTTTATAATTCAATATTATCTTTCAGTAACAAAATAAACGCTGCTGAAACTAGAAATAGTGATTTAGAACAGCAACAAAAGAATTTACCAAGAACAAAAAGTAAACAAACATTAAAGACATTAGGAAGGTTTCTTTTGAAAATATTATAAATGCTCTTTTACAAATAGTATGCAGTCTCTTGTCATGCTTGCTTATAACCCTCAATGGATCCCCATTTCCTAAAAGTAACTGCGAACTTCCTTATACTGGCCCTCACCTTATCTCTTCTTCAATTCACCTCTCCAACCTCATTGCTTTACTGGGTCATCCTCACCCCTTCCTGTGCTTCACGTACACTGGCCTCCTTACTTTTCAAGGACTATTTGCATTTGCTCTTCTCTCTGCCTAGAATTTTCTTCTGCTAGATAGCCACATATATCACTTCCTCATCTCTGGGAAGTCACCTTCCAGCAAGGCCTGCCCTGACCACTGTATTTAAAAGTGCAACCTGTTCCAGTTCAAAGATCCTAAGGAGGAAGTATACTTGACATCTTCTAGGAATAGCAAGGAGGCACTGTGGCTGCAGAAGAAAGGAAATGCCTAATCTGTTAACAATTGTTATAACTTCATGATAGGAATTGGTTACAGAGTAGTTATACCTTACATTTTCCTGTATTTTTGAAATTTTCCATAATAAGAATTATTACCTTAATATTTGGAAAAAATAAAATTACAATAAACAAATACTAGTTAAATTGATAACATAATTAGGTGACCCCGGAAATTAAGAGTCAAATGTATGAATGGACTATATACAAGCATTGATGCAGTGTCCTTCTCACTGTGGATGAGTATTTCTAATGGTGAAATGTCGCTAAGCCTTTTCTGCCTCTGGGACCACTTCCCAAGCTTTATGCTGCATTTGCTCTGTAAGACTCCTTGGTTCTACCTCAGTGTACTCTGGGACAAAAGAAATGGGAGATCACTCCAGGAATCTATGCATCACTAATACATTTCTGTTCATCATAAAAAAGAATCACCATATCATTCATAACTTTTTAATTTCATAATCATTTGATCTGTTGACATCAGGCATAAGATAGAAAGTAACCAAGGTAACATTAAGTCCTTACAATAGTTTATAGAATAAGCCCAGCAGCATTCTGAGGAGCGCACATACCAAAATATCCAGCCCATTCCAAAACTAAATGTAATTATCATTGTGCAACATTTGGGAAAATAAAACTTTATTATCTGAATAAAATTTGATTTGTATAAGAGATGAAATGCCAAATAATGAATGAAATATTGATCTGATTACTGTAGACAGTGCATTAATGTGTGGGAAATGAGTTTATGAGAAGACACATTGATAGATAGGCAGATAGATGATAGGTAGATAGATGATTAGATAGATACATAGTAGAACTCAACAGATTTCACACACAAGTAAAAGAAATATATTATTGCCCCTATTGTCAAGGCCATTAAAATTTTTTTTCTTCCTCAAGTTGGAAGCATAAATGAATATACTGAATATGACTTTTGCATTTGAAAATGACCAGGCAGACATATAAAAAAAAAGGGAAACTTTGTGTTTGTGGTATTTGCATTTGTTGACTAGAGGTAAAAAGACACCAGTGTTTTTCTTCTACTCTCCTCACTGAAACCTTTGCACATGTTAATTCTCCCAGAATAAAATATGAATTAGAAAGGCACTCCTCTCACTATGTAAATACTGCCTCTCATCACATAACTCATAGGATACTTGAAACTTGTTTTTGAGAAGATTTGACTGTACTGTGTGTTTTTTCAAAAGTAATCCTGAGTTAAGTTTCTTTAAAAAAAATGTAAATAATAATTACCATGAGAAAAAAATGATGCTTTTAATTAGGTTTTTTATCTTTAGCTTAGAGCTTTATTTAAACTCTATTTTTGTCTCTTTTAAACAAGATATTCATACAATATTGCTAAATTCAAATCATACTCTATGTAAGGCACTGTACTAAAAGCTGGGCAATATTCTTAATCTTTCGTCTTGGTTTCAAGAGGAAACACAGAAACACATTCTCAGAGTTCAATAAGCATTTCTTAAGTGGATATATTTATAAGAAAAAAAATTGTCAGATCGTGTTATGAAGAAAAATAAATGAAGATAAAGGGATTAGAGAGCGCTGCAGTAGAGGGCGGGGGTTTTATTTTATAGAGAATAATCAGGGAAGGACTCAGAGATCAATAACCTCTGAGCAGAAAAGGAGGGCTTGTGAGCATGAACCAAGCATTTCTCGGGAAAAATCGTCATAGGCTCAGAGAAAAGCATACACAGAGGCCCTGAAGCAAGAACGCATTTGTGATTTCCAGGACAGAAAGCAGGGATGATAGCCAGTAAGAGATTGAATGTGGGCTAAACAGGGATTAGTCATGTAAGACCTTGTGGGCCTTGGAAGACTTGTAGTTTTACTCTGAAAGTCATGAGAAAGCATCAGTGGCTTTAAGCAAAAACAGTGACACAATCTCACTTAGGTTTTAAAAGGATCACTGGGTTTTGTATTGTGAATCAAATATAGAGGAACAGAGTACAGTTAGACCAGTCGGGAGGGTATTGAAAGAATTCAGGCAAGAGTCCATGATGGTCTAGACCAGAATGTCAGTCATGGAGGTGATTAGAAATGTCTGGATGTATTTTGAGAGGCTAACTGTGTATTGTGCTTATGCTCAAAACCCAAACTGGCTTCTCATCGGACCTTGGTCTGCAAGTTCCTCCAGGGGCAGTGTCCTGACTACTTCTCATGTCTGACTTCTGTTACTCTCTGCATGAATGCTCTCTTGTGTGTCAAATCTATTCACAAATGTCATGTCCTCAGAGAAGTCTTCTCAGAATACTCTCTTAAATACACCTACATCATTCACTTTCTCCTTGCCCTGGTATTTGTCACTTCATAACACTTATTACTATCCATTATTATATTACTTATTTATTAATTCTGTCTCTCCTTTCAGAATATAAACATAAAAGAAAATACATTTTGAAATAGATTCTGAAGAATTCAAACAAGCTTGACATGAAATTGCTATTAGTCTATAGATGTCAATTATGTTACATTGCTGAAAAAAAATCTAAAATCTTAGAAATACTAATTGAATTCTAGCTTCATTACAATTTGTGCTCCATAGCTTATTCATTATGCTGTTTTCCACTGATTAATTACATTTTAATCGTAAATGTAAGGAAAAATTACTAAGCTTACATGTATTTTCCTTCATATTTATAATTCCATCACACTTAAAAAATAAGTAAAATTTCTGTAAAAAACAAGGGTATGTAATCATGAGATTGTTTCACTACATTAATGATCTAATACTATAAATGTCTTGGCACTGATTATGTTGCTGCATTCCTAAATTAATTCAAAAAGTTTTCTGACAGCCAAATGTGCAAGGCTATGAAGTTAAATTAGACATTACCCTGCCCTTGAAAAGCTTATAGTCTAATAGAGAAAAGCACATTGCTATCAATTTGGAGAGAAATGACATCTTGACAATATTGAACCATTTCATCCATAAACACAATTTATTTCCACTTATTTGGTATTGTTTAATTTCTTTAATGAGTGTTTTAGCATACAAATCTTGCACATATTTTATGAGATTTATATCTAAGCATTTCATTTTTGTGTGTGTGCTATCAATTTTACGGTTCTTGTCAACAGCTAGATTTTGATTTGATTGCATTGTCTTGAATTTTTGTTATCAATTTCATTGATATATAATAGTATTTTAATTATTTTCTTCCTTCTGCTTGCTTTGTGTTTAATATAATTTGTTTCTAGTTTCTTAAGGTGGAATCTTAGATCACTGATTTAAAATCTCCCTCTTTTATAATCCATATTATCATTTTTATTTATACTAATTATATAATTTTACATTTAGTATAAATTAATATGTATTATATTTCTATGCTATGTTATAGAATATATATGTGTATATAATTATAGTTATAACATTTAATTTACTTAATTTTTCTACTAAGCAGTGCTTCAACTGCCTCCCATAAATTTTGATATGTTTTGTTTTAATGTATATTCTATTCAAAATATTTTCTACTTTCCCTGTAACTTCATCTTTAATCCATGTTTTTATTTTAAAGAAGCCTGTCCTTTAATTTCCAAATATTTTAGGATTTTCTCAATATATGTCTGTTAATGATTTCTAGACTTTAGAAGAAGTTTCATCTGACTCTTTGCAGTGTTCATGCCCCATCTCTCCGTGAAGGAAACTCTCTTTCTGTAGTTTTCAGAAAAGGTGGTTGCCTTGAGACTTCAGTTCTCTAATAGGTCCAACAAAAGTGATTTTGCAGATTAACTGGATTTTTCTTTGGATTAAGTTGAAAGATAC
>NW_006780227.1:616685-621031 GCF_000442215.2 Lipotes vexillifer
GAAGCCAGAACTACTTTTGTTGTTTGAAAGTTCATACTTCCTACTTTAACCAATATATTAATTTTTTTCTTCTTTATTGTTCTTTGCATCTACTTTTTTATCCTAGTTTCAATTTCCTTCTGTCTGAAGTATATCTTAGTATTTTTATTTTTAATCTATTTTATGTAACTGATAAAGTCTTCCAGTATTCATTTGCATGATGTTGTCAATAAGCAGTTTAAGGATAGAGATCTAAGTTGAGAGTTATTTACACAGCTAATTTTAATGATACTATTGCGTTCACCCTTGCTATTTGTTGCTGCAAGGAGACATTCATTGTCATCCAAATTATTATTTATATTTTCTCCCTGATTGTTTTTGTAATTTTCTCTTTGCCTTTAGAATTAGAAATTCTATTACAATGAAACTGGGTTTTTGTTTTGTGTTTAAGTTGTCCATCTCAGTGCTCAATGAGCTTTCTAAACCTGAAAACTCATCTTTTTTGCTGGTTTACAGTTTGGAAAATTCATAATCATTATTTCTTTCAATGTATCTTCTCAATTTTTCATCTTCTTTTTCTATAACTCATAAGAAATATGATTGGATTTTCTCATTCTACTTTCCATGCTCTTACTCTCTCATATTTTCTTTCATTTTATCTGGATTCTGTTTTATTTCCTCAAATCGATTATACAATTTGCTATTTTCTTTCAATTTGTATCTATTTTAATCCACCCATCGGATTTATTTTAATCCATCCCCTGATTTCTTCATTTCAATGAGTATATTCTAATGTTTCTTCTATGCATATTTTTCATATTCAACATCTCTGAAATTTTATTCCCAATGACATATTAAAATTATCCCCAGGTGTGTGTTATTATGAAGTTGTCATTGTCTCCACATATATAAGTAAAAGCATTAGTCTCAAAACTTGCAGAATACTTGTTAGTCCACTTATAAAAAAATCTTCAAGGAGATTTTGGATTTAAAAATAGAAATATATTGCCAGTAGCTAATGCCAAATAACTGGCCATGCCTCATATCTACCTCTTATTTTTCTTAGAGTTACACATGATACCTTCAAATGGTATTTGAAGGACTGAACAGATTATATTTTACTTTTGTTAAAATACTCAGATTTTTAATAAGCTAGAATAAAATAATATAATTTTCTATCAATTATCATTAAGCTGAAATTAAAAATCAGCTAGTCTTTAACAAGAAGCTACTATGTATATGATATAAGGCACTATGTATGCATGATAATAGTTAAGAATATGGCATTTGATTCAAACAGGCTTGTCTTCAAGCCATTTAACAGCTGCATGACAAGCAAGTAGTAAGTCACTAAACCTCTGTGTGCTAGAGAATACCAGATGACTCTTAAGTCTATTTTTCCAGTGTTCTTAATGATGCAAACCTGATGTTGAGTTTAACACATTGCTCCAAAGATTAAAGTCTATATTACCCAGCCTATATTATAGTTTTATGAGGCCATGTGGCTAGGTTCCTGACTGTGATTTAAGGAGAAAAGCAGCATGGAATTTATTGAAAGACTTCTTAAGAGAATGGGGCAAATCCTTTTCTTCCTTCCTCATTTTTCATACTGGTTGGAAGATAAATGTAGTAGCTGAAACTCTACCAGTTAGCTCTGATTATGTGGTCATCTGCTGAGTAAGGCAGCGTGGAAAGAGAGAATTCTGACTTCTGATGACGCTTCGAAGTTACCATAGCAGCTCTGGTCTTCTTTTATATGAGAAATATAAATGTGATGTTATAATATTGATATTTTTTTTTCCTGTAATATGCTGATAAACTAATCTTAGCCAAGTCCTTGTTTAAGCTTTCTTCTCATGTTTCACATTTGTATAATTATAGTAACTTTTTCATTAGGCTATTTGTTGCAAAGAACAAATAACATATGAAATTGTGAAGATCACTGTCTGGAACATAGAAATTGCCTTAAAAACATTAGCTATTTTTATTCACTGTAAAATAGTTGGTACGTGGTTTCTTCCTTTGAGAACCTCCCACATAATGACGCCCACTTTTTCTTTTTATCTCCTACAATCCATGTACCAACAATAGTTGATTCGCAAATAATTTCAATATATAAAATTTATCAAACTAGCTAAGGAATATGTGCAAATCCCTTTAAAAGAATTTGATTAAATGTATTGCTTGAAAAAAGTTATTTCTTGTATATGATGCATGTATCATCTATGATTATAGTAGAAATTGATCATTTCATGTATAAAGCCCACCCAGATATTTACAGAGATAGCTAAGAGAAATTTATTTGACCTTTTTTAGAGTGTGTGGTAAGATTCAGACAAAGAATTCAATATGTATTCTGAAATTTTTGAATAATGTATGGTTCTTTAATGCCTAATAAAAAATTGTTACATTTACATGTGTTGCACTACTATTTTCTTGAAAACATTCCTGGGAGATCAACCCCTCTTTAGATTGCGTGAAAAAGCTATAGACTTCAGAGATTTTGTTTTAGCCTACTTGAAAGCAATCATTGAAATTTTGCATCTCTGCCAGTTGTCCCAGGTCTACAGGGATCCAAGCTTATTGGCAACCCTGGAATTCCACTGCTTATGAGATCACATATTCTATTTGGACCAACAGGAGAGATCTGGATGTCAAGCATGAGTTGCACTGTTGTGATTAACTAAGTTTCCACAAGTATTGGAAGCAGGGTAAGGAGAATGGAGAATACAGAAATCTTTTCTTTGAATCCATATAACAGATAAGGTGTCCTCTGAATTAGTCTAAATCTCAGTAGGTGCTGAATCACAGAAGCTTCTGCAGCAGTTACCTAAAGAGACCTAATTTTTTTGAGAACAGAATATGCATGTTTTATTATGGAAGTTGTCTTATCACAGTACCTGCATATGTACGATGCAATTCTGCAATCCTAAGAAGTACTACTCCTCATTATATTAAAAAACATAGTGAGTAGCCACATAAAACCTATATAATTTGCTGGTTTGTGAATCAAAGCCTTGGGCAAACCATTTTTTCTTTTGTCTCCTATACTCACAGGGCAATCCCAGTGTTAAATTGCTGTACATTGAGAAGACATTTTTACACTCTGACCCCCTAAAATAATAACTGTCAAACATGTTTTATTTTTTCTGTATCTTAGATTTTATCTCGATCCTATTTTTTCTTTATTGTGTTATTAATGAGTAAGGTGTATATGTAAATATTAAGATGTACGATTTGGTCAATAAAAGACATGCTTTTAAAACAACAAAAAAGTAAGATGGAAAATAATGTTTTACTAACTTGGAAAGTAAAAGAGAAAGTGTTAATTATTCTGTGTTGGAGCAACACTTACCTTAATACTGATGTAGAGACAGATACCATATTTATCTTAAACTACCCCAGAGCAAAGAACCTATGAAGAAGACAGTTACCTTTGGAACCATATTTATCATGTAAATAGCTCAGAAAAGGATACTGCCAGTTACATCTTTAAAATACAAAACTGCATGCATTTCACTATTTTGTAAATGCCAGAGAGATGCAGCATCCGTTAGAGTTAACGGTGCGGCACTTTTGTGTTCAGTAGCATGAATCATTAATCATGAGACAGGCCATATTCTTGTACTGCTTCTGCTTTCATTACTTGGCCTAATTAAACAGTTCTCTGAACTGGAATCTCAGATTCCTCTGTTACAGATTATCATTAATTATGGTGAAAGTGCTCAGAGATGTTGGACTCAATTATATTCTACTCAACTCTGGCACCGTGTGATTCATTGCGCAGCCTGCTCTGCAGATGTACTCTTTTCTTATCTCGCACTCTCACTTTTGTAAATTGGGCTCTGGCAGCCAACAAACTAAGAGTTATGTGCTGCGTTTTCATTAAAAACATGTTGGAGAAGCACAGACCAATTAAGGATTCTGTATTTTATAAGGAGTGACGAGATGAACAGTGGATTCTGGGAGAATTAGCTCAGTGAAGAAGCAATCTCAATCCCATTGTATTGCAAAATTCGGTGCCTATTTTCTGTTTGGGTTCAACTGGTTAAGTCTCTGGCTCAAAACTTTTTTTAAAAATAATTTAAAATAAATCAGTCTATTGCTAGTCAATAGGAAGAAACTCAAAATTTTGTTTGGTGCTTGTGTGAGCTACTGGAAAACATTCCTAGCGACATATGCCAAACACATTATAGCTCAAAAGATACTAATTTCATCAATTTTGACAGTCATTTTCTATGCTATGTAATGAAATCTGTTCAATAGCACTAAGTCTAGGCAGAGTGGACTAATAAATGGCATAGACAAAGCCAGAGTATCAGGATTTGCAGGCTTTTGGTAATGTGAAATGTGTGTGAGGAAAGAGT
>NW_006780227.1:621262-622293 GCF_000442215.2 Lipotes vexillifer
AAAGAGTGTATAATTTGACATATAGCACGTGCAAATCATATTATCCCAAAGTACTTCTACTGCATTTAGAATTTATTGGTTTAAGGATTCTTTTCTTCCTTCATTTGTTTACTCCTTCCTCCCTCCCCTCCTTCTTTATCTCTGCCTTCTTTTCTTTCTTCCTTCCTTTCTTGTAGGAGAATCAAAAGATTTTCCTTTTGTTTTGAATATTATGGAGATTGTGTGCTCTTCAAACTGTATTTTAACAATTAAAATAAAACAAAGCTTACAATAAAATCATTTCTTCAGTTTTCCCATTGGCTACAAAACCACACACAAAATATAATGTCTAAAATCATGGGTATTTAAACATTTCATGGAAAGACAATGTTTACCTAATTTAAATTAAAACTACAAAAAAAAAAGAATGATACAAACTTTTCTTTGGAGATTGTCCATTAAGAAGTTGGAAGGACATTGAGACAACATGGATCATAATTGCAGTGATAAGTGTGCAAACACATTTGGGAAGAGCCTAAGAAGGATATCTAATTTTCTCTTCCTTTCCTATCATGAGTTTTAAATTATAATAGAAATTATCTGTTTATAGAACATCTGTTCTTAAAGTGAAATCCACTGTCATTTAATTTACTTCTGCTGTCATTTTTTAAAAATAATAAATTTTCAAGGTTTTTACCTGAAAATATTTATTTAATAAAAATGAGTATTGAGACTAATTTGTATAATATGGAAAGTTTGTGTTATTGATAGGAAGAGATAATTATCTAGTTCAATAAGAAGTTATGTTGGTTTTTTGTGTTGTTGTTCAAACAATTATTATTGAAGGATATGATTTCACAATGTCATCTCCAGGGACAAAAAAAAAGCTTTCAGAACTGTACTTACAAACCAATCATTTATTTAAATACAGCAAATGGCTTAAAGCCAATACTTGCTACCAGGTAAACATATTATTCTAATCAATATATGAGAAAAATATATAAACATTATTTGTTCAAAGTAAGTATGAGGTTAAGAGTTCTCTCTTTCCC
>NW_006780227.1:622303-635355 GCF_000442215.2 Lipotes vexillifer
TGAAAAGTATGGCGACAAAGCAGTCAAAACTGGTGTGTTTGTTGCCCTTTGTTTCTCATTTGAGGGGTTAACAGAAATAACACACGGTAGTAACATCACAAAGCTATGCTCAAGGGTGAAATATAAACAGCTCTGTAACATGTTTGTTACATGATGAGTAACATGTCTCATTATTGCTAGTTTTCTACTTTTACAGGCATCACCTTTGTTTATCTGACATTAAATTGTCCTCAACCTCATCTTAAAACCTCTTTTCTACAATGTAAGATATTAACTGTGTATATTCACCCACAAAAGCAGCTCCAAAAATAAAAGGCACATCCTTTCTCTTACTTTCATATTTCCTAAAGTTTCTATTTTGATTTTTCCTAAATGAAATTTAATTTTTATATATTTCCATTGACTATATGTCCATTTCTCCTGAATGCGGTCAGGAAGAGAATAGAATTAAAACAATGTGGAGGGAAAAAAAGTTCTAGATGTAAGCCTTTTGGCTTAACAGTTTGTAGGTTTTCATATCCTGCAGTAGTTTCAGGTTTTAATATATATGAAAATCAGTGGTCTTGTATCTATGCATATGTGTCGTCTATAATATAATTTTGACAGATGGTGAGCTGGATAAATCTAGTCCCTGGCTTGTCTTGCACTCTACCAAAACTTGTTTAAAAAGGCATTCACATGTATTTATTTTTTAAATAAAGATTCATGTTTTTGGCCTGCTCTTATTTCTCATTGAGATGCTGGCATCCCGATCTTTGACGGTCCCATATACACATTTTACCTGAGCTGTTGTGATTTTTTTTTTTACAGGGTTATTCCATGCATAATACTGATGCCTATATTATTCTACATCTTCTCATTATTAAAAATAAATATGTTACCTTGCCCCTGTTTGCACTATCTAAAATTCTGACAACAATATCTTACTTAAAAAAATAAAAACCTAGAAACCAGGAAGCAGTTTCTCCCACTAGCAGCCCCAGACAGACTGCTCATTGAAAATGTAATACACTGCTGCCATGTCACAGGTCATCTGGCAAATGGCAATCTGAATTTTAAAAGGAATATGAATAAAATTCTGTTTTATTTTGAAAATGAACTTTCTGCCCTCCATCATGAATCCAATATATGTCTTAATCTTCTATGTTCTTGAAGCCTGCGGCTCCTGGCTGAGTCCTTTGACTTCTGAACCTAATAAGGAAATAGGTTGTTTTCTCATCCTCGTCTCATTTTTAGAAGGGCTGAAACAAACAGTCCCCTATTTCAAATGTAATTGACAAAGCACAAAAACATGTATGTTATATAATTTTAGGTTTACAACCAAGCTCAGCACTGGGATGTTTTATTTTTAAATTTGATTAAGATGTTATACCTTTGGAAATGTGCTGTCAAGATTCAAAATCAAAATTTCCAAGTGTATGATTGCATGTTTACCTTAGAACCATACATGTGAAGCTGATAAAGTGTAGAATGGATAATGGTACACTTCAATTGGGAACATTTTCATTTAACCTGGACATATTTATAGCCAAACAGAGAGCTGTATAGACAGAATTTAAAATATATATTTATGGCTATTGTTCCTGTTTAAAAATCAACTGGGTGTGTACTGTGTCTGTATCTATGTTTTTTTTTTCCTAAATACAAGTTAGTTCATAATTATGCTCATACTTTTCTAAATTGAATGTTTCGACATTCAGTTAAATTTATGACTTCTAATTAAAGAATAAAATGCTCTTATTTTCTGAAAAACAATACTTAAATTTTTCAGTGTGTTTGTTCTTTTTTATTTAAAATCCTAAGAATTATATATTGCTATGCCTTAATTATGCTTGTTATTTTTTAATGAAATAATTATGAGAATTACTTTTTAAGAAGAAAAATGGTAGAATGTGAAAACACTTAAAATAAATGCAGTTAGGCGTGCTATGCTGCAACTGTATCTCATAACCACATTTGTGCAGCATCATCACAACCTAACCGATCATTCTAAGGAAATAAATGCTGACATTTCAGTGAGTGTGTGTGTATATTGTGTGTGAGATAGAGAGAGAGAAAAAAGAGACAGGTACACATACACACTTAAGCAAAGAGTTAATAGTTGGACTTTTTTAGCTTAAAACTTGCCCATGCTATTTTTCAGATCATAGTTATATTTTAAATTTCTTTGGGAATTATTTGGCCAATCTAAGCTTATAGTAATTAACATATTACCAGTGATGCTCTAGTTATTAAAGTTCACAAGGACAGAAAACTTTTTGAAACTTTAATTTAAATAGCTGGTTTTAGTCTGCACTCCATTTCTTGATATTCTGATAATATATAGGCTTAAAGAAAACATGAACTAAAATAGAATCACTTGCAGTTGAATTACAGTTCAATAAATAATTATTGAATATCCAATATGGTCTAAACATTGAATTCATAATTAATGTACACAGTGATGTTATAACAACAAGATAGATCTTTTAGTTGGGTAAACAGACAAATAATATGATAATTGTCATAAATTGTGACAAGTGAAGCAATAAAGGTGGGCAAAAAATAAGTTAGAAGCACAGAGGAGGGCAGACATGGCATGGGGAAAGAGGAGGCCAGGGAAAGCATTGTGGGAAAAGTGATACCTAAGAGTATTCTTTAAGGATGATGTGAAATATGTTAGATGAAGGGTAGCTTAGATTATCTTCCTATAGATTGAGTTTACTGAAATGTGTAAATGAGGGGAGGGATTCATATATTTGTTGGGTAACTGAAAATATGGACTATAGAATCCATATTTTAAGTGACTCCTGAAATATCCATTTTATTTCTTCCTCATTGTATAGCAGCCATGTAGTCTGGAAGAAATTAGTGCCAGGTCCAGAGACACATGTTTCTTAGACTAAGCCAAATTAAGATAGGTGCATTTCCCTAGAGAGTTATTGTTCCAGGAACTTAGGTTTACATAAAGCATCCTTTAATAGTTCATGGACATTTCATCTTGGTTCACGTGTGAGTGCATGACCTGATTGGCACAATCATACTACAGGTTAGTGATTTAATTTCATGGCTATAGGAATGATAATCTTTATCTCCCACTTGTATGAAGGCAGCAAGGATGCTAGAGCTCTAAATATCACATCCACATTCCGAGTAGGAAGAAGAAAGACAAAAAGCAAAAGGTACGCAGGCCAGCTGGATCATCTTCAATGACGACCCTCCCCAGAAACCATATCCAATAAATTGTGTTTACATCTCAGTGGCCAGAATTGTGTCAAATGTCTACTTCTAGCTGCAAAGGAGCAGGGCATGTATTCTTAGCTGCCATACATCCACTCCAAAATAAGTTGGAATTCTGTTAATAAAGAAGAGGAGAGTGAATATTATGTAGGATACTAACATTTTCTAATAATACAGTCCCTGACCTCAAAGTGTTCACAGTCTGCTATGGGAAATAGAAACACAAAATACTTGCAACCTATTTTAAATTCTACTTTAATAAATGTACTAACAAAGTATTGTTAAGGAGAGAATTATCTTTGCATGGTGCGCTTTTACTTATAAGACATACATAGATTACATTTTTCTGTATAGAAATTCAAGGAAATTTCTAGCTTCAAAGCCCAACAAACCCCAATATTGTAGAAAAGAAACAAAAAAATAAACTAATCATTTTTGAAAACCAAGCAGGGACATCAGCTGTGGACTAATTCCCAGATGCATTGTTTTAGAGGGGTGAGCAAAAATAAAACCAAGGTAGAAAACAAGACTGTGGTAAAAGTTTGAAGCTTTTCTTAGAAGTACTCGTCTGCTTCACTGGGAAGATGGTGAAGCATAGTGCCTGGTGGTCTTGGTGGCTGAATTTTCTGGGGATTACAAGGCACATTGTATTAGAAAATCTTTGTAGCCACCTTATAAGAAATATCCACAGCTATACCCAGAGAAGAGCAACCCAGTCTCCTATTGCTGCAGAGGACCAATATCTTCTGCAGAGTTTGCACAACCCTCGTCAAGCATGGAAGTTTTAAGTAATAGAAATATCACCAAACATCTGATGTTGGAAATACCTTGATATTAATTGAAGGTAGCAACAAAGAAAACATAAATAATAGAGAAATCTGAAAAAGATGTTAATTTAATACTTAAAACTCATACATATTAAATAAGAATAGATGAGTATAAAAAATCAAAGATTTTGGAAATGAAAAATTTTACCTATTGCAACAAAAATTTTAACTTGATATAAGGCCTGAAAGCAAAAACGATGTAGATAAAAGCTAAGAAAATCTACCTGAACAACATAAAATGATGTAAAAATATGTAAAATATAAAATACAAGCCAAGAGACATGGAGGATATAGTGAGACATTCCAATATACATCCAAGAATATAACCAAAATAAGAGAATAAAATGAATAAAAGAGAAAAAAAGTGCAGAAGATTGCCTGGAATTTTTCCATAAAATAAAATAATAAATGGATCTTTATTTTAAAATATTTACTAAGGAACATGAGATCATTTTTTCAGAGCACAATGTTTTTATAATTTATATCCAACAGAATAATTTTGGCCACAAATTTCTCAGTAAGCACTAAGGCAAAATAAAAAAGATGTTTATTCATATAAGATCTCAGAAAGTTAACCTGTTATATATATTAGTGTATTGTATAGTAATGTGTATACTATACTATACTATACTATACTGTACTATACCATACTATACATGGGTAAACTAGACTAATAGGATAGCAGGGCATCAGAGAATGTACTTCAGGAAAAACAAAAAAACAGGATAAAAAGTGGGTTTCAGGGCTTCCCTGGTGGCACAGTGGTTGAGAGTCCGCCTGCTGATGCAGGGGACATGGGTTCGTGCCCTGGTCCGGGAAGATCCCACGTGCCGCGGAGCGGCTGGGCCCGTGAGCCATGGCCGCTGAGCCTGCGCACCTGGAGCCTGTGCTCCGCAACGGAAGAGGCCACAACAGTGAGAGGCCCGCGTACAGCAAAAGAAAAAAAAGGTGGGTTTCAAGGAGCACTAATGAGCATACATATCAAGTAAACATAATGTTAAATATAAATAAATATTGATAATATTAATTACTTTAATTACAGTGTGGAATTACTATTCCAGATTATAGTAACATGAGTATTGGTCAGGGAGTCTATGGGGGTAAAACCCAAGCAAAATAAGTGCTTCAAGATCCTTGTCTTCAGTGGAGTGTGTGGGAGGTGTAAAGTATTTTGACAGGCAAAGGAACAGGCAAAGATTTCTTAGGACACTAAAAATATAGATGAAAGAAATATGATAAATTGACTTTATCAATATTAATAACAGTTGCTCTTTAAAAGTGTTGTGAAAAATGAAAAGACAAGTTAATAGGAAATATCAGCAATAGAAATGACAGGCAAAGAACTATCTAGAATATGTAAATAACTCATAACTAAACAATATGAATACAAACTAGCCAATTGAAAGATGAGTAAAAGGGTTTAATAGACACTTCACTAAAGAAAAACTTAACTGGATCAAAATCACGTTAAAAAATTCTCAACATTAATATTCATCAGAGAAACACAAATTGAAAACATGATGAGATACTACTATGCATCCACTATCATGGGGATAAAATTGAAAAGACCGACAAAACCAAGTGTTAGCAAAGATACAAAATTAATGCATTGTTGGTTGGAATGCAAAATGGTACAGATAACTTGGAAAACACTTGGCTAAAAGTAAAAATAACAACTATGCCAATTGTTGAGAGGAACTGGAACAGGCAGAAATTTCATAACTTTTGATGGGAATGTAAATGGCATAGCTATTTTGAAAAACTGTTTAGCTGGCTTTTTAAAAATAAATTTAAATAAACACAAATCCAGTCCATTAATTGCATTACTAAGTATTTCTCCAATACAATAAGAAAAGTACTACAGACTCAGCAGATATTCAAATAATAAAGGAATACTATGAACAACTCTATGCACATAAACTTAAAACTTAGATAAAATAATTCCTTGAAAAGCACAAACTACAAAATCACCTAAGATGAAATTGATACCCTGAACAGTCCTATACTATCAAAGAAATGGAAATGAATTTATAGTTAAAAGAACATGCCAATAATGAAATCTCCAGACCTGAAGATTTCACTGGTGAATTCTAACAAATATTTAAAGAACAAATAAAACTGATTTTGTACAATATCTTCCATAAAATAAAAGAGGAGGGAAAATTCTTATGTAATTTTATGAGGGCAGAATTATCTTGAATCAAAATTCAGATAAGGAAAGTACAAATAAAGAAAAATGACATCATTAACTCTCATGAAAATAGACATAAAAAATCTTCAAGTATTACCAAATCAAATCCAACAATTAAAAAAGCAATGCATCATGAATTAGTGGAGCCTATCTCAGGAATTGTAATATTCAATATTCAAAAATTAATCAATTTAATCTATTATAATCTACATGATCATATCAACTGATACAGAAAAAACATTTCAGAAAATTCAATACCATACCTATTCATGATAAAATCCTTAGCAAACAAGAACTAGAAGGGAACTTCTTCAATATAATAAAGGAATCTAAAAAAAGAAATCTTACATCTAATGTCATGTTTAGTGGGGAAAGACTGAATGCTTTCCCCCTAAGACAGGGGACAGAGCAAGGGCATCCACTCTCACTAATCCTATCCAATATCTTACTGGAAGACCTAGTCAACTCAAAACAGGAAAAAGAAAAAATAAAATACATATAGATTGGAAGAGAAAAAATAAAACTCTCCTATTCATATGGATATGACTGACTACATAGAAAGTCTCAAGGAATCTGTGAAAAAGCATTATAGAACTAATAAAATTTGGAAACAAATTTTAAAAAATAACATTTATGATAGCTCTAAAATCATGAAACTCATAGCTACAAATCTTTAACAAACCATTTATAAGATCTATATGCTTAAAACTACAAAATACTCAGAAAATATATCAATGAAGATCTAAAGAAATGAAGGGATATACTGTGTCCATGAATTTGAAAACTAAACTAAATAAAATGGTCAATTATCTGAATGTTCACATAAAATTTTAACACAATTCTTATCAAAATCCCAGTAAGATACTCCATACATATAGACAAGTGTACTCTAAAATTTATATGGCAAAGTAAAGGAATTAGAATAGCTAGAAGAATTTTGAAACAGAAGAATTAAGAGGAATCTTAATCTTAAATCTACATGATTTCAAAACCTATTGTTAGATAGCTACAGCAAATAATACTGTGTGATGTTGGCAGAGGGACAAGCATATAAATCAGTGGGGTGAAATAGCCCAGAAATCACCCCACAGAAAATGGACAAATAACATCTGATAAAGAGCAAAATCAATTCAATGGAGGAAAGATAGTCTTTTCAAACCTTAGTTTAGAGAAATCCAATATCCATAGGCAAAAAAAAAAAAAAGAATTCACCTCGAACTAAACCTCACATCTTAAACAAAAAATTTACTCAAAATGAAAATCACAGATTTAAATGTAAATATAAACTTTTAGAAGATATTATAATATTTTTGAGACCTAGGGCTTGCTAAAGAGTTCTTAGACACCAATAGAATGGTTTATAAATGAAAAAAATGAATAGGGCTTTATTAAAATCAAAGACTTTTGTTCTTTGAAAGACCCTGTTAAAAGGATGAAAGAGCTACAGACTGGGAGAAAAAGATTTGGAAACCACATATATATGACAAAGGACTTGTATCCAGAATATGTAATAATACTCAAAAATCAACAGTAAGAAAATAACCAACTTTAAAAAAATGGACAAATGACTTAGACACTTCACCAAAAATGATATACAAATGGCAAGAAAGCACATGAAAAATTTTACATCACATGCCATTTAAAAAATGCTAATTAAAACCATGTTGAGTTAGTAGTACACACCTAGTATAATGGCTAAAATATATTTCCAGAAAATATTGAAAAAAGCAAATGCTAGCAGGAACTCTCATTCTTTGCTGGTGGAAATGCCAAATGGTACACTTGGAAAACAGTCTGGCAGGTTCTTACAGAATTAAATCTACTCTTAACTTTATGACTCAACAATCTTACTCTTGGGTATATAGAGAATACCCTAGAGAAAGGAAAAATTATATTCTCACCAAAACGTATACACAAGTATTTATAACAGCATTATTAATAACCTCCAAAGCTATAAACAACCTAAATATGTTTCAGTAGATGACTGGGTCAACAAACTATGCTGCATCCATACAATGGAATACTATATTATTCAGCAATAAAAGGGATGAATTAGCCAGGTAATCAAGGTTAATATCAAAAGTGCTAAGCCATGTTAATAGTATATGGCATGATGTGATGTCATGAAAATGGTATTGTACCTTTGTGGTCTTCTCTCGAAAACCCATTACCTTAGTCTAATCATGAGAAAAACATCAGACAAATCCCAATTAAGAGACGTTCTACAAAATAACTGACCAGTACTTCTCAAAACTGTAAAGATCATCAATGTAAAGTAGTAGTAACACGAGTGAGATCTTGGCACAGAAAAACATTAGGCAAAATGAAGGAAATATAAATAATGTATAAATTTTAGTTAATAATCATATATCAATATTGGTTCCTTAATTATGGCAAGTGTATCATACAAGATATAAGACAAAGTAGGTATGGAGTTTATGAGAATACTGTGTATTATCTTTATAATTTTCCTTTAAATCAAAAAGTTCACATTCGATTGAAAAATTTGTTAAAATATTTTTTTAAGTGCATGGAAATAAACCTTATAATTAAGGTCAAAAGTGAAAGAAAATATAGAAAAAATAAGAAGCTAACTATTGATATGTAAATTTGGACAAACCTAAAAGATGTTACTCTGAATAAGAGAAGCCAGTCTCAAAAAGTTACATACAGTATGGTGCCACTATGTTCTCAAAAACTCTTTAGTGATGTAGACTAGCTCAATGATGGTCAGGGGTTAAGAGCTGGTGGAGGATTTGACTACAAAGTGATAGCAGCAGGAAATTTTGTGATGCTAGGGAACTATTTTATATCCCCATTCTGGTTATGGTTACACAAATCTATACACGCGCTGAAATTCAAATAACTACATAAAAAGATCATTTTATGTTGATTTTAAAAATAAAATAAATAAAAAAATAAAGACATAAGTTACAGAAATATATGTATAGTATGTTGCCTTTGATGGGGAAAGAGAAGGAAAAAAAGGATATACAGTTTTATAGGTTTCTGTGTGTATAACACTTATCTGGAAAAATAAAGAGCCCACTAACCATGGTTACTTGTTGGGGTGAGCTGTAGGGAGACTTATCATCTATGTCTAAAGTGTATACTAACCAATGATGTTAGATTTAACCTTAGGTATTTTACAGTCTTTGTTACATTTCTAATATTATCCTTATATTACAGTTATATTTTCTAATAATGTTTTACTGGCATAAACATGTAGTCATGATTTGGGATAACTTTTTGTATCTATTAATATTTCTATATATTTGACTGGATTTTATAGGTAGGCAACTCCTTGTCTGAAAACTTTGCCATTTTTTTTTTTTGTCTGTTTGTTTGTTTTGCGGTACGCGGGCCTCTCACTGTTGTGGCCTCTCCCGCTGCGGAGCACAGGCTCCGGACGCGCAGGCTCAGCGGCCATGGCTCACGCTCCGCGGCATGTGGGATCCTCCCAGACCAGGGCACGAACCCGTGTCCCCTGCATCGGCAGGCGGACTCTCAACCACTGCGCCGCCAGGGGAGCCCAACATTACTGTTTTTTCTTCTTCAATTTCCAAATATTTTTCCTTTTATTCGTTTCACTGTTTAGAATATCTAATGCAATGTTGAATAGAACTATGATAGAAGACACACTTATTTCCTACATGGATTTAAAGGGAGCTATTTATTTGCTTTGAAGAATAATGCTTTGTAAATTTATAGTATTAATAAATAACCTCTATCAACAAAAATGTATTTTTCTATTTCTAGAGTTTTAAAATGTTGTAAATTTTATCTAATGGCTTTTCCTTTATTTTCAGTGTTATAAAGTGTAACTATTATTTAATAGTTTTTCCTTCATTTATTGAAATTGTACTTTTTTCCTTCTACCCTATCTTTTAATGTGATGGCTAAATGGATGTATGTTTACATTAAATCAACCTTGAATGTTCTGGTTTGGTGATTTTTTTTTTAAAATATATTTTAACCTATGTTCATAAATGAGGTTGGTTTTAATTACCATTTCTCATATACTTTTGCACTGTTTGCTATAAAAATCTATACCACTTTTAGAAAATGATTTGGTAAGCACTGAAATTTTTTCTTCTCTACATGAATTTTTATAATATTGGCTTTTATGGTGCTTAAATGTAAAATACAACATATCTATAAAATCATCTACAGAAGTGTCTACTTTTTGAGGAAAGGGCAAGGTGTAGGTGTGTAGATATTCATATGCAAAAACACTATCTTATCTTGAGTAGTTTTGGTAAGTTATCATTTTATCATTTTTATCATTATCATTTTTCTGTCACTTAAGCAACTTTCCATACTTACCATTTAACATTTTCAATATTGTATAATCCTGAGTGTTTTCTAATTTTCATTATAATTTCTCACGTGACCACAGGTCATTTAGAAATATGTTATTTAAAAGGTTGTGGGGGTTGACTCTGTTATTTATCTCTATCTTAGTTCCTTCAAGGTTAGAGAACCTGTTCTAAGCAACAATTACTCCCCTGTACCTTTCTGTTGTTGTAAAGATTTCTTTTGTGGCCTAGTATATGTTCAATTTTCATAAGTGTATAATGTGTGCTTAAAAAAAATTCAAGTTCTCTACATGACAGGTATAGATATTATATATGTCCATACAAACATATATTTGCTCACTGAGTTGTACAAGTAATATATATTCTAACTAATATTTTCCACTCAATCTATCAATTACTGAAATAAGTATATTAAAATCTATAAAGATAGACTTATTTATTTCTCCTGATAATTATGCCAATTAGTGTTTGTATATATTTGGGACTATGTTAAATGAAACAAAAAATCATAAGAGTTATATTTTTCTGGTATGTTCTTTCTATTTTATCTTTAAAGATCCAGTTTAGTTCTATATATTAGTTTTATAAGTATATTTTTATATTATTGGAAGTATACCAGTTTCATTTAGATTAAGGTAGGTTATTATTTTTAAAACTATGTATTTAAAAACTTTTAAATACAAAGTTCAGTCCATTTATACTTGCTATGTTTACAGACTTTATTTCCATCATATTATTTTTGTTTTCTATTTACCATCATTTGCTTTCCTTTTCCCCTTTTTTCTTGACTTTTATTTTCATGGATTGATCAAGTTTTCTCTATTCCATATTTTGTTTTACTATTATGGAAATTAATCATTTTGTTTCTCTCCTTTTGATATTTATCATCAAATTCTTAATATATATGTAGCAAAATCTAATGATACTAATTATTTCTCCCATTCTCACAAAAAACACAATTTTTGAATCCCCAAGTCCAAAAGATGCTTATATTTTACATGATGTTCAGTATTCATTAGCCAATAAAAAGTCATCATTGTTACAACAAAAATTCTTTTGTATTGTCAGAGATTATTCAGATTTGCCCACATATTTATCAATTTTTATTGCTCATCTTTGCTTTATTTATCTCACTCCTTTCTTCTCTTAATTTCTTCTTTCTGATTTACATCATTCCCTTTTGGAAAGGGTGGGAGAGTGTTATTCTCCCTCTATCTCATTTTCTGAAAATGTCTCTTTTCCTCTCTCCAAATAATAAACTAGCAGTATATAGAATTGAGGCTTGACAAATATTTTTTCTCCACATTTTAAAGATATTTTCCCCCATACATTTATGGTTTTATGTTGCTCTGGAAAAGTTACATATAACCCTAAGTGTCATTCTTTAACATGTAATCCTATTAATAATCTCTGGTTATGCTTAAGACTGTCTCTCCTCCTTTTAGTGAACTTCCCTACAATATTTTTGATTATCTTATTTAGGATTTTGTATATCCCACTTCTGAGAATTCATGGGTTAATAATGTTGGGAAATTTGCTTTTGGAACACTGTGTAGATATATAGAGGCTATTCACTACACTTAACCTTTCCATTACCTCTCCTTCATGTTTTGTATTTCATTTCATTTACTCTCAAAGCTACATATAAAATAATTTATAAAATTTTTATCTTTCATTTTACTAATTCTCTGTTCAACTATGTCTAATTTGATGGCTAACTTTTCCACTAAGTTTTTATTTTTATTTTTTTCATATCTTGGCTTTATTTTATATTGTCATGCTCTATTTCTATTTTCTCTTCTGCTGTTTTTCAGCTTAATCAGTTTAAACATATGAATGATATTTTCTGAAGTCTAATCCTGCTATTATTTTTATTTGTACAGACTCCTAATCATAGTGTCTTTTTTATCCCCTCATGTGTCTTTTAATTTTTAATTGTGAGCTAGACTCTATCTTTTAAATTATTTGCCATCTTGCATGGAACATATTTGCTTCTCAAAATATTAGTGGTGAAGAACGATTCTTTCTTTCAAATCCATCACAGATTTATACTTTTCTAAATAAAATTAAAATGAATTGCTAAAAAAAATGAAATAAGTGGAGACATAAAAGTACTAGGTTTAAAAAATATTAGACCAAATTTTTATTACTTACTCCATTAAATTGCTATAACCATTCCTAACACTTTCAATTTCTGTACTTATCTTATCACCAATGATGAGTAGAAAATAGTTCATCAATCAGCACCAATCCACAGATCACACTCTAAGTAACATTGCTTTAAAATATTTTTGTATTTGTTCTGTCTTGTACAGCATATTTGTCTCTGGTGTGAGAGAAAATTTTACCTCTCACTGTTGATTAAAAAAGGCTGTCAGATTATGTGGATAAGTAAATTTGAATTTCAAATTTACTTGAAGTATAGGCCAATGTTTACAAATTCTCAGGAGATGTTTGTTTGTTTGTTTGTTTCCCAACAATAAACCAGGTAGGGAA